>NC_142592.1:24884081-25197622 GCF_965207765.1 Zootoca vivipara | reverse complement strand
CAAGAACAGATCCTCACAAACACACCAGCGGAACCTCGGCCAGGAACTTTCTATCTTCTACCCAAAATACACAAACCAGGAAACCCAGGACGCCCCATCATCTCAGGTATTGGCACCATTACAGTGGGTGTTTCCGGCTATATGGACTCTGTTCTGAAACCATATGCTATCAGTGCTCCCAGCTACGTACGTGACACCACAGATTTTCTGAGGAAAATACAATATTTGAACAATCTTCCTAACAATACTATACTAGCCACTATGGATGTGGAATCTCTATATACCAACATCCCACACAATGATGGTTTACAAGCCATAAGGAACACCATTTCAGATAAAACCACAGCGGACTTTGCTACCAAACTCTGCCACTTTGTCCTTACCCACAACCACTTCAAATTTGGTGATGACCTGTTCCTCCAGATCAGCGGCACAGCCATGGGCACCCGCATGGCCCCACAGTATGCCAACATCTTCATGGCAGATTTAGAACAACGTTTCCTTAACTCCTACCCACTCAAACCTCTCCTGTACCTGCGATACATTGACAATATTTTTATTATCTGGACCCATGGACAACAGACCCTGGAAACCTTCCACCAGACATTCAATGACTTTCACCCCACCATCAACCTAACAATGAACCAATCTATGCAAGAAATACATTTTTTGGACACTACTATAAAAATACAGGATGGACGTATAGACACCACCTTATACAGAAAACCAACTGACCGACAAACATATCTACATGCTTCTAGCTACCATCCCAAACATACCAAACAATCCATCGTATACAGCCAGGCCTTACGTTACAACCGCATCTGTTCCAACTCTACAGACAGAGAATCTCACCTAAGAGATCTACAGCAAACCTTTTTAGAACTAAAATATCCACCTGATGAAGTTAAACAACAGATCAACAGAGCCAGACAGATACCTAGAGAGAACCTGCTGCAAGACAGACCCAAAAAAGAAAATAACAGAACACCACTAGTCATCACATACAGCTCCCAAGCTAAAACAGTACAACGCATCATCAGAGATCTACAGCCTCTCCTGGACAATGACCGCTCCCTTTCTCAAGCTCTGGGAGGAAGACCTTTCATTGCCTACAGACAGCCACCCAATCTTAAACAACTCCTCACCCACAATAATACAACCACCAGACTTAACATGGACACTGGTACCAGAGCCTGCAATAAACCCAGATGCCAACTTTGCTGCCACATACACCCAGACAACACCATTACTGGCCCCAACAACATCCAACATACCATCTCAGGACTATTTAATTGCTCATCCTCTAACATTGTGTATGCCATCAAATGCCAACAGTGCCCTTCAGCTCTCTATATTGGACAAACAGGCCAAACCCTACGCCAAAGGATAAATGGACATAAATCTGACATCAGGAACCAGAAGACAGAAAAACCAGTAGGAGAACACTTCAATCTCCCAGGACATTCTATACAAGATCTCAAAGTAGCTGTCTTACTACAAAAGAATTTCAGAAATAGACTGGAAAGAGAAGTTGCTGAATTGCAACTTATCACCAAGCTCAAAACCATGGAGGGACCTGGTTTGAACAGAGATATCGGGTTCTTATCTCATTATACATGATAAGCGATCTTCAGCCATCCCAACCCTTGCTTTTTCATGCAAAACCATTTGCAGTCGTTTGCGGTCATCAACAGCTATCAGTCAGTCAATCACCCATTTCCACCACCCTTCTGAGTGATCCCCCCTCCCCATCCCCACCCCTCCCCACCCCTTCTCTACATAAGTGCCTGGAAACTTCCATTTCACTGTATCTGAAGAAGTGTGCATGCACACGAAAGCTCATACCAAAATAAAAACTTAGTTGGTCTTTAAGGTGCTACTGAAGGAATTTTTTTATTTTACTTTGTGAGGTGTTTGTCACAAGACAGAGAAACCAGTAGGAGAACACTTCAATCTCCCAGGACATTCTATACAAGATCTCAAAGTAGCTGTGTTATTACAAAAGAATTTCAGAAATAGACTGGAAAGAGAAGTTGCCGAATTGCAACTTATTACCAAACTTAAAACCATGGAGAGACCTGGTCTGAATAGAGACATTGGATTCTTATCTCATTATACACGATAAAGCTATTTTTTAGCCATCTCACCCCTTGCTTTTTCCTGTAAGACCAATTGCAGTTGTTAACAGTCAACAGGTTTAACATACCTATCAGCCAATCACCCATTCCCACCACCCTTCTGAGTAATACCCCTCCCCACCCTCTCACTATATATAAGGGTCTGGTGACTTCTGTTTCAGTGTATCTGAAGAAGTGTGCATGCACACGAAAGCTCATACCAATGACAAACTTAGTTGGTCTCTAAGTTGCTACTGGAAGGATTTTTTTTAATTTTTGTTTCATCTGCGAGGTGTGTGAGGCTGAGAGACTTCAGAGAAGTGTGACTAGCCCAAGGTCACCCAACAGCTGCATGTGGAGGAGCGGGGAAGTCTATTGCTCTTAACCACTACACCACGCTGAATCTTAGGAGGGAAGGAAACTAGAAACAGATTAGAATTGAGCATGATTAGAATGTTGACTGAGTTGGAAGAAGGGAAGAGATAGGGAATTCAATGGAATAGTCTAGCAAAGGGTGGATGAAACACAGAACAGGAGCACTTCATGTGGCAATATTGTGTGGCAGGTCCAGCATTATATAAAATGAAGCTCAAATGTTTAGCTACAGCATGTTTTGGTTAAGAGTGGCTTTTCAACCAAAAACATGACAAGTCACTAAAACTTATTTCCATGAAAATAGCATGTTTAGCAGGGGGAGCAGATGGAAAATATTAATCAAGGAACTCTTGCAATAGCGTCCATAATTATAGCACTGCTTATAATTAAAGATCTTCATCATTTGGACACCATCGGTGCACGAAATGTGTCTTACAACAGAAGTAGTGTAATGTAAGAAGAAGTTGTGTAATATAAGATATCCTGAAGGGCTTACAATAATACTTTGATGCCATTTTCTTATTGTGAGATGCCCTGGCAGACGATGGCTTACCAGTACTATATATTTTAAGTCTCTTAAATTTCTGGGCTCCATTTATGCTTTACTATATTATGCCATCTGTAATTTGCATCATGCCCTGAGCTCTGCTTATTCACTACATTGAAGTTTGCCATCATGAAAACAAAAGCAGAGTTCTGCCCTTTCTTACAAGCTGGTGCAAAATGCAGTGGACAGAATTGTGTTTGTGTGTGTGTGTGTGTGTGTGTGTGTGTGTGTGTGTGTGTCCTTTAGCTGAGATTTCTGAATTGCGGGGGTACCTTTCAACTCTATGATTCTGCGATATAGCTTAAAATTGAGCAATACGTGTGTGTGTTTATGTGTTTAGGAAGTCATAAGAATAGTTTTTGCTCAGCCTTCCATAACATGTCTTATTGCCAAATAATTCAAACATGAAGAAATGACTGAAAAACATGTACTGAGGTGGCTAGCCTGGTGTCACTGTTGCTTACTGATATTGAGAGTAGAAATGGGAAGGCCTGGGGGGGGGGGGGAACTGGGAAAATTGGGGGGCGGGGACCCAGGTCACCCAGCAGCTGCATGTGGAGGAGCGGAGATGTAAACCCGGTTCACCAGATTACGAGTCTACTGCTCTTAACCACCACACCACACTGGCATAAAACGTATCTTTATGTATCTTGCACCAGATGGCGTGTATAATACAAGGGTGTGTTCTGTAGGCTGTTGGATCAACTGACATGAAGTTTTTTTGAAATCCTCTTCTACAAACCTTACATTCACAAGAAGTTTTAACTTGTAAATTATGTTGGCATTACCAGTGAGTATTCTGTTCCAGTACACCCCTTGGCTAAATCACAGCAGGATATCTTAAAGCCTTGGCTAAGATGCAGAGGTTCTGTGAGCATATTAGATAAGACTATACCACAAAAGGCAGAAAATAATTAGATTGAAAGCAGAGTTTGAATGCATACAGGTTGGAATGAATGAAAAGCCTTGCCTGGCTAAAATATTGTGGGGGTTACCTGGGGATTCAATTGACCCAATATATGGGATCAGTGTCAAAGATATAGACCTTTTTAGCAGGATTTTAGGTTCTTTTGCTTTCTTAGGTTCCTCTTCTTCAACAGTAACCGCATAAGGAAAAGGAGTAGATTTATTTTCAGATATTCATTAAAAAGTCACTCCAGCATAGGGATGGGGAAGAAATTCATGTTTGTTTGCGTTTCAATAAGAAAAGACCTAGTTTTCACCACTCAAGCAAATTCATGAACTGAAAGATTCAGTTCTCCAAATTTTGCTAGGCAGTTCTCCAACCCAAGAGATGTTTGTAAAAAAGAAAAGAAAAGAGAATATATATTGGAGGAAAGTCAAAAATCAAAAACATATTTAAAGCATATTTTTAGATGCCTGAAAATTATATACGATAGTGAATATAATGCATTATTTTAAGGAAAACTGCTCTCAAAAATGTGTACATTAGTCAGCATACAAAAATATGTATAAATTTGCTGACCAACTTTCATGAGGATTTAAGAACACATACAAAGAAAGAAAGATGACAACCGGATTTAACATTGCAAAAATGAGAAACAGAGGAAAAACCAAAATAGACATATTCACCTATCCCTGTTCATGAACTTGCACAGCAGTTTACAACCTGCTGCATTTGATAATCTGATGCCACACGTTCACAGTGAAATGAAAATGGGACGAGCAGATCAACATTTGTAGTGCCTAGCTTAAATACTGAGATCTACAGTAGGACTTAATGTTGAGTAAACATACATTGGATTGCACATGTGTTTAATGGTAATCATGCATAGGATTGCAAGCTTGGGCTGCACTTACCAGAGACTGAAGAAACTCCAATGACAGAATGAGAAATACTTGTGAGTAGACATGCATGAAATGGCTCTGCTACTCACTTTGAATCCCTTTGTAAAATGTGTGCATGTTGCTTCCTTTATTTCTTTCAGTCTTCAGTTACTGGATCACCTAGACTGTAAAACCTCTGGGGGCAGACAAAAATGTTTGGGTTTTTTATATTTTAAAAAATGCTGTAACCTGTTTTTTAAGCTGGGTGTAAAAGAGAGAAGGGTCTGTGCCTCTTTACTAGCTGTGGAGAAGAGGGAATTGTAGCAGGTGGAGCTTGTCTGACAATATGAGTTATACATTTACTTACAAAACAGTCTTTTCATTGCAATACATGTCCTTTGCCTTGGAACACTGATGTGAATTAAGACAATTAGGCTGGATAAACATACAAAGGAAAAAGACACCAAAGGTACAGTCCCAATATATGTCTATTTAAAAGTGGATGTTTTACAAACCTTAATATTAAAAAAAAATCCCATTTTCTTCTCCATAATACCAGATTACGCCACAGCATTAAGGAGTGCATAGCTGGAACTGGTGAATTTATGTGGAGTGTAGGCTGCATTAAGGTCACAATATTAATAGTAATAAAACATCCTGCCTACCTCCACCAGCAAAGTATACTCACAATGGTATTTAAGAGAAAGATGAATTACATTGCTGAAGGCACCAAGCAGGGTCTGTATTTGCATTATTAAACATATGATGCCAGGGGTTTGTCTGGCGGTGGCTACTGCAGAAACTCATGTGCTCAGCCACCGTGAGGCTGCACTGATCCTCCAAATCCAAGGAAGGCTTCTGGAGGCAGGGCATATCCATGCGGGAAATGACTTGCATTGGTATTTTGGAGGAAGATGGATTGCAATGCTAAATACAGTGTAGTCCAGGGGTCAGCAACCTTTTTCATGAACGAATTCCTACGCCCCACAAATAACCCAGAGATGCATTTTTAAATAAAAGGACACATTCTACTCATGTAAAAACATGTTGATTCCTGGACCATCTGCGGGCCGGACTGAGAAGGCGATTGGGCCACATCCAGCCCATGGGCCTTAGGTTGCCTACCCCTGGTGTAGGCCCTCCCTCTCTCCCAGGAGCAGGAGGACAGTATTGATTTGGAACAGTGGTTTGCAGAGGGGCATAGTTCAGAAGGCAGAAGCTGGGAAATACTGGATGGGGAACAGCTAGGACAGGCATAGGCAACCTTGGCTCTCCAGATGTTTTGGAACTACAACTCCCATGATCCCTCACTAACAGGGCCAGTGATCAGGGATCATGGGAGTTGTAGTTCCAAAACATCTGGAGAGCCAAGGTTGCCTATGCCTGAGCTAGGAGAAGAAAGACTGAAGAGAGGGGGTGTTATGTACTGAGCTGAATCCTAGAACAATAGGATTCAGAATCAGCGGGAGCTACCCAATCCAACTCCAGGTGGAAGTGAATCCGCAACCTGATTGGCCTGCTGGAGCAGCCAATCAGGCGGCTGGCAGAAGCGAATCTGCTACCTGATTGGCCTGTAGGAGCAGCCAATCAGGCTGCAGGCAGAAGTCAATCCACAATATAATTGGCCCACAGGTGTAGCCCTGAAGTAGCCAATCACGCAAGGCCCATTGTGTAAATAATGTATATAAGCAGATGGTTTTGGGAAAAGAGCCATTCTTCTTCTCCTCTTCTCCTTGATGACTATGAGCTGAATAAAGAGCATGAAATTCACTCTCGACTCCGAGTACATTTCACTGGCGACGAAGGTGGGATCCTGCTGAGCTGACCGCCACCACGCACTGCACCGCAGCACCGCCACCTGCTGCACCGCTGCATCGCACTGTGCATCCAGGCTTCAGCTCCAGGACCCAAGGAACCCAGAATGGCAACCGACAGCAGCTTCTCGCCATTCAAACCAGCATCAGGAGACTGGGAAGGGTACGCCGCCCGTTTCAACTTCCTCCTGCAAGCGAAAGAAGTCACCAACGATGCCATGAAGAGGGCGACATTCTTCAGCGTCTGTGGAGAGGAGACGTTTGAAATCGCCCGGGCTCTCCTTGCACCTAGAGATGTCGCTACCGTCTCTTACAAAACAATAATGGAACGGCTGAAGGAGCACTTCTCACCACAGCCCTCGGTGGTAGCTTGCCGAAATGCCTTCTACGCAAAGCGGCAAGCCCCGGGGGAAACCATAACTGGGTTTGTGACCTCCCTCCGCCAAGCCGCCCGGCTATGCAACTTCTCAGAGTTGGAGAACATGCTTCGTGACCGCCTCGTCGGTGGCCTGAGGGACGAGATGTTGCAACGACGCCTCTACGCCAAAAAAGACCTCACGTTCCAGATTGCTCTGGAGGAAGCCCTGGCAACCGAAGCCGCCGAGAGGTCAACGCAAGAGGCACGACCGGCCCCGCCATCCCAACCGAGGGTCTACCACGAAGACCTCACCGACGAATCCGAATCTGACAGGGAGGAAGTACACCGAGTACAGCGGCGCACTCAAGCAGCACACATAGCACAGCAGCCTCGACGAGAAGGAGGGAACTGTGCAAGCTGCGGGGAGAACCACGAGAGGAGGACCTGTCGTTTCCGCAACGCAGAGTGCAGGCAGTGCAGAAAATTGGGACACATCGCCCGGGTGTGTCGGGCTCGACTCACCCGTCGACAAGCATCAGATGACCGACCCAGGAGCCCCAGGTCACACGGCACCATGCACCAAGGCAACTCGACGGAGATCACGGACTACCAGGTATTCCAGTTGCCCCATCCCAGCACAGAGAAAATTTATATAGAGGTACAGATAGAGGGAGCCCCATGCCGCATGGAGCTGGACACAGGTTCAACTCTATCCATAATCTCGGCCCGAACATTAAGGGAACTGTGCCCTAATGGGGGTCCCAAACTAAGGCCGGCCCCATTCACCCTCCGGGACTTCCAGAAACGTAAGGTCCCTACAATGGGGGTGGGGACCTTCAGGGTGCAATATCGAGGGCGAAAGCAACAATTGGACTTGCTGGTAGTTAAGGGCCCCTACGTTAGCTTACTGGGACTGGCATGGTTTGGACCTCTGGGGCTAGCCGTTACCGGGGTGAACCGCACTAGCTTACAAGTGGACGTGGACGCCATATGCAAAGAGTTTCCAGGGGTTTTCGATGGGGCATTGGGACGATATACAGGACCCCCCATTGCCCTACAGCTAGACCCCGCTGTACGACCCATCAGGCACAAGGCCCGCCGGGTCCCGTTCGCCCTGAAACCCCGCATAGACGAGGAATTGGACCGGCTCGTGGAGCAAGGAGTGCTGGAGCCGGTGCCCAACGCCCCCTGGGAAACTCCAATTGTCACACCCGTCAAGCCTAACGGTTCGGTCCGCATCTGTGCAGACTACAAATGCACCATAAACAAGGCTCTCACGGCCCATGCATACCCAGTGCCAGTGGTCAGCCATGTCCTCGCCACCCTGGCTGGGTCAAAAATCTTTGGCAAACTGGACTTGGCCCAAGCGTATCAACAGTTGCCTGTGGACGAAGCCACAGCAGAGGCTCAGACGATTGTGACGCACAGAGGGGCATTCAGAGTAAAGCGGCTGCAATTTGGCGTTAGCGTGGCACCAGGCATATTCCAGAATTTAATGGACTCTCTCCTTAAAGGGATTCCTGGCGTCACCCCTTTCTTCGATGATGTACTGATCGCCGGGCCCACACCAGAGGAATTTGAGGACCGCCTCCGCTCCGTCCTGCACCGTTTCCAGACGGCGGGCCTCAAGGTGAAGCGGGAAAAGTGTTTACTGGGAGTGCCGCAGGTGGACTTTCTGGGATTTAAGGTGGACGCAGAAGGGGTCCATCCAACCGGTGACAAGGTACGGGCCATTTGTGAGGCCCCAGCGCCCAAGAGCAAGCCCGAACTTCAGTCATTCTTGGGACTATTGAACTTTTACCATGCCTTCCTTCCCCATAAGGCAGCGGTAGCGGAGCCCCTACACAGACTCCTAGATAAAAGGGCCCCTTGGGTGTGGGGCCAGCGACAAAGGGCCGCATTCCAGGCAGTCAAGGACTTGCTCGTCTCGAACTCGGTCATGGCACACTTCGACGAGAGGCTGCCAGTGGTGCTGGCATGCGACGCCTCTCCCTATGGCATCGGCGCTGTCCTGGGACACCAACTCCCGGATGGAAGAGAGGTGCCGGTGGCATACTTCTCCCAGACTCTTGCTGCAGCCGAACGAAACTACTCACAGATTGACAAGGAGGGTCTGGCAATCGTGAAGGGCGTAAAAAAATTCCATGATTTCTTGTACGGGCGGCCCTTTACCATAGTGACTGACCACAAGCCGTTGCTTGGCCTGTTTGCCCCCGAGAAGCAGACCCCCCAAGTGTTGTCTCCACGTGTCCTCAGGTGGTCAATTTTCCTTGCCGGCTACCAGTATGCACTAATCCACCGCCCTGGGAAGGCGATGGGCCACGCAGACGCCCTCAGCAGGCTACCACTACCAGAAACAGGCCCCGACCCAGCGCCTGCGCAAGAGGTTATGACCCTGGAGCTGCTTCCCGACCGACCCATTCAGGCACAAGAAGTTGCGCACCATTCCACAAAAGATAGGGTCATCTCCCGGGTCCTGGACTGGGTGTGGCAAGGATGGCCCAGCAGCAGCCCCGGGCCAGAATTCGCCGGCTACACAAACCGCAAACATGAACTGTCGGCCCACAAGGGGTGCCTGTTATGGGGAAGCAGGGTTGTTGTTCCCCAGCCCCTCCGCAAAAGGGTCCTTACAGCCCTACACGAGACACACCCAGGGGTAGTGAGGATGAAGGCCCTTGCCAGGAGTTATGTGTGGTGGCCGGGGATTGACAGAGAGATAGAGGCCTGGGTCCAACACTGCAAGACCTGCCAAGAATCCCGCCCGGATCCCCCAAGGGCCCCAGTCCAGCCCTGGGAGTCCGCCCGACATCCATGGTCACGCTTGCACGTGGACTTCGCTGGCCCCTTCCAGGGAAAAACATTCTTCATAGTGGTGGATTCCTACACCAAATGGCTGGAGGTCGCACTGGTACCGTCCACTTCTACGGCGGCAGCCATCCGGGTACTACGTAAGCTTTTTGCAACCCACGGGCTCCCTGACACCCTCGTCTCGGACAATGGAACCGCATTCACGTCAGAGGAGTTCCAGACCTTCACAGCGCAGAACGCCATCCGCCACATCCGCTCAGCACCATTCCACCCTGCCACCAATGGCCAAGCGGAGCGCATGGTGCGGACCACCAAGGACAGCCTCCGCCGCATGACACAAGGGGACTGGGAATACCGCCTTGCCGCATTTCTTCTAGCACAGCACAGCACCCCAAGCACAACGACGGGCCGGAGCCCAGCTGAACTACTAATGGGCCGGCGCCTTGCAACTAGACTGGACCGACTTCACCCCGACAGAGCTCAGGATGAGGTAGTGGTGGGGAAAGGCAGGAACCCCCGGACATTTGTGGCCCAGGACGCAGTGTACGCAAAGAATTTTGGGGCAGGCCCAGCATGGGTACCCGCCACAGTCACCAAGGTGACCGGTCCCGTGTCGTACGAGGTACTAACGGAAGGGGGGCAATGTTGGCGCCGCCACTGCGACCAGCTACGGCGACGATTCCCAGGAGGAACCCGGGAGGAGAGCGGGACAGAGGGGTCCCAAGGGGACAGCAGGGCAGTGAGGCCTGTAGAGCGAGAGGGGTGGGCAGGGGAAGCAGAAGCAGTAGGCACAGAGGGGCGCCCCGAGGCTGGAAGGACACCGGAACCAGAGCCACAACCTAGTGGTTCAGTGGCGCCAGACCAGACAGCCCCGGCACAGCCAGCAGCCTCGGAACACGAGCCAGAACCAGAACCCCTGACCAAGGAACACCCCAGGCCACAACGCACACGAAGGCGGCCAGCAGACCTTGGGGACTACGAATGCAACTTCCCGGGCAGGACTGGAACTTAGAGGGGAGGGGTGTTATGTACTGAGCTGAATCCTAGAACAATAGGATTCAGAATCAGCGGGAGCTACCCAATCCAACTCCAGGTGGAAGTGAATCCGCAACCTGATTGGCCTGCTGGAGCAGCCAATCAGGCGGCTGGCAGAAGCGAATCTGCTACCTGATTGGCCTGTAGGAGCAGCCAATCAGGCTGCAGGCAGAAGTCAATCCACAATATAATTGGCCCACAGGTGTAGCCCTGAAGTAGCCAATCACGCAAGGCCCATTGTGTAAATAATGTATATAAGCAGATGGTTTTGGGAAAAGAGCCATTCTTCTTCTCCTCTTCTCCTTGATGACTATGAGCTGAATAAAGAGCATGAAATTCACTCTCGACTCCGAGTACATTTCAGGGGGTTAACAGATTCACAGTCTCTGGACACCATTCCTCTGCTCAACCCAAGATCAAGAAGAGAACAGAAAGCACAGAGGTTACAAACTCAGATTACAAGATGTAGGAAGTTTGTAGATTAATAGGGACGGAAGGGGTTGTGATCCTTAATTGGGAGCACCACCATTTCTAGGAGATTTGTTCTTAGTTCTCTCGCTGTGATTATTAAAGTTTCCAACTGGTAAGATGTTCCTTTCTTTGATCTTCTTATCTACTGCCATGGGGGGAGGAAGCTGACTCCCTGGAGCCTGACAGTGGTGTGTCATACTAGTGTGGCAGGAAAAGATGGCAAGTGTAGCAGGAGGATTCAAGAACATCAAAGAAACATTTTAACATGTCAATGTTGTAAAGTATAGTATGCAATACATATATCTTAATATTTGCAGAATACAGCTAGATATCTTTTCCAAACGAGACCAAAATCAGCTGATACTGAGGACAATCCTGGTTGTTATCCAGAATTGCTGTTCGAACAGAATGCTGGGAATGATGCATGCTCTTACGTAGCTGCATTGTTTTATTATTTCTGGCTGTCCCACAGTCATATTATAAAGTCGTGATGTTCTATGTTATAAATCAAGCACTACTTTTGGTCTTCCAAAGTATTTCTCATCAAGGAAAATATTTGGCGTGGTGCGAGCAAATTTTGATTCTGAAAGTGTGGCGGGGGGGGGGGGGAGTTTGAGAACTGCTGCTCTAATTGTACAAGATAAGGAAGGAACTGATGCCGCAATTCCAACAACCAGCAGTCAAGAAGTGGTGGTTCACCAGCAGGCGGGTGGCACTGTGGTCTAAACCACTGAACAGAATTTCCTGAAATATTGTTTCCAATCTTAAACATATTCTGTGCCATTCCTTACTTCCCTACTTAAAGATGGTGAGATCTGGCTTCATGGTTCATTGTCTCTGTTTTAGAACTGAGTGGACAAGGATGAAACCTTTATCACCCTTATTTGGGCACATATGTTCCAGAGCACAGTGGAACATTGTGTCGTAAATAGTGTAATATATTTTTTTATCAGCTCGAACCACTAACCTTCTAGTTAACAGCCAGATGCAGAACTCTATAATCAATTAACCCCTGTGCTGCAAACACCGAAACTTGTGACAAAAGAGGCAACACGTAGACCAATGAATGATAAAGGCATAAATACATAAATTCATAAAGCATTAACAACAAAGCATGGTGCAAAACCACAATGTATTATTTAGAATAAGATTCCTAACATCAAAATCTCTATAAACAAAGTGAGTACTATAGTCTCTTAATAAGGTAAAGGTAAAGGGACCCCTGACCATTAGGTCCAGTCGTGACCGACTCTGGGGTTGCGCGCTCATCTCGCATTATTGGCCGAGGGAGCCGGCGTATAGCTTCCAGGTCATGTGGCCAGCATGACAAAGCTGCTTCTGGAGAACCAGAGCAGCACATGGAAACGCCGTTTACCTTCCCGCTGTAGCGGTTCCTATTTATCTACTTGCACTTTGACATGCTTTCGAACTGCTAGGTTGGCAGGAGCTGGGACCAAGCAACGGGAGCTCACCCCGTCACAGGGATTCGAACCGCCGACCTTCTGATCAGCAAGCCCTAGGCTCAGTGGTTTAACCACAGCGCCAATGTTCATCTGGCAATGCAGTCTTTGAAATGCCTGTCGATGCCTGTCGATACACGTGAACTGGTGCCAAGGTGATTGATTGTAAGGATAGTGATTCGGATAAATAACCCAGGTATCTGAACTTTCTAAACACCAAAGGCAAACAATTATGCAGACTGAACATGGAAGCAAAGAAATAGGCAGGAACCCCATAGAGAATCAGTTCCTGATATTTACCTACCGCTGGCTGTCAGGGGTGGGTAAGTATGCCCATTCTGTGGCAAGCCACCTCACCTTTGGTTGCTGTAAAAACTACACAGCCTTCTTGTTTTATTGACAGCAACTATGCAAAGGCAGCTTGACTCTCTCCATGCCTCTCCAACCTATTGGATTTGATCACTGGAGAAGTAGAAGACGTCATTCATCTGAGACCAACAATCGGAAAAATAATCTGAGGAAGCCATCTTTCTTCGGCCATCAAAAGGCTCACTAAAAGCCTGCATCTCAATAACTGCTTAGTTAGTTCAAGTTAAAATATGAAATCCAGCTCTCGCCACCTCTCCCTTTAGGGACCTTATTTGTGCCGTAGGGAGGGAAGTCAGAGTGGATTAACAACCAAACTCTCTTCTCAGGGACCTCTGAAGTGTAGCTCTGTGAGAGTGATAAAGGTCCCCTCTATTAATTTGTTAGCACTACGGTTCCCAGGATTCATTGGGGAAGCCATGACTGTTTAAAGTGGTGTGGTAGCTCTTTAAATATATGGTGCAGACGGGGGCCTTAGTTCCATGTGGCATGTGTGGGTCATGCCCACTAAATCTGTTATCCAGACCCTCTGCACAGGTATGCTGATGGTGTCTGTCTAGCACGCAGCATTGTTTTCTGGAAAAGAACCAAGCAGCAATCTATAATGCATTTACTGCACTTGCATTTTGTTAAATGTCAAGTAGGACCGTTCAGAGCAGGGAAGGTGAACTGTGGCAAATAAGCACACCTTGCTTGCAAAATCCTGCAAACTTGCTGCCTATAGCCCATTAGTGTCAGAATGGACAGCAAGCTTGAAAGCTGCCAATAGTTATACTGGAGACATAGAAGTGTGGTGGGCTTGTTCGAGAGAAAGTTTGACAAGCAGAAATAATCCAATAAAATGCCACGAAGTCCCTATATCTGCACTAATGAAGTTCTCCTACAGCTCAGGAGGTAGAAGAGTCTCACAAAAGAAAAAGAAAGTAGTGTGTTTGTCAACTCTAAAGGCTGTTTAAGCAAGATCCGCATGTACTAATGTCAAAGGAAATAGGATATGGAGAAAACCCTTGAGAGTTATGTAGAAAACCCTTGAGAGTTATTTTGATAAAGAACAACAGAGGGGAAAGACCTCAAATCAAGGAGGTAAAGGCTTAAAAGTAAACAACATTTACCATTAATGAAATGGCTCAAATGTATCTATGTTTTCAGACCTTCTTAAAAATATACCCAGGGAAAGGAAAAGGAGTGAGGCGTTGAAATATCTTTTCCTTCTCTGCCTCATGTATCTGTTCCCCACAATATAACAATAAGGGCTAATCTACCCCTTTGGTTGATCTGTGTTTTGATCGTATCATGTCCCAATTAATTCCCCGGGGTCTCTAAGAACTTTTCTTGTTGTTCCACAGCTGTGCCTTGCAAAAACTCAATCTTCCCCCCCACTGGATCAAATCTTATCAGATGCGTGGAGAATCCAGAGAGAAAACTTTGCTTAACCAGGCTTCAGTTCAGCAGGTAAGATCAGAATTTTGCAAGGTCAAGATGCAGAACAATGAGAAAAGCTATTGGACTCAAGGGAATTAATCAGCACATATTACAGTTAAAATTTGGGTCAAATAAAAGTGTCATCACTCAGTCATCACTCTAAACATTTAGCAAACCGCTGTTATTCACCATTAGCCTTTCATTTTCATTTTCAGATAACGGTATAGAATGAGCAGTTATACAACTTGGGGGGAGTGTTGTACAGGGAGTCTTTTTTTATTTGACATATCTTCATTATGCTAGAAGGTTTTAAACTCCCATGTCTTCAAAACTTACTGACAACCAAGAATAAGGCTGGTCAACCTGATACATGACAGTTTTGAGATGCTGCAAAGTTGGAGCATATGGTAGGGTGCCCCTATATTCACCAGAGAAATGTTGGAGGGTATGGAATTAGGTGACCCCTCCCCCCAGCCAAGGGGATAAGGAGACACCTGAAGGTATCTGACGGCAGCCCCTCATAGGGAAGGTTTTTTTTAATGTTTAATTTTTTATTATGTTTTTATATATGTTGTAAACCACTCAGAGTGATTGGGGCAATCCAATCAGATGGGTGGGATATTATTATTATTATTATTATTATTATTATTATTATTATTATTATTTAATTATTGTTAAATAGGACACCCTTATTTTCATCAGAGTAATGTTGGAGGATATGGAATTATAATCAATAACTAGCTGCTGTTGTTGCATGTTGAGATCCCCAAGCCACCCTCAAATAAAACACAATTCACACAGAATTTTTGTTTAAGGTTTTTGGCATAATTTTTAGGCCACAACTTTATTGATTACAGAATGTGAGTGGTTGCTTAGGCATTGGTCCGCGCAGCACCGTCTTAAGCGCCCCTGTCGCCATGGTGCGCCGGATCACTCCGGCGCCCTTCCGCCCCGTATCCCAACACGGTGGGTGGGTGGGCGCTGCGCTGCTGCGCGGTGGGAGGGCGCCGGAGAGATCGCACTGTGTCTGCCCGCCCGCCGCGCCCTGTTTCCCAGCGCGGTGGGCAGGTGGGCGCCACGCTGCGCAGCGGACTGGTGGGCCAGCAGGCGGGCGCAGCTCGCGGCGCCCTCCTGGCAGGCCGGCGCCATGGTGCCCTGCGCCACCGGGGGTCTACGATGAGCCGGCCCTGGGTTCGCGACTATCTGTTCCCACCTAGAGGTAGGAACAGAACTGACATCCGCAAGCCTGCAAACGTCAGTAAGGGAAAACATTTTGGGGAGAGAATAGAACTGGGTGCCAGGCCCTCACCTCTCCCCAAATGCTCCCAGGCCCTCACCTCTCCCCAAATACTCCCAGGGGCTCTTGCGTGGCCCTAGCCCCTTGACAGGGGTTCGGACAAGAGCATAGCGAGCCCCTGGATTCCTTTAATGGAATACCCTTGCAGCAGCAACATTGGAGGGGCAGGCACAGCCAACCATACCCCCCTCCACCAACCAAATTTAGCCAATGCCTAACTGCAACCTTACAAGTTGTGAGGATTTTGCTATGCGGTAGGCCAAAAACCAAATTGCTCCATCCAATCAGCCAAATGGAAAAATTCCTACCAGGCCCCTTCCCCAAAGCAGACGACCCCATGACAGGCATAGCAAGGTCAACGTGAACAGTCCTAAGTATAGGGAGGGAGGACGGGTGATCTGATGCATGCAGCAAAAAGAGGCAGCTCAACTGCGCACAGGGAATAAATAGCCCCTTGGCTGTCAATCATAAATTGCAACATCAAATTCTCCCCAACAACCAAGATGTGCCAATAAGATTTATGGTCATCCAAGCTAACCCACCCAGCAACAGAGGGATGTCTTGTTTGCCCCCACCAAAACACGTGCTCTCCATGAAGGAGAACATGCTTTGAGAAACTATTGTGTTCCACAGGGTGGTTATGTTGTTCGTGCCGCTACTGAAAAGATAATTACAGGGCAAGAAACTATAGATCTCAAGGCCTCCTCTTGGCACGGTCCCTTCCCTTAAAAATAAGCAAGTTTTTTTGAAGGGCGGCCTTTCCACAGAGCTGCTTTGCTCGGGAGCTAATGGATGCTGCAATGCGTGCCTCGCAGTTCCCCAAGGAAGCAGCTTATTAACTGCCAGCGTTCCCTGAAGTAGCAGCTCACTAAGTTTCTGAAATAACCCAGGGGAAGGAAAGTGATTTCATTTTCTCTCCAGTCCTCAGGAAAGATCTGCTTGAGAAAGGAAAGCTGAACATTACATACAATTAACAAAGTTCTGAGCAGGGGAAAAGGAAGGGAAGCGTTTCAGGCGTGTGAGAGTTAGTTAAAAGCTGGAGTGGAGGTTTAATTTCATTAACGTTTTTGTCCCCGTGAAATGACCTCCCCTTTCCACCCACTTGAGCAGCCCTTTGGGAAAGGGTACGGAAGTGTTCGCAGTGTGTCCCATGCTCCTACACTGCAATGTTTTCAATGGGATGTGCATTTCTGGGTGCAAATCACCAATGCGAGAGAGCTTGGGGCCAGCCAGTCTCCTCCCCTTCACCCCAAACAGCAGCAGGCCAGAAAAGCATGTCGAGAAACATTCATTCATTGCATTTCTATCCCAGCTTTCCTCCATGAAGCTCAAGGTGGTGTACATAGTTCTACTCATGCGTCCAATGGGATATCATTTTCCTCTCCTGTCCCCTCCAGGTTCCTGTATGCTCTCGAATCAGCTCGGGGTGGGGAAAGCTTGGGGGGACCCTCCAGAGCAGATTTGAGGGGGGGGGAGAAAGGAAACAGAAGTCCCATTGTGATAGCGGAACTCCATTTGCACAGCATTGAGTACAACCCTAAGTCTGGATCCAACCCTACAGTGTCGTAACGTGGGTTGCCAGTGCCCTGTCAGGGCCAGGCAGCAGTGGTGATGGTGATGGTCTTCCCAGCAGGAAGAGGGAAGCCGGGGAGGGGTCAGCGGCAACAGCCAATTATTTTATTATTTATTTATTTATTTATTTGTTGAATTCTTTTTACACTGCTTGATTGTTTTAAAAACAACAACCCTCAAAGTGGTTTATTTTAATTTTGAAATGCTGTGTCCCCCCCCCCAAAAAAATTGGTTGTTGTTGTTTTTTTTTGCACCCGGAGCGACAACCCCTCTGGCCAACCCACAGTACGCCACTGCAATCCTATGTTCTTCCCCTATGACAAATGAAATAATATGCAACAGACACAAGCACAAATATGCCCATAATTTGCCTCCTATATTTGAATGATTTTCTTTTTTGCTTTTCTAGATCACTGTAGAAATTGGAGTTCTTGGTGAAATCCAGAAAGAAACAGTAAATTGCAAGAACTCGGGCCAAGAGGAAGATGAATTTCAAGTAAGTCTTCAAAATGTTTTATTAATGTAATGATAAGATAGTTCCAGTATGATAGTGAGGCAAATAAAAATAAATTCCAGGGAAAAAATCCCAGGACAAGGCCCTGTTTCGACAATTCTTCATCAGCAGTGTTTTAATGGTCAGAGAGTACCAAGTATGTTTGTCTTGGTACACTTGTCCTGGGATTTTTTCACTGGAATTTATTTTCTAGAATCGCGGCAAAATTTGGATTTGGGGAAGCTGCATCTATACTGTCCTGAGAATGTTTTCCTTTCTATTCCAACAGAAGAGTCTGTTATTAGGCAGTCATCAAACTGGAAGACACTGAAAGAGAAGCAGACAGACAGACAGGGAGAAAAAATTTCTCAAGTACTCAGGTTTTAAAAAGCCACGAATGAAGAAAAAGAAGAAAGGAAGGAAGCCTTGAGAATTGAGGGGCAAGATTTGAGGCTTTCTGAATGTGACATTATATCAGGTTGCCAGAAGCAAAATAGACCTCTTAACACTTAGGGGACTGTCCCAGAAGATTTATCATCTCTGACAAGAGTTTAAAAGGGAAGATGCTTCCGCCTGAAGTATGAGTGAAAACCAGTAAAAGAAAAGAAAAGAAAAATATTTAGAACAGCCTCAGACTGTTTGACAGTCATTGCACGATTGCAGCTTTAACATTTAGCAATTAGACAAAGAGGGGGTGGGGAAAGGTTTTTAGGATATTGCTCATTCAGGGGAAAATGCACACCTTTTCATCTCCATCCATAGGAATCTCTCTAATTGTAAGTTCCTTTAGTAAACAGTTTCAATGCAATCCTGATTTGTGACAATTATATGTAAATGTGAGTTCATGTGAGTGCAGTTACCTAGTGACATTTTTGCTAACAAATGGCAGTTACTCATCCATATAAAGTGCTAATTTTATATACCTCCTCTATAAACACACACGTTTGTTAAAGGTCTTACACAGTGCTTTTTTCTGGGGGAGACACAGGGGTATGCATGCCCCTAAACATTTTGCGAATCTTTGTACTTTTGTCCATTCACTGTATTTATTTTCTGATTTGAACGATAAAATGGTGATTTTATTGAGTCAAAATGAGAGTACCCCTAAACATTTTTTTAGGAAAAAAGCACCCATTTGATTATTATTTTTTAACCATTGGTTTGAAGTTGAACACATATCTTTCAATCATCTAATTTGCCCTTCCCCCCCCATAGCTCTTAAGCATCCTCCAGTGTTCTCGGAGTCATTTCTAAAATTGTCTGAGAGATCTCATTCCTCACTAATAAGAGTTTGACAGTGTGAAAGTTTGCCCTACATAAATAATGGTTGCAACTGTAGGAAATATCAGGGTCTACCCCCCCTCCTACAGATTAATGACAATGAAGATTCCTAATTTAAAGCAGGCTTTTAATTTGTACCACATTGCGACACAGCATCCCCTGCTCAATTCACAAAGTTGGTCTTTATCTTCTTCTATAGTGCAGGTAGAATGTAACTGTAAACCTGAGACTATTCCTCTCCAATCTCTTCTCACAGGATTTCTACACATCATACAAAACACTCCAATGCATGCTATGATAAATTCTTATCTAACTGGTTTTGTTTGTCTCCTGATTCTTTGATGGGAATATTTTGAGTAGGAAACTCCTCACTGTGGAACTGCTGAGGAGGTGGGGGGGGAAGCAAAAGTATTATTTTGGATGGGGTTTTTGTAGGGGGGGGTCCACAATGAGAGATACAGTACAGGTTTTAACAATAGTTGCCAAAGTACCCGAGGTGCATTGCAACTTCAAAATGACACGTGAAAGTGTGTGAATGCATGAATTGTTTCATTGTGTAGGGGTGTGGATAGATGCTAGGAAAGGATATATTTATTAGCTATTATCCTTTCATTCAATCAATCATTTTATTTGTATGCCACCTTTCTAAAGTTAAAACAATGCTCGAGGCAGCTTACAACATATAACCCCCCCCCCATAAATACAAACATAAAAGCAGTGATAAATACTAAACAAAACTTCTTCAAAAAGTACTCAACCAAATTGAACAATTTCCTCATGTTTGTGTCAGTTCAGCAGAGTGGTATCCTTTTACAGCTCAAAAAAAAGCAACCTTGTACAGTCATAACCTCATAAATCGAACCGAATCCGTTCCGGAAGTTCATTCCACTTCTGAAACGTTTGACTTCCAAAGCGCAGCTTCTGATTGGCTGCAGGAAGCTCCTGCAGCCAACTGGAAGCCATGGAAGCCCTGTCAGGCATTCAGCTTCCGAAAGAATGTTTGAAAACCGGAACTCTCACTTCCGGTTTTCGGTCGTTTGGGAGCCGAAAAGTTAGACTCCCAAGACTACTATAGGCTAGAGTTAGCCTTCTACTTTAAGTAATCCAGGATGCTTTAAGGCAGACCTTTTCTCCCCTCAAAGTAACAATCCCACAACCAGTCTTGTAAAAGGTAAAAATAACATTTACTCACACAGAATACTTGTCAAAGAGTAACAGATGCAGCAGCTTTGTCCAGACAAGCTTAAAATGGCAATTGGGTTATGAAGACATACTTTAATCTAGTTTAAAGTGGAGCATTGCATCTCAGACACAGCAGGTGTGCTTCACATTTCTGGCTTGGTGGAAAGTGATGGGGGGGGGGAGGAAATTGCCAGGCAGGTAAGAGAATATGCACCCTCCCTCTGTCAGGACACAACCCTGACTCTCAAAGAGTTCTCTCTAGCAAAACTCCATGAGTTTCAAGGAAAACTCCATGACCTTCAGCTCCTATCTAGCAAACATGAATTGTTGGTTTGACTGTAAAATACAGAACTCTTTCATTTCTTTTCTCATTCAGAAATAATTAAATTTTATGGAATTGAACATATCTTTTGTTGACAACGTATTTATGCAAATACAAAAAAAGTATCACCACCACTACTGTCAATATCTCAAAGTGCTTTGTTGCTTTATTCCACCAAATCGGAACATTCTGCATTGCTCAGTTTGTAGAATGTGATGTTCATTAATGTAATAGCACCCTCTATGTTTCAGAAATAGCATGGATAGCAACATCAATCTTTCCACAGGTAAAGAAACTTGCTTCTGATCTTAATTTCAATTCGTTTTTAATATCAGGGTGAAATTATCTTCTTAATTCATTTACCAGTCAATCTCACTGTCAGGCTCCATAATATCTAAGAGAGTCTTAAGTTTTTATAAGCAGGACCTAAAATGGAATTTTAAATTTCAGACTTTTAATCACATTACAAATAACCTGCCATGCATCATGCTTTGACATAAAAATAAGAGAAATAGACTTGGAGGGGGGATGCATGCATATAAACTTTTTAAAAACACCTTAATTAACATTTAAAGGTCTAAGAAGTAATAATATATTTCTTGCAACGGAGAATGGTAATCAGTGAAGTATGGGTTGGCTTATTAGAAAAGGCAAGGAACTGTGCCTTGCAAATAAAATGCCTGTGAATTATGAGGCATTAAAAATCTTGGCTATGGTCAATACTTAGCTATGATAATTACATGACAGATGCATTCTTAAATATGAGATAAGATTAAAAAGAGGAAATAAAGATTGAAACTGAAGTTTAAGTTGTAATGTTACATAGAACTGGACAGTCTATGCATCACATTTTTCTTGCACAGAGGACAGAAATCATCTCAGTCCTTTCCCTTCCAAGCCAACACTTACTTTTTAAATACACCAGTATTATAAAACGACTGTAGAAGCAGCAGACAGTGTGGTGGGAGCTCCTGATCTATATGCCCTAATATGTTTGATTCTTTACTTTGGAAAGGTTGAGAAGCAAATGGGTGCATTTCAGATTTCATTTGTCAGGGGCTGGACTGAGAAGGAATGGTGGGGGCCACAGCCCCCTTTGCCTGAAGCTTCCTGAGAGCAGGAGGATATATAGATTTAGAACAGTGGTTTGCAGAAGGTCATAGTTCAGATGCTGCAGGGGGGGGGGAAGAAGCTGGGAAATATTGGGAGAAGAACAGCAGGAAGAAGTACCAGGGGAGAGACAGCTGACAATGTCTTTGGAACACATTCCTGAGGAAAAATCAGTACCTGTTGCCTTGCAGGGCATCTTCGGGAGAAGACAAAGCTAAGGAATAACCCTACACAACCCCCTATGATGGTTGGGCGATGTCTTGTACATCTCCTCCTGGCAACTCCTGTAGACAAGCTGGAACCAGATGTATTGTTGTGCTTTCCTTTGGACTGCATCCATGAGGCTGGGGGGGGGGGTCTTGTTGTCTGGGCAGGCCAGGGCCTCCATACACACTTCCCAGACTTGCACCAACATGGGAGGCGGCAGTTAGAGTTACCAGTCTGGGCAGCCACAGCAGGTGCTGTGATCTGACGTCGCCCCCAGAGCCACACTCCATTGTCTTTTGAGACAGATAGATGCCTACAATAACATGAATATGTTTGTTTTGTTTCCTTAATGAATGAATCGGAGAGATTCTTGTTCCTTCTTCACTTGCAAAGAAATACCTGCGGGGTTTCTTATTCTTTTTAAAAAATACCGTGTGTAGAATAATAATAATTATTATTATTATTATTATTATTATTATTATTATTATTATTTATTCATACCCTGCCCATCCAGCTGGGTTTCCCCAGCCACTCTGGGCGGCTTCCAACAGAAAAATGAAATGAAATAATCTATTAAACATTAAAAGCCTCCCTAAACAGGGCTGCCTTCAGATGTCTTCTAAAAATCTGGTAGCTGTTTTTCTCTTTGACATCTGATGGGAGGGCGTTCCACAGGGCAGGTGCCACCACCAAGAAGGCCCTCTGCCTGGTTCCCTGCAACTTGGCTTCTTGCAACGAGGGAACCGCCAGAAGGCCCTCAGTACTGGACCTCAGTGTCTTGGCAGAACGATGGGGGTGGAGACGCTCCTTCAGGTGTGTGTGTGTGTGTGTGTGTGTGTATTGTAGATCAATGATTATCTTGGTGTTATCTCTAAATTAAAACATGCTTATTTTAATGTTGTAGCCTAGTGCCCCCACCTCTTGATAAATTATATTTTCAAAGCCTCGAATAGAAGCATGGGATGCCGACATGAAATTGTGGGGTCCTCAGTTTATAGTGATGTATTGATGCATAGTTTACTGACATTCCTGGAACTAGTTGTGATGATCATATGCATTGCAAACAAGTGAAATCTCTGCCTGATCCCTGCTGTCAAAGAAAGTTCCCTTGGAAATAAGCCAGGTTTTGTGCAAATTCCTTTTCCTCATCCAAGAGAATGAGATAGCCAACAAGCAAATGTCTCCATGAATGAATTTGGGCACACAGAAGGTTAAAATTTTATTAGCCGGATATATGCAGAGGATAGACATATCTGAAATTTGTAAAGGTCACGGTGTAATGAATCATGTTTTGGGGATTGTGTTTGGAGGACAGTGGGGAAAAGGTCACTTGAAGTATGGACTGCTAAAGTAAGTTGGAGGGATAAGTTCAATATAGCATGGAATAATGTTGGGTACAGGTCCTGGAAGAGCTGCTCCATGCCTTGCAGGCCTTTTCTATCTCAGCTTGGATGGTGGGACCCTAACTGAATCCAGCTACAAAAGCTGAGGCTGCTGGTGTTGGTGGTGGGAGGGAGGGCCTTCGGAGAAGGGTTGTTGCTATTGTCTTTTTGTATCTTTACTTTTGATCTTGCGATTTATGTAGAAATTGCTCAGTTTGGTTGTGTATTTTTTAATGTTTTATTTCTAGTTTATGGCTACTTTTGCTATGTTGCACTTATGTAATTTTTCATGTTGCAATCCACCTCAAGTATGGTTTGAACTGTGGAAAGGCAACAAATAAAACTATGCATGTATATGGAGAGGGATGGGAATGTGGTTGGTTGAGGGAAGGTGGTCAGCGGTAGAGGGGAATAAATAGATGAATGGATTAGATCATTTTAGAAAATGACCAACTTTAATCAGGTGGCTCACTAAATGGGGAGGGGTTGCTATGCTAGCTTCTCAGCTGGGGGAATCATTATTGCTTACCTAAAGTTGGAGGGGCAAGGCAGTGGGTACAGCAGATTGTCTCTACTGATGTGTTTGCACCATCCTGACTTCCTCAGTCCATCTCCTCTCCTTCCTGGTAAGCAGCACTTCCCCCACCTGTTTGGACTCACTTCTAGTTTTAATTGCATTCATCCCAAACCAGTTTACTGTGGATTTATTTTAGCTTTTTCTAAAAAATAAACACTCTGTATCTCATTAACAATGGGTAATTCTCAGTGGAAGCCATACTTAAGTGTTTGACATTGAACACCTGCCCTCATGCCTAAATCTTCTACACCGTACTCTTAGAACACGAAGATTGTGACAACTTGATATAGGATGCATTTTGCAATTTACGAGTGGCTGAACGATTTTTGAGTGTGGCACATCAACACACAAAAGATAGACACAATCAGATCGGAGCACAGGAACGCTGCAGAGCAGTTCAGACCGAGATATTTCTCAATGTAACTGTTCAGCTTTGCATGATGGCAGTCCTTTTTGCCCAGCCCACCATTTCTTCAAAATGGCTTAATTTATAAGGAACAGAGACATGTTTTTAAAAAAGAAAGCTGTGGTGCTGCAGAGGAAAAGATTAGGCAGCCACCCAGAAAAGATGTAAGACTGGGAAAGGCAGGACAGTATAGCACTGGACTATAATTCAGGAAATATAGAAAGCACTGGATTCAGATTCATCATCCTTGTGACAAAGGTTGTAACAAGTGCAACAGATACTGAACAAATCTATGTGACAGTAACGAGGATGAAAAATGCCTCAGAATCCCCTTACGCTATTTGACCCTACTCCTTTCCGTCGTTTTTCCTCCCTTCTTCTTCCTTTTATCTGGGTCTTAGCAGCCTATCATAAGATCTACATTTTTTTTTAAAAAAAAGGATAGACATGTTATAAATGCCAATATGCCACAGTGTTGACCAAGGAAAAGCTGAAATGCATTCCAGCGGTGGTATTTATCTTCTAGCTTTTTTTGACATTTCCCCTCATGTATTATTTCCCTGATTTCTTTGCTGTTGTCAAGTGGTGAGCATGTGGGGGTGGGGAAATTGCACAGTAGCCTGTAACATCACATAGCAACAAAACAGTTTTCAGAAGTTTGTTAAGTATCCAGTGACTTCATATTAAACATAAAACGATTAAACTTCGAAGTAACAACCAAGTGGTGCTAGCCACTTCGTATTAAGTCTTCCACCTCAAAAATGATAGAATGAATATTTTAGAACTGGAGAGGGCATCATCATGCCTTGGGGATAAAAGTGGCCATCTGGGCCCATTTTTCTGGCCCTCAGAACTCCCTCCAGGCCACACCACTCATTGACCCAGTTTGTCAATCAGAGTTGTTTTGGCTACTTGGAACACATCCTTGAACTCTGAAAGTGTCTTTTGCTTGCCTGAATGGCAAAAATCTGCAGCAGCCATGCATGTACACCATTGTGTGCTCTTGCGTCTCGTGCACAAGCTGCGGGACATGCGCAAACATGTCAGTGCTCATGGTGTGCTCACATCGTGTGGCCCCGATCCCCTCAATCACAGGAGAAAAGTGGCGTGCTTGCTTGCATGCATACATTCATATGTGCATACTTAACTTTATTCGTATGGCACCTTTCCACAGTTCAAACCATGCTCAAGGTGGATTACAGGTTGGAAAAGCACATACGTACAACATAACAAAAGTAGTCATAAGCAATAAATAAAACATAAAAGAACCACAAGAAACCAAACAATTTCCACATAAATCACAGGATCTAAAATAAAGACAGACCCTCCAAGTGTCCCTATTTCCCAGGGACATTCCTGATTTAGAGAAGCCGTCCCAGTTTCTGTTTTGATCCTGGAATGTCCCCCTTTTCCTTAGGATGTCTCTGTTTTCATCGTAGAAATGTTGGAGAGTATGCGTCAGGGCCCTGCCCTCCCAAGCCAAGTAGGAAAAGGCCTACAAGACAGGAGCAGCTCTTCCAGGACTCACGGCCAAGGTAAACATAGGTAGGGTAAAAAGATGGTACGCACCTGAGTGGCCTAGCAGAAGATAAAGTCCACATTGCAGAAGCACCTCACCATGAGGGATCCTGAGTGGCTCAGGATCTCATCACTGAAGGTAGCTTGGTTTCACATGCATCTGGCTGGTTGCCCACATTTTCTTTCTCTGCACCGTAAGGTATGCTGTGTTTATGCTCTCACACTAAGTTGCAGAAGCTTGGCATCATTTTGCATGTGTCATTAGCTCCTGTTTATTTTGCAGACACTTCTCAGTTCATGTGACAGCAGCTGGAGATGTTTATCTGCATGTATAATGTATTTTTGTGCATTTACATTTTCAAGGTAACAAAACCCAGAGCTCCCGTCGATATCTGTTCCTTAGTTTTCTTTCAAGCAAAATGGACTATAGTTGAATTCACTCGCTATTTAAAATGTGGCCTTATTATTTCCCTTGAGTTCCATTGTATAGCAATTAATTAATGCATTCTCCATGCGAGACACAGGAACAAAATGCAAACATGTATGAATGGGTTTGTTTAACAACTGAGTATAAAATAGAATATGGATGCTGGGATATATTTTATTGGCACCCTTGTTATAAAGTAATTATCACCACAAAAGGGAACATTTACACCCTAGATGGCTTCAAATTGCTATTGTACCTCCTGATTTGTGCAAGACATTTAACATCCCCATACATTTTAGACTAGACATTTATTTGAGAGGATTATCTAATATTAATTAAGTGCAAAACCTGTATCCGATAAACACACAGGCCAGAATGCAGCTGTCTTTGTGTGCTTCTAGGGCAGGCATCCCCAAACTTTGGCCCTCCAGATGTTTTGGACTACAATTCCCATCATCCCTTACCATTGGGTCCTCTTAGCTAGGGATCATGGGAGTTGTAGGCAAAAATATCTGGAGGGCCGCAGTTTGGGGGTGCCTGTTCTAGGGCGTTAGACTTTTTCTTTCTCAAGCAGCTTTTCACTTTCCATGCCACATGGAAAATTTATTTTGGAAATGAAAGGATTTCCTTCAAAATTCACAATTCTCTGAACTGTGAAATGCAGTTCTTCATCCAATTACTGTATATAAAAATGCATATGCTAGGTTAACATATGCATAAACGTGCATATATTAGTGAACATAACATGTAGAAATTCATTATATTAGGGGAGATAGCTTTGTGGAAATGTATAAAGAAAAAATGCATTCAGAGTTGGGGGAAATTAGCCTTCAAATCCTGACAAATTTTCATGAGGATTTCTTTTTTAAAAATCAGAAGCTGATATGGAAATGTAGAAAACAGAAGTTAAGATTAGAAAAACTGAAAGTAACTGAAAGTGATAAATTCACACATCTCTACCGGTGTGTGTGGAGAATTTTGGCGTTTGCCTTTCTTGAATTTGCATTTATCAGGGCTAAGATACAACACCCACTAATTTTGAATCACATTGTTCAGGCCCATTCTGCCTACCTGCCAAAAAATGATACTCTCAGTCTTTTTCTTTGGCACTAGCCCAGATGATGACATTAGGTTTTGCTGATTAAGTACAGGTCACTGAGAAATAGGCCTCATCTTTACAAGAGAAAACAGTCATATACAGCCATACTTAATCTATATGCTCCACTCCTATGGCCTGGCAAAGTATTACTACAGTATTTTAGGGTTAATTATATAAAATGGATAGACAGATGCAACTGATGGGATTGGGGACTTTAACAAGACTTTAAATGGGGAGGTGGGGGTGGAATGTCACACTTTCGAGCAGGAAAATTAGACAATTAGACAACAACATGATGTGTGAGGTGGGATCTCTAGGTCTAATAGAAGAACAGATTAAAAATAAATAATCCGACTGATTTAGAGAAGATTTGACTGCACACAGACAGATTGGAATACATGACCCCAAAGGCCTTTTCCAACCCCATCAACCATGATTGAATGATTCTGGGATTGCAAATATTTATTTTTTTCGAAAGACAAATAAAAGTGTGCATACCATATGAGTTGCTTATGCAACATTCCCTGCTCAGGACTCATTAGCATATTGGCTGTGCCTGTTTGAACAGACAAATCTAAATTGCGTTTTCAAAACTGGTTCACATACATTTGAAAGGAAAGGGGCAGGGCAAAAAAACAAAACAACCGAAAACTTATCAAGTAAGAGAAACCTGTCTGAAACACACACACACACACACACACACACACACACACACACACACACACACAAATGGAAATAGAGATTAAGGGGCTCACAGGATTTCCTCTTGAAACTGAAGCCATTGAAATTATTATGGAGAAGCAGGTGGAGATGGGACTGACAATTTAGTAACAAGCGTCCTATAAAAATGATTTGTTGTAATGTGGTAGGAGCTATAAATTACTGTGTGCTACAGCCTGATTTGTCTTAATTTTAATACTTATGGATTTCTTCTCTGCTTAATTCCCCCTATTCTTTTGTGGAGAAGTATAGGCAGGCCTTGTTACTTCAATATGGAATCCAAATAATTCAAGTACTTTGGTCAGAACACTGACTCTGTTAGCTAATAGTTTGCATGAAAATTTTTATGCAGCCACAGCAAAGTAATTTTATGCGCTGGTATAGCTTACGTTTATATCCTGCATTTCTCCCCTCATGAAACCCAAGGCGGTATACAAGTGGCTCTCATTCCAGGGTTTCCCAAAATTGGGTCTTCAGCTGGTTTTGGACTACAACTCCCATCATCTCTGGCTAGCAGGACCAGTGGTCAGGGATGATGGGAATTGTAGTCCAAAAATGGCTGGAGACCCAAGTTTGTAGACCCAGGCCAGTTCATCTTTAGCAATGGGGTGGCCTTGGGGGTCTTAAAGTGCAGCAGCCAGCATGGTGGGACTGCACACCCATTGAGTAGTGTATGTGAACAACTGTACAAGCGTACAGCTCGACTTTCTGTGTATACAGATGGTACACTTATTGAATGTGACGTGAGAATGCATCTTCCAGCCTGTTTTGCACTGTTTGTAGCAGGCGTTGTGGTTGTTTATGCAGCATAGAAAACAGAAAAGAAATCATTTGACTCAAATCTATCCTCTGGCAACAATACAAGTTACATTTGTATCATTTTAAGAAGGACTTATTGACAGTTCAATATTACGTGTGTTTGTGTGTGTGCTCTGCACATCGGTACACAAAGGTCAGCTCGCTATTTAGCGAGCAAAAGTGATGGCAAAATCCAATATCTATTCGAAAATATCTTCCATTATGTTCAGTGGGGCTTACTCCCAATTATATGTGCACAGGATTGAGCCCAAAGTGAACAGATTGTTTCAGTCATGTTATTTTATTTTATTTTATTTTTCAGTTCACAGTCATACCAGACAATTTCACAAACCACGCAGCCCACAGATTCTTTCCTAACAGGCAACTTGCATTTTGTAAACCATTGGTACATTTTAATGAGCTCTGCTTCATTTCTAGTCGTTTTTCCTAATGTTTTCTGAAATCGAGATTTAATGCACCTTAAAAAAAAAAAACATACGCGCACACACTCAGAGACCACTAACCTCTAGGAAAAAATCATTTTGTGTCTTAAATATGCAACTAATATGAGTCACAGCATTTATTGAGCGAATCAGCCAAAGGTGACTTTGTTATTGAGAAGTGATTTGAGGTATTATGAACATCTGAGGGAGCACCGTGCCTTTGCAAATCACCATATAAAACACAAACAATTGATCTACAGAACAAATGGATGCAAAACTCCGTGCATCCCAACAATTCACTGTAGAGTACAATTAATTATCGAGGTTTCTGAGAACTTGCTACAAGGACAAAAGAAACACTGACAGCTCTAGAGGCCATCTTGTTCACTGTCATATTCTGAGCATCAATGTCACATTGCAATCACAGCAGAGAATAATGCAACTGCTAGGGCTAGTTCAGATAGGCATATACATCATTTGACCTCTATGTTTCATTGGTGACTTGTATGTTTGATGGCTGGTTGCTGAGTGTGTGTGTGTGGACTGACTGATGAGTCTGTGGACTCTGATAGGTGGCTATGTGCTTGAGCTTAGTGTTTTCATTCATTTTTTATCCTGGCAGCGCCCAACAGGCTGGTTGCCTGTTAGCATTAGGGGTTCTTCAGCTTTGTAGTTTCCATGTGGTTCTCCTCTTCAGCAGTTTATGGAGCTATTGGGGGGCCACATATGGAGAATCCATGCTGGGTGCCATCAGCACAATCCATGTCATCAGATCATTTCATTCAACCCAAGTCTTCAAGTCTCTTTGTTCCTGCATGCAAGCAGACCAAATGAGGATGATTTCAAACATGACGAAAATAATAATAGTCACTGCAAGCCCTGTGGCTGGGAAATATTTTTTTGATAGTGTTTAAATGTGGGTGCAACTATTATTATATAGCTAAAGGTAAAGGACCCCTGACAGTTAAAAGTCCAGTCGCGAACGGCTCTAGGGTTGCGGCGCTCATCTCACTTTACTGGCCGAGCCAGCCGACGTTTGTCCGCAGACAGTTTTTCCAGGTCATGAGCCAGCATGACTAAGCTGCTTCTGGCGAAACCAGAGCACCACACGGAAATGCTGTTTACCTTCCCTCCACAGTTGTACCTATTTATCTACTTGCACTGGCGTGCTTTCAAACTGCTAGGTTGGCAGGAGCTGGGACCGAGCAATAGGAGCTCACCCCGTCACAGGGATTCGAACCGCCGACCTTCCCATTGGCAAGCCCAAGAGGCTCAGTGTTTTAGACCACAGCGCGCCACCTGCATATCTCTATATCGTATATGATAAAAAAATAAACATATATCTATATGATATCATATCTCTATGCCAGAAAGAAATGCAGACCCAATGCACCCATCATCATATGGTATCACAGGGATGGTCAGAGGATACTTCAAGTGTATCAACAATTTGTCAACAAATTATTTAGCTTGCCTTTTCACTTGAGATATTTGCCATCAATAGTGTGAAATAATTGAATGTGGTATTTAGAAATACAACTATTCAGGAAGCTCATCCACATGATTATGTTGTATTGGAACTGTGCTGTGCGTGACTTTCAGGATTTCAAAAGGAGAGGAAGGAAAGTTGCATGGCAATAACAACTGTGTATTTACATGTGGTTTGGGCCTCAGCAGGGGCGTCGCAATGGGGGGCAGGGGCGCCCCGCCCCGCGCTTCACTCTGCGGGGGCAGCGCCCCCTGGCCCCTCCGCACCTCCACCAACGACAGTCGCCGCAGCCACCGTCGTGGAGAGGCCGCCCCGATGCTGCTGGATGCCATCCGCCACTCAACAGTGGCCGGCGGGGTGGGGCAGGGCTGCGCGCGGAGGCGGAGCTCGCTGGGCTGGGGAGGTGAGGGGTCGCTGCCTCACTCTCCCCTCCCTCCCTCCCTCCCTCCCTGAGTTGGGCAGAGCAGGGCGCCTCTTGGAAGCCGCCCCGTGTGGACTGTGCACACGTGGGATGCTGCACATGCGCATTCTCCATGGGGTGCCGCGCATGCGCCGCCTCCGGTACCAGCTGAGGTAGGAACGCCACTGGTCCTCAGGTTTTGAAGACACATTAGAAATAGTTTTTCTGTTGTTCACTATACATGAAAAGGACCAAAATTGAAATTAAATATTTGACAGGGGAAGTAAAAATTCAAAAATTCCATGAGATGACTCTAAGTATTTAGCGGGTATTAGGGGATGCCAGATTAAAAGCACAATAGAACTATGCCCTGTGCCTCTGCCAGGACTTTTGTGTTTAGTTAAATGTTATAGATTCATTTAACATTTAAGAATAATCCAACTGCTCTTTCACTCTCCCCTAAAGATTGGTTACACAAAAATGCATACTCAATTATTGAACAGACATCTGCTTGAAATATTAACTAAAGAACACACAGTCGCCCTTGAGATGTGTTTCGTATTTTCTTAGGCTCCTATAATGTAGCTACAGATTGTCTATTAGCAATGAATATTTGACATGACATACAAGTTTCTCTCTTTCTTGTAACTGGGTGATTGGAATGAATAATTGAAACAGATGAGATGTTGCTAAGCCAGGTGGGTTTACTCTCCTCTTCTGGTTTTCTGAGCAATATTTCAGGTGATGGCAGTTTCTTAAATCATGCTATTTACTTACTGAGTCCACAGAGCTGGGTAATGAAATGTACTGTCACAAGTCATAAAAGGCCACTGGACTGGTTTGACAAGTGGGATCTTGAGGCTAATATTATCATAGATACTCTTTAGTATGCAGCCAAAATGGTACTCTCCAGTATCCACATACATGAGGAAGCCATCGTCAAGCTCAAAGGAGCTCCAAGTTTTGTAAAAGTGAAAATAGAATTATTTTTTGCGGAGTCGGGAGCAGACACCTAAACAGGCCAATGAAGATTACATGGAAATGGAACACCTTCTGGCTGTTAGAGGCGGAGCAAAATATTGGGGAAGGAGAAAGGGGAATGAAACGGAGTCTGCCGGAAAGAGACAGGCTGGTTGTCTTGGAACCCTGATCAAGAACATTCCACACAATAACATTTTGTTGCAAGTTCCTATTTGTAAATTCATTTAACAGCTGCTTACACTGGAATTGGTAAAAGACATGTAATAATGCTGGTTTCAGAATGAAAGGCTTCCTAACAAGATTTCTTAATTTGGGTAACAATGGATTATTTTCTGATTGATTAAGATGGTCTGAAACTGGAACGATTTATGGAGCTGGCTGATGCATCTGGGAGACCCAGAGTCCAGGGGAAGGGGGGTAGAATTAGATATAAATGGTTAATGGTTATTATGATAGATGAAATAATATTTCAATGTATGGGGAAAAAAATTGGGGTATAAATTGTGAGGCTAAGGGAAGAAATAGAGATGGATGGGAAAATAAATTTAGATTTGGATTAATTAATGAATTATAGATTGAGGATAGATGATGTTTTTTTTGTAGAGTAGAATTGGTTGTGAGAAAGGAAAAATTGCATTAGAATGATTCAAGATGATAAAAGAAAATTGCTTAATTTAGATTTAAAAATGGACCCGGGGGGGGGGAAATCGAGGAAGTCCACAATGTCAAGTTAATGTAAGAATTGATATGTTTTTTCTTTCTTCTTCTCTTTTGATTATGTTTTATTTTTATATTTGCTTTTTTGTTTTTGTTTTTGTGTTGAAATGTTTGAAAATGATTCAAGAATATTATTATTCAAAGAGAATTTTTTAACAACACCAATGGTGGTTTAAATTCTTACCTCAGATTGGATTTATCTTTATTCATTGTTCCATGAGCATGAGTAGAGACTACAAAAATGTTAGGAACTGCTCTGTAGCTGCAAAGCAGTGCCTAAACCTGGAGTGGATGCTTGCATTTAATGATATTGGTGAAGTTCTCCCAAGTGTTACACCCCATGGGGGAACGAAATCTCTCGTAATTCTAAACTTTGCACCCTGGTGCACTTCTTATCAGTGTGTTTGGGTGGAATAGGAATGAGTGTAATTTGAAGTGAGGAAATGAAGCACCTGAAATGAATTAAGGATGCAAAAATGGGAGAAGAACCGTACTGAATCAGGCCAATGGTCAGTCTAGTCCAGCACCCAGTTCTCTCAGTGGCCACGCAAGTTTTCCCCAAACCACAGCCACCTGCCCCACACCTGACATCATATATGACAGTTAAAGACACAGCCACAATTGACACCAAAGGCAAGTCCACTGAAAAACTTCCAACCTGAGCCTCCGAGTGCAGCTGATCCTTGCCAAAAGTGTAGCAATCAGCACCCATTAGCTTACCAGCACTGAGTGGAACAACCTGCACTCCAGAGTTGCCTGATTGGAAACCTCTGACTGCAATCTCTTTGGGGATCAGCCATGGGGATATTCCTTTAGAGCAGGCACCCCCAAACTGCAGCCCTCCAGATGTTTTGGCCTACAACTCCCATGATCCCTAGCTAACAGGACCAGTGGTCGGGGAAGCTGGGAATTGTAGCCCAAAACATCTGGAGGGTCGAAGTTTGAATCATAGAATCATAGAATCGTAGAGTGCCATCCAGTCCAACCCCCTGCCGAGCAGGAAACACCATCAAAGCATTCTTGACATATGCCTGTCAAGCCTCTGCTTAAAGACCTCCAAAGAAGGAGACTCCACCACACTCCTTGGTAGCAAATTCCACTGCCAAACAGCTCTTACTGTCAGGAAGTTCTTCCTAATGTTTAGGTGGAATTTTCTTTCTTGTAGTTTGAATCCGTTGCTCCGTGTCCGCTTCTCTGGAGCAGCAGAAAACAACCTTTCTCCCTCCTCTATATGACATCCTTTTATATATTTGAACATGGTTATCATATCACCCCTTAACCTTCTCTTCTACAGGCTAAACATACCCAGCTCCCTAAGCCGTTCCTCATAAGGCATCGTTTCCAGGCCCTTGACCATTTTGGTTGCCCTCTTCTGGACACGTTCCAGCTTGTCAGTATCCTTCTTGAACTGTGGTGCCCAGAACTGGACACAGTACTCCAGGTGAGGTCTGACCAGAGCAGAATACAGTGGTTTGGGGGTGCCTGCTTTAGAGCAACAGCTTGAATACATCTGGCCTTCAAAGGAATAAATCAAAATCAGTTGAATATTTAGAGCACTCTCCAATTCCTTCCTTTGCAGCTGGTTCACCTGACATCACGGTCAGGTGATCTACAGGAAGACAGCTCCCCCCCACACACCATTTAGAGTGGCCCAGAAGGGATGTAGGAGCTTAGGATCTGGCCTACTGGCCATATCCTAATCCTTATCCCTCTCATAGTGTGTGGATCACATAGTGGCATATGTACATATATGGTACTCAAACATGTCCTGTGTTCAGTTTGTATGCTGATTCCAGCAGAGCAGTGTTTTTCAGCGCAGAAGCATGGAAACTTTGCCCTGTCATAAAGTGTTTTTATAGATCATATACAACCTGGTGTGTTGGTTGTGCATATGTTTGGCAGGCCATAGGTGCAAGTCCAGGCACTCTTCTTTACCAAACCATTCCTAGTATCAAATGGTGTGGGTGTTTAAAATCAAACTCATGTTTCCACAGAGATTACTCATACTGAGTTGTTCTGGGACTTCAGTTTTTGTTATAGGGAAACATGAACATGAGCCCCGAGTAATTACTGGATTGCATCCAGACCTAGTCAAGCTTCAAGTGGACGTAATAAAAACAATGGCAATTAGGTCATGACTTTCTTAAGTTCCATTGATTTCAATGGGCCTACTCAAAGCTTGACGAAGACTAGATCCAACTTCTTTGTTTCAAAGTGGATAAGTATTTTATTAAAGTTTTATAAGTGTTACAGAATTCAGAAATAATGACAAACAAATGGAAAATAGATTAGAGCAGTTCAAGGGTCCTCCCTCTTGTCCATTAAGCCTTCCTTGTGCGTTGGAAGAAGATTGTTTACCACCATCAGTCCCCAATTCCAAATAGCAGCAGTAGCCATGAAGCGACATGCTGATTCTAAATGGAAGAGTTAATGGATTTTGCTGTTGTTCACAACACGTGAAACAACATCTATTTTGGGTATACAGTTTGTAAATCTGCTGATTATCAATCAGATTATCTACTCCGACCTTAGCTCCAACCGCATCACACCGTCAGCAGAAACTTTGCTCTGGAAAGAGTGCTGGAGCCAAGTAAGTCAGTTTAAAATTGCATTTGCTCAGCACAGCAGCAATTTATGTTGTTTGCTTTGCTTAGCCGGCCACTCGTGTTATGAACTTTACCTTGTGAATCTGGTTGGTGAATGAGATATTGCTGTGATTTAGGATGTGTGAGGTATGCATATCAAAAGGGTCAGATCTTGCTTTTCTCTTTCTCTTTTCTTCAAAGTCAAGTGGTTTGCTTAGCTATCTTGACTAGAGATTGAACTTTCTGAAAATATTAGCTTGACCAGATGGACACCCCCCCACACCAATCTGCCATGTGAGGTGTCTTCCCCCAGTGCTAGTAAAAATAAAAGCATAGAAAATTTTATACACATATACAGTCTAGGTTTCCTAAAATAGCAAGCACATGCACAGATATTTACAAGAATGCATTTAGCTTTATAAAACTATGAATGTATTAACATAATTATAATATTATGCTGCAGAAATATAATACACCATGAGGTTTAATTGCTTTTAACATGTTATAGGTATAGCATACATATTTTGGATTCCACATAATGGGACACCACCATATTTAATTTCCCACAGAGCCCTGGAATGCCTTATATAACGTCTCTCTTATGGGAAATTTAAAATGGGTGAGCAGGGGAAATCCATGTAGATGTAGTGTTCTGGTTTAATGCCAGATCCCAGGGGAAAGGCAACAAAGCTGAAGACAGGCTGGTCAAAAGTTGCAGGACCATGGATAGCTCCCTATCCACAACTTGTTCTAATACATGTTGAGAGTAGACAGACCCTTTTCCAGACTCTATATTATTGTGACTAACTCTTTATCAGGGTCAACACTTTGGTCGGAAGATGGGTGTGTTTCATCCATTCCCTAACATATATTCCACGTATTACTGGTTTGGTGAGATTCTGGGGAAGTCTAGTTACTCAAGCCCAGAAGAAAGGGCCTGTAATGGTCTAGTTCTGGCACCACAGACACAAGAGCTTCTTATGGGATCTCATGTTTCTCAGCTTCAGTTCTTTCCTAATCTTCTGCATCAGATCCAGAGTCCTGCTCCTGGTCTGCCTCCTGAACTGGAAAGTCTGTAGCCCATGAATCAGAATGTTGACTATTGCCATAGAAGTAGGAGGGGAATGGCATAATGGTCTTTGCCAAGTACCCCCTTCAGTCCTGGATCAGGACCTGGACTGTGCTCTAAAAGAACATGGCACATTAGCAGTGTTTCTGTGATGGAGAAGGGAGGGCAGTTGTCAGGAAATCCTATTCCACACACACACACACACACACTCCCCCAGCAGAATATGGACTGGCACTGTTAAGAGCCAAGAGTGTTAAAGAGCCCAGTCCATTAACTATATGCAAGCTCTCACATAACTGTTAATAAATTTAGGGTTAGTACATTGCCTCATAAAAGCCTGACACCTAGCATCGGGAAGCATTTAACCACTTCTCTTTTCCTGCTCGATGTGACATACGCTAGAGTAACTTTGATTGGAGTTTCTTTCAAAAATATGCAATGAACTAGATTCTGATTATATAATTCATGCTAGGTAATTGGGGAAAAAATAACTCATTTTCTCCATGTAATAGTGTCTGCTAATCAACCATACAGATTCAAATTAAGTACAGGATCTACATAAAGAGTGGGTCATACATAGTGACTGATAATAGAGATGTTCAAATTGCATTTCGTCTGCAAGAATCAGATGTGGAGTATTGCCTGCAGTCTTAGTCAATTTAAAGAGAGAGAGAAAATCAGATAGTGTAGTGCAGGAGCTCAGGTCTTTATTAGCCTCGTTTATTGTTCTCCCTAGATAAAGATTTACAGGCCTGCTATTTGTTTGTGTTGAGCTTATATCCACTCTTCCTTTACAGTGTTCAAGGCCAAAGTTGGCCTGTAGTTAAATACAGCAATGGGTGGTGTCCACTGGGGCTGGCAAAGCAGAAGGCTAGGAGAGTAAACCAATAGTAGGTGGAAGAGGAGTCAAAGACAAATGGGGGCTACTAATTCCTCCCTGTAAGTTCTACAAGGGCAATGTAACAGATTGACACAGTTTTGAAATATATCTTCCTACCTGGCTGGAAAAGAGTTAATCCACCTCCAGCCTGACTGACATAACATTCTGATGGGGGGTGGGACTGTTCCCAGTTTAAAAGGAGGGAGCAGTGGTTTTGTCAGTTGAGGAGAGGGGGAGGGAGTGGGTAGGTGTGAAGAAGAAAGTTGAGAGGCCAGGATAGTGGGGATCTAGATGAGGTTGAGGAAGGCTCGATGTTATATGTTTGACAGAGATTATCTACAACCGAAACGTATCTTTTAAACACATGAAACGCTAAATAAACAACTATGTTCTAAGGTTAATAAAATTCTTCTATTTTGTGCCAAGTAGTATTGCCATTATTTTTCCAGCAAGGTATCGGGACTCACAGAAGTGGTACCGTGTTTCTCATATTATAAGACACGTCTTATATTTATTTTTTCCTCAAAAAAACACACTATGGCTTATTTTCAAGGGATGTCTTATTTTTTTCCTCCTCCTCCTGCCGCGGCCGGCATTGCTGCTGTGCCTATCACTATGTCTTATTTTCGGGGTATGGCTTATATTCCTTGAATGCTTAAAAATCCTGCTATGGCTTATTTTATGGGTATGTCTTAAAATATGAGAAACAGGGTATCTCATTAGAGGACAAAACTTACCTCAGGAAAAGAGGCGAAAGTTTGTGTCTTAGAGTAACACTGGGGAGGCTTAGGAAGATAACCTGGGCTGTCAACAAGTTGCCAGCGTGGAAAGGGCAAACTTTTACAGTAGGGGGAATCAAGCTGAGAGAGACCCTTTACTGGTGGCAGGAGGTTATTCTATCAAACAGCCTAGAGTTTTTCTTTGATACCAGGCCACGTGAGCTGGAAGGAGACTCTCTATACTTATAAGAATAAAGGGGTTTATTTGGAGGCAACGGGAGAAGAGTGTGCGTGGTTTCACCTCTGGATTCCTGTGTCACATTTTAGTAATAGAGAGGGGGACATTCGTCTCAGGCAACACCAAGACCAAGCAGGAGGAAACTGACGGCCAATGCCACCTTCTAGGCTGGTTGTACATACGAAGGCAGAGAGGTGAAGGCAGAGTGAGGTTGATAGGACAGTACCACATTTTCCCTAATGGATGAGCCTCCACTTCTTAAACACACAGCAGCAGGCAGCAATGTGTCTAGTTTGTCCATAACTAATTACAGGGCAAGGGGAGCCTGGTTCTCATGGTGGCAGTAGCCCAAGGGAAGAGGGGGATTATCTCTTCATTCCCCCTACGGCATTCTCTCAGTTCAGTGCCCAGTGTGGGCAAATTGATCATTCTCCCCTAAATCCACCTCTGCCATCATACTCTATTGATCTGGGACAGGCATCCCGAAACTTCGGCCCTCCAGATTTTTTGGACTACAATTCCCATCTTCCCTGACCACTGGTCCTGTTAGCTAGGGATCATGGGAGTTGTAGGCCAAAACATCTGGAGGGCCGCAGTTTGGGGGTGCCTGATCTGGGATTTGTATCTGAGTCGGATCAGCCAGGTTGGGCTGGGTCCAATCCAAAGTCCTGGGTCAGGTTGTAGATCTGATTGCAGAGCGTGGGGTTTGCGCACAACTCCATTCTGTGATCTTGGTACATCATGTGGCAGATGATGTGAAAATCCTGTGCTTGAGATGCTGGGGAACCACCACCAGTGCTAGGTCAGCTGGAGAAATATGGACCAGGCATAAGATAGCTTCCTATTTCTCACTCACCTATTGGGGGTTAAACTAAGGAGGGGGAACCCAATTGCTGATGTTACATTTGATTGTTTAATATTGCTGTGATTCTGAAGAAAGCATTTTTTTCACATTGTGTTTTGTTAATAAATTGTTCCTGTCAGCTGAACAGTTCATCACAGGGCTCCAGCAAATGATTTTTTTATTTCACAGTATTTTTAGCACACCCACAAAAAGGGAAGGAAATGGAAAGGGGGGGGGAATTATCAAAGCTGAGTTCATCTCAGAAAGGCCCTTCAAGCAGTGTCTTGTCAGATATCGGAGAATAGCATGCATTTCACCCTTCAGGAAAGACATTTTTAAATTCATTTCAGTCATTGCTTGTAATTGAGTTTAACAGCAGAAAATCCTTCAGTTGACCTCCTGTCTGTCTTTGTTTCTGCTCCTAATACAATTGCTCAGAGAGAAAAATGGTCCATCTAAACAAGTCAGAATGACAGGAGAGAGAGAGAGAGAGAGAGAGAGAGAGAGAGTCCCCCCCCCAAAAAAATCCACTAAATAAATAAATAAATGCTGAAGCCATCTGTTTGGGGAACATCAGAACTGATGCAGGTAAATAATTGAAACAGCTTAAATGCCTCTCCCCCCCCCCAATACACAAAGAAAATCTTTGAGCCACATGGTACAAATAGACCACATATGGAAACTAATTAAAACCATGTCAAAGTAAGCTTGTCATCTTCAACTGCGGTGACTGAGCAGGAAAATAGAACAAGATTGCTGTGGGTTTTTTTTTAAAAAAATGGCACAATCAAATGTTTTTATTTGAGTGGAATTGTGTTGGGGGGAATAGATTCTGAAACCCCTTTTCTACACTTTGAAATATTCCTTCATTTTCAAAGATGTTTTTGCTTGTTTAGATTCAGGTAGGTAGCCATGTTGGTCTGACACAGTCAAAATAAATAAATAAAAATTTTAAAAAAATGTCCAGTAGCACCTTAGAGACCAACTAAATTTGTTCTGTGTATAAGCTTTCATGTGCATGCACACTTCTTCAGATACTTGCTTGTTTATTTTATTTATTATTACATTTATATCCCACTTCTTTAAAGTTCTTTAAAATGCAGCCTTTGTATAAAGCGGATCAGGCTGTCAATGGAGGAGAGCCAGAGTTAATCCTATGACCATGTGACCTGTCCTGGCTGTGCTGCTCAAGGGCTGGCACGCAGCTGAGCAGTGCAAGTTATCAAGCCTGCCAACTGATAGGAGATGCCAGCCACCCAGCTATGCCATTCATCGGACTCTCCCTCCATGGTAAAAAGCAATGGCAGCTCAGCTACCTATCCCAAGCGCTCCTACCTGCCCTCCTTTCAAACTGGTTCTTTCTCCTCCAAAGGTCCACCAAATCGGCTCCGCTGGAGTATTTGCATTACACTGATTGCTCCAATGAGGGACAGGAGTTCATGTGGATGCCTCCTCCTCCTGCCCTGTAGACTCGTCCTGCTGGTATCAGATACTATGAATGAAGGTCCCTGAATTGAATGACTTGTTGATGAGCAACCCTATATGTGTTGTGTAGTGGCTTGTGTCAGGCTAGGACAGGGGTAGGCAACCTTTTTATACCTACCGCCCACTAATGCATCCTTCTTGATGGTAAAATCTGTGCTCGATGGAAGGAGGATTCAGCTTGTGCCGTAGAACCCCCTACTTCCCACCTAGAATCCTGAAACGCCCACTAGTGGGCGGTAGGGACCAGGTTGACAACCCCTGGGCTAGGACCTTCGGCGAGCAGGGTTCAAACAGTGACTCAGCCATGAAGCCCACTCAGGTCAGTTGCCATCTTTCATTCTAGCTCAGGGACCAGCAAACTTTTTCAGCAGGGGGCCAGTCCACTGTCCCTCAGACCTTGTGGTGGGCCGGACTATGTTTTTTTTAAAATGAACAGATTCCTATGCCCCACAAATAACCCAGAGATGCATTCTAAATAAAAGGATGCATTCTACTCATGTAAAAACCCGCTGATTCCCAGACCGTCCACGGGCTAGATTGAGAAAGCGATTGGGCCTTAGTTTGGGGACCCCTGTTCTAGCTTATCTCACAGGGGTGTTGTGAGGATAAAGTGGAAAGAAGGAAAGCCATGCAGGCTACTTTGAATACTTTGGAAGAAACATGGGATACTACCGTAAGAAAAAATTACTTAATTCCATGTAGCTGTAAGAATGACAGAAGGTGCTTTCCAAAATTGAAGCCATTTGCCCTAGTTTCCTTGCTCCGACGTTCTAAGGAATATAATGATTCTACACACACCCTACCAGCAGAGTGGAAATCAAATTGAATGGGAGGGGTTTCAAAACCTGTATTTTGCAAGAACACTACACTTCCATGCCATGCTGAGCTACAACGTAGCCGCTCTTCATTATCTTATTCAAGACAGTGGGTAGCTTCCTGCAGCTGTCAGATGTTTCCTTCTTGAAATATGCCCACAGGGAAACAAAAAAGAAGCCTAAATTAGCCATCACAAAGATGCTCTTCTTGCAGTATTTCCGATCCTACCAAGAACAGAAGGAATAGAAATGCAGGCAAACAGTCAGGGGTTTCTACTGCAGTGAGACTTACCAATATTATTTTAGCCTTTTAAAAAGAAATCCATGCTAGAGTGATTTACTTGGTCTGAATTTTGCACACATTCAAAAATATTTGATCATTTCTGACATCCTTTCCCCAGCTTTTTGCAATTGAATTCAAGATGGCACCACAGAAGGTATTCCAAAGATCATCTAGCCGAATCCCCTGCTCAGGGCAGAAAATTCACTGTTGCAACATCCCTGATAGGTGACCTTCTCCAACTTCTGATAAAAAACTTACTGAAACTGAACATTCTGCCTAGTGAACCCTCTGCTTAAAAAACAAACAAACCTCATAATGGAGGATAATTACTGTCATTGGAGGAAGTCTTTTCCACTGTTGGAACAGTTTCTACCACCAGGAAATTCTTTCCAACGTTTACCCGTTTCTTGTAAACTGTACATGTTGGTTTGAGTGATAACGGCTTCTGTGATGAATTTAAGTAGTTTGGTCAGGAAGATAGCGGGGTTGGTGGCAGAATAAATTTCCCAGAGTAATTCAGGACTCTAGAAGTCACAGAGTTAATATAATTATGGCCCTGCTCATTGGTTAGCCCCCTCACATATTCAGTGGAATTGTGTCAGGAGGTAGGCCACACTCTTTGACACAAATAAGCCTCCTTCTAGAATCTAGCATCTGTGTGTTCCTCTTTTGTAGTGACTGCCCTAAAGACCTCCATGATTGGGTAGGGATATAAGGTATGTGTCTGAGAATCCATATGAGAGGTACAAAGATGGAGGAGGGGGACAGCTACTGCAGACAGCTGCTTTTTCAAGATAAACATGAGAAAGGGCAACTCTCATTCCCATTCTCAAGCTTTCTTGGCCCATGTTTACATATATATATATATCAGAATTGATGTTGTTTCAACCCAGGATTTTGTCAGGGCCATTCTGCCCATGAGGCAGAGCGAACCAGCCTGCTTTGGGTGGTGCAATCCCTCAGGATGGCTCTTCCATGGGTGCCTCACCTGCCCTGCTACCAGAGTCGGGCGGTTGGAGCTCCCAGTGATATTTCACAGAAGTCTCACAAGAGTTCTGCAAATCTCATGAGAGCTCGCTGGAAGCCATTGCTGCCACACATCCCCAGTAATCAAGGCTTTGGTGTGGGATGCGAGTGGAACCTTCCCATTTCACTTCGGGTGGCAAAACAGGACCAGCCACCCCTGGACCTTGTACAACACTGTACAAAAAGATAAAACAAGCCATGAATATAGTTGCTTAGAAAATCATCTGTGAAACTGTCTCTACCCCCTTGTCCAACCAGCTTCACTCATCTGAGGGATGGAAAGGAAGGTTGGGAACTTTTCAGTAGAAATGCACATCTTCCTACAAATGATTCCAATGAATCATTTTGGAGCTGAACAAGAAACAGATGTCAGTTAATTAGAGATCTGAATTTAATGACATGGTTGCATAGGTATAGCAACCAAAACAGCTGTGTTCTGCCTAAAATTAAATTAATTATTTGAAGGCATTCTTTGCATTTTTCTTAATTTTCAATCCATTATCTTCCATAAGTCTTCACAATAAGTATTGGAATTTCAAATTATTTTGTTTTCTAGGGCTTAATTCTATCTAGATTTTATTCCTCAGTTTAAAGTCATTATGAGAAGCCACAGGTTCTCCCCAGCCACAGGTTCTCATCCATTAAAAAAATGAGCAATTGGGGGCTGCTTTTATTGTATTTGTATCTCGAACAATTTATTACCATGGCTGTATTATTTCAGGGATTCCCAAAGTCTCCCAAGGTTTGGTGGGCTGATTACTCTGATCAAGAAAGAGGAGCTGCAAGCCTTTCTTTTCTTTTTCCACACTTAACGGTTTCTTGTCTCCCTGAACTTAATGCCAAACTTTTGGCATGCTTCCATTCCCCTATTGCCTGTCATCATGCCATTTCAGCTCTGTGTTTTTTTTATATAAAAAAAATCAACATTTTTGAAAGCTAGAGTTTTGAAAGCACTATACTAAATAGCTGTCCCTCCCCTCTCTGTGTGTGTATGTTTTCAGTTCTAAAGGAATGATGATAAAGGGAAGGATGCAATAGGTTTATACCAGCATTTCGCGTCATCTGGAGAGGGCATTGCAGAAATTGAGTCATGAGGATAGCAGTGCTTGAATCACAATGTACAGACCACAACTCCCTTCAGGCCAAGCCAATGATCAGGGATGATGAGCTGTGTCTGCAGTTGGTTCCCATCAACCGTCTAGCACAGGCATCCCCGACCTTCAGCCCTCCAGATGTTTTGGCCTACAACTCCCATGATCCCTAGCTAACAGGGCCAGTGTTGGGGATGCCCGATCTAGCATTTTTGAAACTGCATATCTCTGAATATTAGAAGCTGGAGACGTAATTTGAGTAAACACTTACAATTAAGTAAAGAAGTGAAAAAGTTAATGTGCAATAATTGGGAAAATAACAAAATGTAAGGTGTAATTTGAAAAGATATGGTATAAAAATCATAAGGATATAAGAATATATATTTAATAGAGTACAGATTTAAGGTAGGATAAAATAAGCCGGAAAAGCAAATACTTAGAGAATCAGAAGAGGAGGTTAGGAGTAGTCATGGGAGGCGGGCGGTGGGGGATATTGGGATTTATATATTCTTTTTTTGTGATATTGATGACTGTGTTGAATATAAAATTGTAAAACTGAATAAAAAATAAAAGCTGGAGACGTACAATGAGGAGGGTCTGTGTTTACATGTTCTACTAGCCAGAACTTTCTGACTAGTCAGTGTTGGAAACTATAGAACAGAGCTGGCACAGTAATAGAGACTGGGATTGACTGACCCAACCTAAAACATTTAACAGGGACAAAAGGGTTTGCTAACAAATCCCTACATTGATATGTTCTGATCCAACCCTCTCCACATGGGCGTAGGCAGGGGGGCAGGAGGGGGCAGCTGCCCCCCCCTAGAAGCAAAAAAATTAATGTATTTTACAGACCATAACCAGCACTTTTCCCCTCCAAAAACTGAAGTGGAAAGGGCTTTGCTTTAGCAAGAGCAGCTAAGTCTCCGCTTGCTGGGGGGGGGAGACACAGCAGTAACAAAAACACATCAAATAAATAAAGCAAAGTGGCTACCAGTAGTTAAGCAGTTAAGACAATGGAGCATATATCCCCAGGCAAGATTCGATAGCTGACCATTTCACCCTATTGTTCTTAAGTGGGAGCATTAAGAGTTCTATTGGCGATTTAATAAGGATGCAGACTCAGAGGATTCAATTTGACTAAGGTGGCTCTGCAAGGCTAAAAAAAAGTGAATAAGAAAGGGGGGGCTGTAGCTTTGACAGACACAGTGATGTTTATAAAAAGCATTGGTGTTCCAGTCTGCCCCTCCTCCTGCATCTGTATACTGTAAATCAGGGGTGGCCACCTCCCAAGAGACTCTGATCTACTCAGAGTTTAAAACTGGGGGTGATCTACCCCCTTTTGGGGGGTTCAGGTCAAAGCTGTTGAGTTTTTTTTAAAGGAAGGGAAGCCCTGTTTTTTGGGGTTTAGGTCAAACTTGTTGAGCTTCTTTTAGGAGGGAGGGAGGCCCATTTTTCTTTAGGGCTTCAGGTCATAGTTCAACTTTTTATAGGGAGGAGGAAAATTTTGGGTGAGCTTTTTTTAGGGGTGCCAGTGACCTACCAGTGATCTACCACAGACATCCAGTGATCTACTGGTAGATCACAATCTACCTGTTGGACGTGCCTGCTGTAAATCAAGCAGAGAGAAAGCTGCTTACAAGGCTCCTGTACATGCAGAGTTCCAGCATCACAGCGTCACCCAGAGGCACCCACAAATATGAGTTATCCCTCTCTCTATTTCTTCCTTCCTTCCCTCCCTCTTCCATCCTTAATAAAATATGGGGGGGGCAGATAAGCCCCACATAGAAAGCCCATCAACATGGGGGGATGACTCTTTCAAATACGGTATTTACCAGTAATTGGGGGGGGGAGAGGCACCTAGGCCTCTAGGAGTTGGCTGCTATGCCTAGGAGTAGGACAATTCAAGAAAGCAGAACGATGCATATGGTATGGTAATATATCAATAGAATCGTAGAATTGTAGTCGGAAGGGATCACAAGGGTCATCTAGTCCAACCCGCTGCAATGCAGGATTTTTTTTCCTAAGGTGGGGCTTGAACCATGGTTGAAATATTATGCTGATATGCAGCAACGCCTCGGAGCCGTCGTGGTTTCGGCCATGCCTTGCCTCACCCTCGCCTGCCCTGCCACCCCCTCTCGCCTGCCCGACCCTCCCGTCCTCTTGCTGCAGAGTTCCAGCATCACAGCGTCATCCAGAGACACCCACAAATATGAGTTATCTCTCTCTCTATTTCTTCCTTCCTTCCCTCCCTCTTCCATCCTTAATAAAATACGGGGGGAGGCAGATAAGCCCCACATAGAAAGCCCATCAACATGGGGGGATGGCTCTTTCAAATACGGTATTTACCAGTAATTGGGGGGGGGGGGGTAGGCACCTAGGCCTCTAGGAGTTGGCTGCTATGCCTAGGAGTAGGACAATTCAAGAAAGCAGAACGATGCATATGGTATGGTAATATATCAATAGAATCATAGAATTGTAGTCGGAAGGGACCACAAGGGTCATCTAGTCCAACCCCCTGCAATGCAGGATTTTTTCCTAAGGTGGGGCTTGAACCATGGTTGAAATATTATGCTGATATGCAGCAACGCCTCGGAGCCATCGTGGCTGCGGCCGTGTCTTGCCTCGCCCTCGCCCGCCCTGCCACCCCCTCTCGCCTGCCCGACCCTCCCGTCCTCTCCAGCCAAGCAGGGTAGCCGCCAACGCTACCAGCCCCAGAAGCACAAGGTGGCCGCTGCTGCCACCGCCACGATGTCATCAGGCCCGTTGGCCCTTTAGCCCCGCCCACTTTGTGGCCCCTCCCCTTCTGTGCCTTTGCCCCGCCCCTGAACGACCATGGCTTGCCCCCCCCCTAGTTTTGATCCTGGCTACGCCCCTGCCTCTCCAACCTGGTCTATAAATGTTTTGGACTCCAACTCCAGATAGCATGGCCAATGGCATTTTGAAGTAGGTCAGCAATGATTTCTGACAATTGTTTTACAATGACAACAACAAAATGTCAGTCCCCCGACACACAGCTCCAAATTCTGCTGCTGAAATGAAGAAGCGTGTGGGACGATAACCAGGTGTGGATTTTTGTGTGGAGGGACTGTAAGCCCAATTTAGCTCTGCTGCTCAAAACAAATTGCTGGGCTTGAAATTCATTAATTCTAAGTTTGTCTTTTGCACCTGGCTCCAGTTGGTGGATCTCGGAGTTCTAGTTTTGTTTTGTTTTAAAGCAAAGCAGCTTCCATAAGTCTGACGTATGTTCTCCTCTGCTGAAGAAGATGCCTGGTCTACTCTAGTAGGCTTGTTCTTATGTTTTATTTTGTTTTTGTTTTTTTAAATAATTTTTATTGGATTTTTATACAAACAAAACAAACAAGACATACAGTATATTTTCTGTCCCTTCAAATACCCCCCACCCACGAGTCCACCTCTGCCACCTGTGGCACCCGCCGGTGTTGAGAATCAAAGGGGTCCATTATAAGACTGGGTTTGACCTCCCCCCTCCCCCTCCCCCTCATCCCCCCCCCTGCCACTGAGAGGACAAGGACGGAGGGGTTCTGGGGGCAGGTTTTCCCACAGCTGCTCCTTTAAACACAGTACCCATAGAAAATACAAACGAAAAAAGCAAAAAGTAAAAAGTAAAAAATAAAAAAGAGGGAAAAAACAGACAAATATTTAAAAAAATTCCCCATTCTTATATTCATCACATTGTAATTATGACTTCCTCAGATCTCCTCTTCCTGGTTTTCCTAACTTCTCTAATTAATTATGGCGTGTTTTCTAATCCAGTTCCATATCTTATCCTTATAATACTAACTTAATCCTCCTCCTTCTTCATGCTGCACCCCCCCCCACAAGTCCCCTCCTGCCACAAGAGGAACCTGCGAGGCGCAGCACTTCAAAGGTTCCATTTTTGTGTCTGGTCTTCCCTCCACCCCCCCTCTCCTCCCCAGAGCACCCCCTGCCACCAGGTGCTTCTGAGCAAAGAGAGGGGGAAGGCGGCCCTCCATCCAAACACTCATCTGAACGCAGTCATATTAATACAAATCTAAAAATTGTTTCCCAAGCCATTCTTCTACCTCCCTCCAGAAAACTAAAGTTTTATATCTATTCGCTCCCCCTTCTCCTCCTGATGTCCTTTTCCCCCCTTGAATCAGCAGTCCTTTATCAAGCCAAGATTTCAGAAACCGTTAATCAATCACCAAAATACTTTTTTAACTAAAACATTTTTACCCCACACCCATTCTTTCCCATTTCCAGATCCAGGCCTCTGTCCCCCCCTCCCTCTGCCTTTCCTTTCCTTATGTTTTATTTTGATGGCAGAACTGAGGTTTCTTTGACATATAGTCTGAATGTAGAGGGACACACAATCCTTTCTTTGCAGACCTATGCATAAATGTGAAAAGAATAAGACAGGCCAATAAAGAATGCAGTTGCAATTTTGTTTAATGTATGCACTGTGCTTTTGTTGTGAAAAAGAAGAAGAAAAGCCGCACAGGATGCTAAGTGCAATATGTCAATTTTGACTTAACATCCACTTAACATTTACCAAATACCCACTAGGTGTGTCAAGGAGAAAGGGAGACATTCCAACATTATCAGTATTTATAAAACTGGGAATTATGGCAAATTCTTCTGTTGTGATCCATGCAATTTTAGAGTTTTGGACTATGAAATAGGAATTCAGATCAGCTGCTCATCATTTCACCCAACAACACTAAATAGCTTCCCTTATGTTTCATGCAGCTTGCGAGAAGGAGTGCAATTAATCTGTTGCTTCAGATTTCACTGCCATCTCTATTTATAACATTCACAACTTTGAAGCAGATCAGTCTGCGGAACATAACAAATTGCACAATAGTGCTGAGAGGTGGGAGGTTTCAATATATATATATTTGAGGAGGAGGAGGCACAGTTTCGGAAGGGGGGATTAATGTCTTGCAAAGCCAAGCATCTATAAGAGGGGTCTAACTTCAGAAATGCAAGCTATTCTTACAAGGCAGAAAAGTTAGCTGCCAATATTTTGAATAGAGAACAGACATTGTGAGCGTAAACACTGGGGGGGGGGAATAGCACACCAAGGCAAATTAATGTAAGCAGCACAACAGACAGAAAACACACATACACACACTCACACTAGAAAAGCAACATAATTTTAGTTGACAAAAGAAGTGATGATTAAATGGGCAAAAGATTTGGGGCATAATATTGAATATGATGCGTGGGTGAAATTATGGAATCAAACTTTAAGATTTACAGCATGTACTGCCTTGAAAGAAAATGTATATAAGATGATGTACAGATGGTATTTAACTCCAGTTAAATTAGCTAAAATGTATAGAATGAGTGACAAAAGTTGCTGGAAATGTAAAGAGAAAGATGGTGAATTTTATCATATGTGGTGGACATGCGAAAAAGTTAAAAGATTTTGGGAAAGTTTATATAACGAATTGAAAAAGATGTTTAGATATACTTTTCCAAAAAAAACCAGAAGCATTTTTGTTAGGAATAATGGGAGGAGAGATTAGAAAAGAAGATCAAACACTGTTTATGTATGCAACAACCGCGGCTAGGACTTTGTTAGCCCAAAAATGGAAATTACAGGAATTACCTACAATTGTGGAGTGGCAGACAAAAATGATGGACTATGCTGAACTTGCTAGATTGACATGCAAGATTCGTGACCAGGGGGAGACAAGGTTTCAAAAGGACTGGAGTAAATATGTGGACTATATGGAGAAAAACTGTAGATCGTTAAAAACTCTCGCAGGATTAAAATAAACCTTACGAATTGACCAATATGTCAAAAAAGGAACTGCAAAAAAGGGAATTAACAAGAAACCCGCATGAAGGGAGGGGGGGAAGTCATAGCTCGGCGGAGCAAGGTAAAAGATGTGAATATAAGATTTTGTATAAAAGATTGGTTTTGTTAATTTGTTGAATTTGGAAAATTGGAATAAAATGTATTTTTTAAAAAAAGAAAAGCAACATAATTTTAGCAGAACCTATTCTCCATGTGCAGACTTAGTCCTAATTTAAGCATGAGCATCTCTAACAAGGATCTTTTCTTTGGAACCATTAAAGACTTCAGTCTCGGGGTGGGAAAATCTGCCACCAGTTGGAGAGAGAATGAATATCCAGGGGAAGGCCATAGCATCTCATGTTCAAACTTCCTTACCTCCATTTAAAAATGAACTCAGGTGGCTGGGCTGATGAAGATCAGAGATCTTGCTTGGCCACAGGCTATTAAGTGACCATATAGGGCAGGAGTGGAGAAGGTAATAAATTACAGCAAAATACGTTTTGCTATGAGAATTTTAAAAATTCTGTTCTGTTAGTCACTAGATCCCAGCAGGATCCAGAACCAACTTGAAACCAATAAAAATTAAATTAAATTTAAAAAAAACACCCCAAACATCACTTCACACAAGTTGGCTCTGGATCCATATTACAGATATTGTTACTATCTATCTACTATTTCCTTGTCTTGCTTTTGATGCTCGAAACCCCTTGAGAATGTTTTCAAGCCCATTATCTTCTTACCTAAATATTATGCGATGGCCTGAGTAGATACAAGGGAGTATGTCTTCTTGGCAATGACACCCCAGTTATGGAATAGTATCTCTAAAGAGGACCTTCTCTGGACCTTCTTTTCAATGCCAAGTAAAGGCAATTCCAAGTATTTTTCAATGCTAAGTGAAGATGGTACCTACTGTGACAATTCCCCCCTTCCTCATTCAATTTCAAACAATACAACTTCTGAGGATGACTCTTAGGGGAAAAACACACACATTTTATTATGCTAAAAAGATTAGGGTCAGCACAGAAAAAGACGTTTGTGTGGAAGCTGGTTGAAACTGCCCATGCTTGACTGCTACTCCATACCACGAGCAGGTTCCATGGATGTTTTTGCCTTTCTTAAATTTTGCTTCTATACCCTCTGCCAATACAGATCATACTAACAGCCTTCTCCAATGCTCTGGAGTATGAACTCTCAGATCAGATCTCTCTGCCATAGGAACAGATCCTGCCTGCATGATCCTGCTAAAGTAAAGCAAGAAATAGCTAGCGGAACAGTCATAGCAGAGGCATAGCAGAGTAATATTAACATTAATATTTCATACCATGTAATATTAAGAGGGTGATGTATCCAGTCTGTTTCACTGTCCAAAGAGATGTTCAGGTACGTTTTCCTTATTCCTGAAGAACAAGCACTGGGATATCTTCTGATCAATAATATATCTCATACCTTAATGAAACAAGTTATCAACTCTAACTCTGATTCATCATATACTATGACAGGGCTTAACCTTCAGTCTTTAGGTTTTCAGATCTTTAGGAATCATTTAGGATTCATTTGCTCAAGGTAGTTGCAGATCACTGTTTTTATGATGATCTCAGTAGAAACATATAACAATGGTTCATGAACTGCTCCTGTAAATCTGATTTAAATCTTCTTGATTTCCAGAGTGAATCTGATTGATTTCCACACACTCAATATGAGATGCATACTGACCTGTCAATGGTAACTTTGAAGAACATCCCCTTCTTTTCCCCCTCCCAACCACTGCCCTTTCTTCAGTCCTAATCACATTTGGCATGCATTCCTCAGTTCTTATCCCAGCGGTATAAGCTTTTATATCTACAGAGCAACACAAGTTCACTCTAAGATCTTGGAAACATTATGCAAGCCTTTCCCAGGGCTGAAAATGGATTTCATTTATACCAGATATTTGCATAAGCACACAGAGTTTCATAGCAGGAAATATAAATTGTAATTAAAACTTAAATAATTCCTAGTCATGTGTGTGTGTGTGTGTGTGTGTGTGTATACATGTGTGTGTACACACAGAATGTGAACCCTCTCTCTGGGTGTACACCAAAAAAAAATGACGCAAATCGGTTATTCAGGGAATCCTGAGTTTGACCATGCCATTATAAAGGGAGTGTCCAACCTTCAAAATCACTGCTGCTATGGTTTTTCCAAAAAGTTTAACACACAACTCCCCCCCTTTTTTTCCTTTTGTGAGAAACAACTGCAACCTGACTGAGGAAATGGTCAGAGCTCAAACAGTGGTGGGGTGCAAAGGAGAATGTGTCTTTGTATCTCCACTGCCCTCAAAAGCTGGGGGGGGGGGGGTTGGCTCAGAAGGCATTCTCTGTGGTGGTCCCTACATTGTGGAAATCCCACCCCACAGAGGTTTATTTAGCACCTTCATTTCTACAGCTTGTGGTGAATGCTGAAGACGTCCCCTTTTACTTTGCCTTTTAAAACATACATATATTTAGGACCCAGCTCATTTCTTTGACTGTAAGTTATTTTAAACTGTTTTAAAATATTGTGCTTTAATGTTTTAACTCACCTGGGGACCTCAACAACAACAACAATGCCCCCCCATGTGACATGACCTTCTTCTCCTGCATCACATGACGATAATCATGTTTATGTCTCATGTGAAACATTTACATTTTTCTGTCCTGAATCTATTGCCAGTGAATTTCAATGGGGGACTCTGAGGTCTATCATCATCATCATCATCATCATCATCATTATTTTATACACTGCCCTATACCCAGAGATCTCAGGGTGGTTCACAAGCAAGACCACAACATATAAAATCAAACCAAAACAATAACCCAATAAAAAACAAAAGAACCACATTATAAAAGGGTGCTGGATGTCAATAAGATCAACCAAAGGCCTGGTTAAAAAGGAACGTTTTTGCCTGGCACCTAAAGGTGTATAACGAAGGCGCCAGGAAAACTTCTAGTGTTCTAAAAGAGAAAAATTATCTATCAGAAATTATTTGGATTTTTTTTTAAAAAAAAACTTCTGGGAAGATTCATATTTATCAGGTTCCTTTCATCTAATTACTCAGGCAAAACTTTGTTCAAAGTGACATAGGGTCATCCTCCTCTGTCAAAAATGATACCGCCAGGTTAACAAATACTTCAGGATTAGCTTGTTTGAACATTTGTTTGTTCTTTTATCCAGGTAATCTCTTGGAATTCATCGTGGCTGCTGCATCTATGAGTTACAGTTAATATAATGAGAGCTTGTTTTGCAATTCTGCAATCAAGGCTGTATTGATTTCGCCATACCACTGAGTTCAATCCTACAGGGACTCGGTGCTATTTGCAACATGCATGGAAGGACCGGAATATTATGGCTGTGCATTATTGATAGCAATCCTCTGAAGACAAGCGCCTACCAGGGATGACGGTTGGACATGATCATTTTTGAAAGGCAGATTTGTTGAGCTTTGGCAACCCTCATTCCCCCCCCCCAGTTCCCTTGCAAAATTCCTGCTAACTAATGGTTACAGACAGCTGAGGAGTAGTACTTTTATTATATTAAACAAGAAAATTCCTTCCCAAACCATATGGGCTGGCAGGTGTTCTTTATCAGATATGGGTTGCTATGAGACAAGTACTTGCTAAAGTTAATTAGTCATATAACAAAAAGGAGGGGGGGACATCTCCAGCATTGCTTATTGATTCAGCACACACTTTTCACATGCCTGCTATCAGAAGCAATACAAGTATTTAGGGCACGATCCAATAGTCCCAGGGAGGGCATTTGAAAAGCCATTGGATATTGTGGATCTCCCCTTCTACGTGCTGAGAAGGAGGGAAAGATTGTTCCTGGAAGTCTCATTTGTGATAACTTTATATCCTCTACCACCAGTACACTAATGGTAAAGGTAAAGTAAAAGGTAAAGGACCCCTGGACGTTTAAGTCCAGTCAAAGAAGACTATGGGGTTCCGGCGCTCATCTCACTTTCAGGCCGAGGGAGCCAGTGTTTGTCCGCAGACAGCTTTCCAGGTCCTGTGGCCAGCATGACTAAACCGCTTCTGGTGCAACAGAACACCGTGACGGAAACCAGAGCACATGGAAATGCCATTTACCTTCCCGCCATAGTGGTACCTATTTATCTACTTGCACTGGTGTGCTTTCGAACTGCTAGGTTGGAGGAGCTGGGACAGAGCAACGGGAGCTCACCCCATCAACCGCCAACCTTCTGATCAGCAAGCCCCAAAGGCTCAGTGGTTTAGACTAATAGTGACATGAAGGGGTGTGTCAGGACAGGTAAAAGGAAGTTCTTCTTATTGCAGTGTGTAGTTAAACTATGGGACTTGCTCCAACCAGCAGCAGTGATGGCCGCCAACCTGGATGGCTTTAAAAGATGATTAGACAAATTTGTTGAGTATAAGGCTATGAATAGCTACTGGCAATGATGGCTATGTTCTGCCTTCATGGTTGTAGACAGAAACGCTTCTGAATGACCATTCCTGGAAACCACAGGAGGGGGAATGCTCTGGGGCTCAGGTTCTGCTTGAGGGTTACCATATGCACCTGTGTGGCCACTGGGAGAACAGGATGCTGAGGCAGGTGGGCCATTGGCCTGATCCAGCAGGCTCTTATTATCATCATGTCAGGGGCAGATCAAGGGAGCAAAAAACCCTCCCATTTGTGGGGATGAGGACTGGAAGCATGCCCAGGGATCATAAGAGTTGCAGTTTACAACATTTGGAGGACACTACATTAGCTATCACTCATCTGAAAGAAAATCTGCAAAAACTCATTTAGGCTGAAGAAATGAGCATCACATTCTTGATTGAAGTATTTTGCCTAGGAAATTATATATATCATTGAAGATATTGGGGGGGGGTTCCCCTAATAAAAGAAAAGGGATCTTTCAATACCTTGACAGATGTAGTGTGAGTTCAGCTCCATAAACGCAAAATAACGATTCTGCTCTATACCACCCTTAATGGCATTAAACACATCAGTATATATTGAAATCCGTCTCACGGACAACGAAGGCCAACATAGATTTACATGCATATGTGTGTTGTTGTCATATATACAAATATTAAAGGGGGGAAAAACATTTATTACAGAACATTTGAAATCTGGTTTATAAATAGAACTGGATACTTTAAGTCTTAAGGGGAAGAAGTCTGTGCACACACCAGAATGTAAACACATTTGGGTTGCAACAGGTGCAATTTTTCTGTTTGTTATTTTGTGCACATTCAGCCACGTATAAGCAATTCCAGTTGAACTCTTCATGTTTCCCATCCACCCAGTGGATGGTGCTTGATAGGATGGATTCTCCCTGTATTTTGTTGTCCCTTCACCTCAATTAGTACTGCCTCCCTCAGTTCTGAAAACCTGAGGTCTTTGAGGGCACGCACCCAGGCATTTGTTTACTTGTGCACATGTGAATTTTCTTTTAATTTTTGAGATACAAGTTTAACTGTATACCAGATTTGCACAAAACAGACAGCAAAACGCCATAGTTTTCCACTCCATAGGACGCACCTGACCATAGGATGCACCTAGTTTTTAGAGTAAGAAAACAAGGAAAAAAATATTTTGCTTTCTTGAATTGTCCTAGGCATAGCAGCCAACTCCTAGAGGCCTAGGTGTCTTTGCCCCCCGCCCCCAAATTAAATATTTGAGGAAGCTTCTTTTGCAAAGGGGGAAAGCTCCATTTTTTTGAGAATCAGCTCAAAGTTGTGCAGCTTTTTTTGCAAATGAGAAAAGCCCCATTTTGGGGGCAGGTCAGCTCACAGTTGTGCATTTTTTTTTGCCAAGGGGGGAAAGCTCCATTTTGGAGGATCAGCTCAAAGTTGTTGAGCTTACCTTGCAAAGGGGGGAAATCCTGTTTTTAATGGGGTTCAACTCACCGTTCTGCAGCTTCTCTAGGAAAGGAAAAGGACCCATTTCTACAGTTTCCAGACAGATAATCTAATCAGCCAGTCACATGTCGCTGGGGAAACAAGCAGCCTCTCTCTGCAGACAACAATTGAGGCCTGGACAAGGGGCCTGAGCGGGCGGGAAGGGAGCTAGCTCCCTTATCTCCCTCCCCGATCTCTTGCAATCAGCTGCTGAGCACTCTCTTTCCCTCTTGTTAGCCTTTAGCTCTTTCTTAAAAAAGAAAAAATTCACGATCTGCCTGTTGTCCCTAGGCAATTCGGCTCTAGGGACCATGCATTCACTCCATCTCCTCTTACTTTTTAGGAGGAAAAAAGTGTGTCTTATGGAGCGAAAAATACGGTAATGATTATGGTGATGCTGAAATGATGTGTGCCACCACCTGCCCTACCTGTGGCGCACAGTGGAGCACCTCACCAACAGATAGATGGCACCCTGTGAAATGTCACCACATTCCTGGGATAGCTCAGTCGGTAGAGCATGAGACTCTTAATCTCAGGGTCATGGGTTTGCGCCCCACGTTGGGCAAAAAGATTATTAAATTGCAGGGATTGGACTACATGCAAACTCTTATTAGAGAAGCTGATGCGATGCTTCATAGATCCCTGTAAGAGGTTACCAATAGTCGCTGCAATTGTGTTTTCCCTTCTGCTCTCTGGGGGCCTGCTCCACTCCTACACTCCATGTCACGAGAGCAGGAAACATGTGCTTCAGACAGGCAGAGCCAATGTGATTTATATTGGCAAGATTCCTGCATAACAAGCAAGATTGGTTTTTTTATTTCTTTAAATCATTTATATGTTTTTATTTGAATGTCTCATCCTTTATCATATGTGCGCCATTCAGCGCATTAAATATGGCTGAGATTCAGGAAAGAGGATTTCCGCCAACTGCACTTTCCACTGTGCTTGCTGTTTGATCATGCTGGCTTTAGAATGGAGAGCATCCATCTGACTTAATTAGTTTACAGGCACTCTCTTTCCATTTGCTGTTCTTTCTAATGGCAAACAGCATCCATGAAAAGAAAGCAAAACCTATCTGTGACAGGCTAGTCTGTGCTGAATGCAAGGGGTGGGGTTATTCTGGAATTCAAAGAGCTGGTAAGAGCGGATCAAGATGATTTCGGTAGGCCGTGCTAATCCGCAATGAAGTATTTCTTTCAGATGCAAAGTTTGGGGTAATTGAGAGAAGCACTTTTATTGTCTTGTTTTCATTTTGCTTCTGCTGGTGTAGTGTGAAACTCTTCCTCAGCTGCTAGGATTAAGATGAAAAAAGAGAAAGTCTAACATTCTGAGACAAAGAACAGCCCTTAGTCTGAACATGCTAATTTGGAAATACTGTAAGTGCCAGTTAATTCAATGGAACTTCCCTCCAAGTAAGCATACTTTAAGATTGTACCTGTGATCATGGGCCATTTTAAGCTCTGAGAGGTATGGCAGAGCCCAGCTCAGAGAATCACAAACCAGGAGTTCATGCCCCAGCCCCTAACACCAGTCTTCTTTCTTTCCTCCACTGATACCCCCATATTTGGTGAAGATCATAGCTGTCAAGTTTTCCCTTTTCTCGCGAGGAAGCCTATTCAGCATAAGGGAATTTCCCTTTAAAAAGGGGATAACTTGACAGGTATGGGCGAAGATATCTTGGTTTATACCACAGTTCTCTACAATAGCTAAAATGGGAAATTGGTTTAAGAGCTACCTCCAGACTATGAATCTAGGATCAGATCAGGCCAAGATTATGACATCTGAACCAGGCTTGGAATGGTATGATGTCAAAAAGAAAAACAACTACCAGACTTTTAGAGGACATCTGAAGGCAGCCCTGTTTAGGGAAGCTTTTAATCTTTAAGAAATTAGTGTATTTTAATATTTTTGTTGGAAGCCACCCAGAGTGGCTGGGGAAACCCAGCCAGATGGGTGGGGTATAAATAAATTATTATTATTATTATTATTATTATTATTATTATTATTATTATAATATAATAATAATTTCACAACTGCCTTATTCATGAGGAAGCAAGCTGTTTAGAGATGCAAGGCCAGGTATCAGCTGGGTGTCTCAGAGGGTATTTCATCTTAATGTTTATCATATTTTATTATACTGGGAGAAAGATGTGGCAATAATAATACAATATTGAGAAATTTAATCAACATTTTATTACTGTATCTCCTTGTTGTTGTTTAGTCGTTTAGTTGTGTCTGACTCTTCGTGACCCCGTGGACCAGAGCACGCCAGGCACTCCTGTCTTCCACTGCTTCCCACAGTTTGTTCAAACTCATGTTAGTAGCTTCGAGAACACTGGCCAACCATCTTGTCCTCTGTCATCCCCTTCTCCTTAGATATCTGTGAATCAGTAGTCCTTCTGCTTGAACCAAGAACCTCATGGTCTGGGGCCTAGCTTGGTGAGCTGTTACCCAGAATAATTTGTCTGGTCTCAGAGCTTTGTTCAGGCACAGCATGGAACAGTTTGATATATATGAGCTTTCTTGGCTCATATAAAAAAGTGTGCCTGTTTAAAAGAATTCTCTCCCGTCTTACAATGTTGACACATGTTAGCAGATGTGTACTTTACATACTTTACATACACATTACTATACTGCGTCTTCCAGAAATGTTTGTTGATTTATTCCTGAGCACCAGCCCAAGCAAATTTTTGTCTGTATGTTGGGATAGGCCCAGGGTATTTTTTGACAATGATGGATGCATCAAGGGAAAGGTCAGTATTCCTTGGAATCTGAACTGTAGGAACCTCAAGGGACTCAAAAGGTTCAAAGACTCAAGTGCCCTTTGGGCATAGCTGTCAACTTTTCCCTTTTCTCGCGAGGAATCCTATTCGGAATAAGGGAATTCCCTTTAAAAAGGGGGAAAGTTGACAGCTATGCCTTTGGGGAGTCTCAATTACTTTAGGCAGAGGCTCGGAGCAAGATACTATGACAAACTTCACAAAGCTACTGACATATTGCTATCAACATAGCACAGCACAGTACCTGTCTTATAATTCCTGGATAGAATTTCTCCAGGGAAAAGAAGTATAAACAGGTGCTCACACAAACTTATGAAAATATCATTTCCTTACAGCAGATTCCTAATTTGTAATTGTTGAATGCCCATATAGTTCATAATGTATGGAAACTTCAACAGTTTCATAAATCTGTGAAAATCATGCTGCTAATTGTTGCCTCTCTTTATTGCTTCTCACTAATTTGGATTTTTAGAAGCAAAGTGATTATAATAAACCCTGCTGGGTTCATAGCAGACCATCACATAAGCTTCTTTAACTTAGCACATGTGCATAATCAGCAAAGCAGTGATTCTAAGATGTGAGACTGCCTTACATTCACTGGGTAAGAAGATGGGTCCATACATCTGGTATCACCTACCCTGACTGGCAGTAGCTCTTCAGGGGGTCCAGCAAAGGCATGGGCTATTATGCTAGCTAAGACCCAAAAGAAAGGCTAGACATGGAGAAAGAGGCTTTTGAAAGGCTTTCAACGCTTCAGAATGGACTCTCCAAAACTTTCCTTAGTGAAAGATTGCAGGGGGATGAAAGAATGGCCAAGAGAAAGTGGAATGGAGAGTAGAATGTGAAGAAGAAGAAGAAGAAGAAGAAGAAGAAGAAGAAGAAGAAGAAGAAGAAGAAGAAGAAGAAGAAGAAGAAGAAGCCATCTCACTGGGTGGCTCCCAACAGAATAGTAAAAACATGATAAAACATCAAATGTTCAAAACTTACCTGAACAGGGCTGCCATCAGATGTCTTCTAAAAGTCAGGTGGTTCTTTATTTCCTTGACATCTGACAGGCTGGGCGCCACCACCCAGAAGGCCTTCTGCCTGGTTCCCTGTAACCTCGCTTCTTGTAGTAACCTGTAACCTGTAACCCTCAGAGGAGGACCTCAGTGTCCGGATGGACAATGGGGGCGGAGATGCTCCTTCAGGTATACAGGGCCAAGGCTGTTTAGGGGGCAAAATAAGGCCCGGGGGCTTGATCTGGCCCTATCACCTTCTAAATCCAGCCTGCGGATGGTCCGGGAATCAGCATGTTTTTACATGAGTAGAATGTGTGCTTTTATTTAAAATGCATCTCTGGGTTATTTGTGGGGCATAGGAATCCGTTCATCTCTCCCCCCCCCAAAAAAAAACAATAGTCCAGCCCCCCACAAGGTCTGAGGGACAGTGGACCGGCACCCTGCTGCAAAAGTTTGCTGACCCCTGGTTTAGGGTTTTAAAGGTCAGCACCAACACTTTGAATTGTGCTCGGAAACATACTGGGAGCCAATTCCTCAATATGTCCTCCTACCTAATCATGAATTTTCACGGGGAAAACTTCAGCAGAATCTTTTGCTGAAGCAAAACCCCAGCATCTGAAATGCCAGAATAATATATGTAGGATCTTCAAACTCAAGACAAAATAACAGGATAAGAATTCCCCTACCTAAAGATAATGGGGACATTGTTCATGATAATGCCAGCTATAAAACTGACTTGCACTTTACAGCCATCTCTCTTTTCTGTGGTTGACAGTGTTTCACACTCTTGCTCCTGCCTTTCTCGCTATAAAAAATGAACAGCATTTGTTAATGAGAGCTCCTGTCGGAAAACTTGATTCACTGTCGAGGGTGCCACTTTTCCGCTCAGAAAGATGTTGTGAAGTTGCTATTAGCAGAAGATTTTTTTTTTTTTAAAAAAAATCTGTTGGTCTTTAAGAACTTGCCATTTGAGTAAGGCTTGTAGTGGAAGTAGCAAATGTAAAAAAATGTTCGGCTTCTGAAATGCGACTCATGCTCAGAACTGCTTCTCACAGGGAAGACATCGGTGGATTCAACACCACACATCTGCAATGGGGTCCTAGCCCCAAGCTATTGTTCACTGCAATAATTAAGGGGTGTATGATCTAAGAAGAGAAACTCAGGAGTCCCTGGAATGTCACCAAGGTACTGGGAAGAAGCTCTTGGATCACAAGTTGTTCCTATGAAATCATCAGTTTAGAGTCAGTTTTTGGGAAGGCCCAATTTTCTTATGGCACGGTGCTCAACATCAGATTGATGCCTGATAGAAATGGATCCAGGTGACATCACTTATTTTGGAGGGTTCATAATTCTATGGTAGCTACCAAAGCACCTTTCCTAAAGAGAGAACACTAGCCATTGGGCAATATCTTCTACCCTCTCATAGATCAAGGTATGTTTTTGACAGCAGTACAATGCTCTCTCGCTGATATGTAGAGATAAGCAGGGGGTCATCAGATCATTTAGGAGCATTTTGTTTCCTGACACATTTTACATTGTAGTGTATAATTATATCATTTCTAGACTACTCTTTAGCACATCCAGGTGTTTTCCAACAATGCAAAAAAATGCAATCAGATCAATGATGAAATCAATTAAATTCAGCTTTCAATAAGAACAGCAACTTGAGAATACTAAAGCTGAAACTTACTAATTTTCTCCCCATGTCTGGAAGGATGAGATGATTTCTTGTTCTCGAATAAATATTATATCTGTACCTACAGGGAATGGACATTCCATAGACAAGGGGCCACAACAGAAAAACTTTTTCATGTTTTACTATGTTGCATGCCATGCCCACCAACAGGATGATGAAAAGAGCCCTATTACTGACTGTAGGGCCCAGGGCAGATTCAACGAATAGTTGGGCCCAAGGCACTTCAACGAATAGTTGGATGCCAGGCTGTCATTAGAAAAAAAAAAGTGATGTCCATTAGTGCAGCTGTACTTTTCAGAAGCACTGTAAGAAAAGAAACCTTAAGTGCTTAGTAGTCAATCTATTTGCTGTCCTAATCAATTTTGAATAGTTTTATTAGAGAGGCTTTTATTTTTATTAGGGAGGCAATTTTCTGGAAATCTCAATGCTTATTCTCATGGATTTTTCCTAATTCCCATTTTGCTCAGCAAAAAGCAAGTTTTCCCCCCTGGCTCTGCTAAATTTTCATATATTATATGCCTTGTTATACACATATTATTATGTGCATATTATACACAAATGCACTGCATGTTTCGTAGAGGAAGGAGCACATAAATCCATGCGTACAACAATGCATATAACTGTCTATAAATACTTATCTAGCCATACCTATAAAATTATAGTTCAGAAATATAGCACCACATGAGACTTGGCTCTTTTATGTGTATGATAATATGCATATTTTGCATATAATTTTGCATAAAGTTAGTTGACTGGTTGTTGCTTTTAACTACAATGTAAAATGCAGGAGCAACTTAATGCAATAGGGAATAAAATGCAGGCAAAGCTTGACCAGGGCAGGACTGCCAAAATCCATCTGTTTAAAAGATTCCTCTTCCATTCCTACATAGATGTTATTGTTTGAACACTGATTGCACCAACATAAAAATATGAAGAAGTGGGCATGCACACGAAAACTCATACCTATGACAAACTTAGTTGGTCTCTAAGGTGCTACTGGAAGGATTTTTTATTTTTATTTTTGTAAAAATATGAAATGGGCATAGAATAGCTTACACCACAATGGATTTATTACAAATACACACACTTCACATAACACAAGCTGCACTTTACATAACAAAAATGCTTTTAAAAAATGAATGATCCACATTGGCATGAATAACATTTGATTCTGCAAAGAATGCTGTTTATTTACTTTAAATGAATCCATCAAGTTCACACTGTAGAGATAGCAAAGTGAGCTACACACACACACACACACACACACACACACACACACCATTCATTTAGTGCCATTATTGAAGACCCAATACTATTTTCTACACGGCAGGCCAATTTCAAAACTTTGTTAAAATCTGCCCCTCTGTAGTAAGTGCTTTCCTTGTTTTTCCGACCCTCGGGCCTAATAGGCAATTGGGAAATGCATGAAATAAAATGCACTTTGCGTTTGTTTGAGGGCTTTATTAGTAATGTGAAATATCTGTCCTTTTATTTCCACTTGCACATGCTTCCCATTTGAGATTTATTTATTTATTTTTTACCAATTTCCACAATTTAAACTGGAATTCAAGAAAAACGAAATGCCAGAGCGAAGCAAACCCCTGGAATAATTATGAAATGGAACAACAGGCAAAAGAAGTGCCTTATACTGAGTCAGACTATTGGTCCATCTTGCTCTGTGTGGTCTGTAGTTATTGGCAGCAGCTCTTCAAGGTCGTAATTTTATGCAGGATGGCCACTAATATTGGCCAGTATCAGAACCATGTTTTGCATCTCCACAAAGACCTCAATTAGGGCTGTGCCACAGGGATCAAGATCCAGTGCTTTGTAGCAGCCCTACTCAAACCTGGGCCAAGCTGGGGGCTGAGTGGTCTCAGCCTGGATCTGGGCCCTGAACCCGTATTTTTGGGGGGGGGGTTGCACAGTCATGTGGCCAGGAGGGGGGGAGGGAGAAGGAGAAATGCTTTTCCTTCTCCCCATTTCCAGCTGTGTGTTTAATCAAGGTTTAAAACCCAAATTAAACATGTAGTCAGGGGGGTGTAAGAAGGAAAGACCACATAAATGTGCAAGTCCCCCCCCCAATATTAGTCCAAGATTTGAGCTGGGTCAGCCCCACATCAATCTGGGTTGAATCTTTCTCAGACAGGTTGAATCAGTGCTTATTCATGATAACTGACTAGATGAACGTCATCCAATTTAAACTTGATCCAGGCAAGATTGTAATGCTGTTAGTGGGTAGCATGCGACCAGCTTTGGTGGGGTCACACTCCCTCTAAAGGAGTGTATTCATAGTTGGGGGGGGGGTGTTTCTTAAATACATTGGTGTCACTTGAGGTAAATATATTAAATCTGGATAGGTCAGTCAGTTGGTTGGAGAGTGATGCTGATAATGCCAAGGTTGCAGGTTCAGTCCCTATGTCACCCAATTCACCGGGGTCTAGGACCTATGAATGCATAAGCTCTTATGCTGCCTGGGACCTTGATGCTGAAAGCTATGCATGCCAGCTGTGGCTGCAAGAGTTGGTAAAAACATTAAAAGGGGTTTTACAGGTATGTTCAAAGGGAGAGGAAGGAAACGGTAGTTCTTCCGCTCAGTAACGATATCATTGGAAGCCATAGGAGTGCTTGCAGGTTTCCCACAGGCATCTGGTTGGTCATAGAATCATAGAATTGGAAGAGACCACAAGGGCCATCCAGTCCAACCCCCTGCAGGAAACACCATCAAAGCATTCCTGACAGATGGCTGTCAAGCCTCTGCTTAAAGACCTCCAAAGGAGACTCCACCACATTTCTTGGCAGCAAATTCCACTGCCGAACAGCTCTTACTGTCAGGAAGTTCTTCCTAATGTTTAGGTGGAATCTTCTTTCTTGAAGTTTGAATCCATTGCTCCATGTCCGCTTCTCTGGAGCAGCAGAAAACAATCTTTCTCCCTCCTCCATATGACATCCTTTCATATATTTGAACATGGCTATCATATTGCCCCTTAACCTTCTCTTTTCTAGGCTAAACATACCCAGCTTCCTAAGCCGTTCCTCATAAGGCATTGTTTCCAGGCCTTTGACCATTTTCGTTGCCCTCTTCTGGACACGTTCCAGCTTGTCAGTATCCTTCTTGAACTGTGGTGCCCAGAACTGGACACAGTACTCCAGGTGAGATCTGACCAGAGCAGAATACAGTGGTACTATTACTTCCCTTGATCTAGATGCTATACTCCTATTGATGCAGCCCAGAATTGCATTGGCTTTTTTAGCTGCTGCATCATACTGTTGACTCATGTCAAGTTTGTGGTCTACCAAGACTCCTAGATCCTTTTCACATGTACTGCTCTCAAGCCAGGTGTCTCCCATCCTGTATTTGTGCCTTTCATTTTTTTTTTTTTTGCCCAAGTGTAGTACTTTACATTTCTCCTTGTTAAAATTCATCTTGTTTGCTTTGGCCCAGTTGCTTATTCTGTTAAGGTCATTTTGAAGTGTGATCCTGTCCTCTGGGGTATTAGCCACCCCTCCCAATTTGGTGTCGTCTGCAAACTTGCTCAGGATGCCCTCAAGCCCATCATCCAAGTCGTTTATAAAGATGTTGGTCATTCTTGAGAACTGAATGCTGGACTAGATGGGTCATTGGCCTGATCCAGTAAGCTCATATTCTGTTCTTCGTAAGGATGATGAAATATTAACAGGTACAAAGAGAAAGGGAGATATCCTATAAGCCGGTGCGACTGGTGAGAAATCAGGATTGTAGTTCAAGGTTGGTCAGGTAATACCTACCTATCTGCCTTAAATGAGTTCAAGTTCTAGGATTCCCAGTTGGTTAGAGCATGGTGCTGATAATGCAAAGTTCACAGGTTTGATTCCCATATGGGACAACTGCATAACCCTGAATTGCAGGGGGTGGAGTAGATGATCCCCAGGGTCCCTTCCAACTCTATGGTTCTGTGAGATATCTGGGAGGTGACCTTGGCAACGCAGAGTGCCTTCCACCAGCTTAGATTTGTGGCCCTATGTGGACAGACAAGGTGGCTACAGTAAACTATACTCTAATGACATCTTGATTGGACTATTGCAATGTGCTTTAATTGGCACTGCCCTTGGGAATGGGGAAATACCCAAATTGGTATCTGTTTTATTTGCCAATTTTAGCAAAAAAAAAATTAAACTCAATTTGTTTTGAAATGCTTCTTTTTCGAAAACAAAGTTTAGTAGAATCTGACTGATCTTTCAGAATGGGAAAGCCAATACTATCACCTCATGTAGCAGTTGCCACGAGGGAAGAGACATGTAGTGCAACAGCTACCACAACATGCCAAATCTTATAGTCATTTCTCACTTTTCAGCAAATTAGCAGTTACAGCACAGTGCCTGCAGCTATCACACTCTGAGCTGTGATCTCATTAGCTCTCACAAGCTAAGTGGCATCTAGTTTGCTCAGTATTTAAATGGATGAACTGCAAAGAAAATGCAGGGTTTGGCAAAAGCTATCACTGATTATGTAGCTATCATTGTTGCCCATGAGTTAGAAGTGTAAGTCTTCAGCTGTGGAGCCATTTCCTCCTCCTATTAAAAATTCCTTCTGTTATAATTTACAGTATGGAAGCCACCAGATGCAATGAGCTTCAAAGGATAATTCAAGGCTCATCTGTCCTGATGCACTTCCCCTGACTCTTTAATGTGTTTTTAAAGCTGCTATGTTTTTGCCTTTCTGGGATTTTACTGTATTATGTGCTATTGTAAGTATTGTTTCATTTTAGAGTCATAGTTTGAGGTATGTTGTGTTATGTTAGTTTTCTTTTGTAAACCACTTGGAGATTGCTTTGTGGTGCATATATATGGTGAAGATATATTAAGTAGTGCATAAATATATGAATGAAATTAATATAATTATAAATATATAAATATAATTTATAGACTACTGTAATTGTACAATGTGATCCTGCAGAACAGAAGAAACAAAAGCAAATTGCTTTCCCAAAGGGTTTTGAACCTAAATTTTAAGTCCTGGATACAACAGAAGTCTTGTCTCAGGAACCAGGCAAGAAGGGCGGCAAGGCAGGGCAAGGCAAAAGTCATCAGCTTTGCAAGAGATTAATGTGTGGGTTCAGGACCATGGATAGTGCTCCTGTTATAGCAAGGTCCTGGAGCAACTAACAGAATTTTATAGCAGAACAAGGTAATCATTGTCTGGTGACCTCACCCTACTGAGTACTAAATCTGGGCTAATTAGAGGACCGGGGCTTTCTGCAGCAGCCATTGACTCCTTTGCAACAATCTCAGTAGGGCTTTCTTGATCCTCCAAGGAGTCTGTGGACCAGCCATCAGAATCTGGTGGGAGAGGTAATTCTTTGAGGCTTGGGGAATGGAAAGTGGGTCCTGCTGCCTATGGACCCACACAAGATGAACCAGAGAATTGATCTATTGTCTTCTTCAAGCTGCTGCTACTGAAGGACTCTTGTTTTAAAAACATCTTCCAAAGAAATGCTGCATTGAAAGATTGAAAGTTATGTCGCATCTATGGCTGCTTCTGCTCTGTTCCACCTTGAGTCCATTCTCTCTCCCTCCCCTCTTCTTCGTCCTTCCTGACAAAACAAACAGGGACTTCACTAGCTTTTTCCAGTGTGACAGAGCTTGCTCTGACCCTTTCTAGGATCAGCCAATTCAAAGACATCCTGTGCATCTCATTGAAATCAGGACACTCGAGACAATCACTGAGTGCAACTGCACCAAGATCCTTTTTTAAAAAAAATGGTATTTATTTATTTTTTCCCATCACCAAACCTGAACATTGTTCTTCATGCTTGTATACATATACATATACATACATATACATACACATATACATTTATGTTTGTTTGTTACAATTTTTCGTATCGTATTTCTAATCCTCCTTTCCCAGAGAAAAAAAGGGAAAGGAGGAAAAAAAGAGTAAATTTTATCTTTGGACTTCCTGTTATCTCCATCAGCATACTCTCCTCTTTTTGTCGCAGAGTGTATATTCAATCCATGCTATCTCTGTTCTTACATATCGTTTGACACTCCTATTTCTTAAGGAAACTGATTTCTGCAAATCCAAACAGATTTTTTCCCTTTTTTACTCAAACGCTATCATAGAAATTTTGTTCTCAGTATATTTTCTAACATATTTCTTGTACCTGTCCCATTTTTTTAGAAATTCTTCTTTAACTGCACTAAGATCCTGCTTTGGAGCTTCTTATATGCATCTGGTTGGCCACTGTGAGAACATGAAGCTGGACTAGATGGGCCATTGGCCTGATCCAGCAGGCTCTTCTTACATTCTTAAGGTCACTGCCAGAGCATTTACCACTGGCACCACCATCACCATTCCCAAATCCTGTAGCATTATATTGGGTGAGTTCACACATTCAATTGCCAATCAGCAAATATTAAATAAAGCAGGCAATGTGTTCTCCTACATTTATGACATGATGATGAGCCTTATGTCCTTGTACTTCGCATATAGGACTTCTTAGCAGTTCCATGGTCAAGGAAAATGACTTCTCCCTTTGCCACCAGAAAATTATATTCAGAACTACAAGCCTTTCATGTCCTGAGTCTAATGAAAAGACATCAAACCACATTCAATCATCTGTGGAAAAGAAATGTAATGTGTCTGATTCATTGCCAAATATTAACTGTCCTAAGTAAAGGCCATTGGGAAAAGAAAGATACTTTTATCTTGTTATTGCAGCATATGGTTTTATTTTTTTTATTACTTATTAGTTTCACAGTAAATTTAGCATTTATGGAAATGAAGAATGAAACAATCCCGAAAGGGGAAAAACATTGTGCAGAGCTTTCCAAATAGTTTGCTTTGGATAAGTCAGCTGAAGAACCTCCTTGTTGGATATATCAGACCTGTTCCTAGAGCCTTAAACTCACAATGGAAGTCTTGACTCTACAATGACTCACAGTACTCCAGATGTCAATATGAAATTCAGAGGTGGATAATTCCTCTCTCTATACACTGCAGCAGAGGAGGGCCTGAGGCTGCATTCAAGTAGCAGTTTGTTCCATTTTCCCAGTGTCTCCCTAGGTGTTAAATTCTGCATTATGTCTGTGCTTTCGCACAAAATAGAAGTCGCTTTCAGAAATCTAGCAAAATATAGTTAAAGTTCAGTGCTCATTTCTGTGTTAATTGCTTCCAGGGAAAATTCATTTGCAGCCCACTAAACCCAGAAAATCGCAAGAGTAAAGTGGCAAAATCTGGGGCAGTATAGCAGCACACAGTTCTTTCCTGTTTTTTTTATGGGGGAATCATGGGGAAACAGAAGCACGCTTGTGTGGAAAGAGTTACAGGTAGGTAGCCGTGTTGGTCTGACGTAGTCGAAACAAGAAATATAAAATATTTCTTCCAGTAGCACCTTAGAGACCAACTAAGTTTGTCAGTGAGAGATTTTATTTTCTTGGGTTCCATGATCACTGCAGATGGTGACAGCAGTCACGAAATTAAAAGATGCCTGCTTCTTGGGAGAAAAGCAATGACAAACCTAGACAGCATCTTAAAAAGCAGAGACATCACCTTGCCAACAAAGGTCCGTATAGTTAAAGCTATGGTTTTCCCAGTAGTGATGTATGGAAGTGAGAGCGGGACCATAAAGGAGGCTGATCGCTGAAGAATAGATGCTTTTGAATTATGGTGCTGGAGGAGACTCTTGAGAGTCCCATGGACTGCTAGAAGATCAAACCTATCCATTCTGAAGGAAATCAGCCCTGAGTGCTCACTGGAAGGACAGATCGTGAAGCTGAGGCTCTAATACTTTGGCCACCTCATGAGAAGAGAAGACTCCCTAGAAAAGACCCTAATGTTGGGAAAGATGGAGGGCACTAGGAGAAGGGGACAACAGAGGATGAGATGGTTGGACAGTGTTCTCGAAGCTACCAACATGAGTCTGACCAAACTGTGGGAGGCAGTGCAAGACAGGAGTGCCTGGTGTGCTATGGTCCATGGGGTCACGAAGAGTTGAACACGACCAAACGACTAAACAACAACAAGTTTGTCATTGGTATGAGCTTTCGTGTGCATGCACACTTCTTCAGAATGGCTTTATTTTTTATTTTTTGTGTGGAAAGTGTTGGGGAACCCTGATGCTGTCCAATGACATTTGCTATTGTGGGGTTGATGAAATTTAGCATGACATGCCAATATTATCGGTCAAAAGGCCACAGGTCCATAATGCAACAGGTACTGCAGTGTGAAAGGAATGTAAGAAAACAGGACAGAAGCACTAGCAGGGTTCTGTCTTGAGCCCAGTCTTATTCAACTTCTTTATCAATGACTTGGATGATGGGCTTGAGGGCATCCTGATCAAGTTAGCAGATGACACCAAATTGGGAGGGGTGGCTAATACCCCAGAGGACAGGATCACACTTCAAAATGACCTTAACAGATTAGACAACTGGGCCAAAGCAAACAAGATGAATTTTAACAAGGAGAAATGTAAAGTACTACACTTGGGCAAAAAAAAAAAAATGAAAGGCACAAATAAAGGATGGGAGACACCTGGCTTGAGAGCAGTACATGTGAAAAGGATCTAGGAGTCTTGGTAGACCACAAACTTGACATGAGTCAATAGTGTGATACAGCAGCTAAAAAAGCCAATGCAATTCTGGGCTGCATCAATAGGAGTATAGCATCTAGATCAAGGGAAGTAATAGTACCACTGTATTCTGCTCTGGTCAGACCTCACCTGGAGTACTATGTCCAGTTCTGGGCACCACAGTTCAAGAAGGATACTGACAAGCTGGAACGTGTCCAGAAGAGGGCAACGAAAATGGTCAAAGGCCTGGAAACGATGCCTTATGAGGAACGGCTTAGGGAGCTGGGTATGTTTAGCCTGGAGAAGATTGTTTTCTGCTGCTCCAGAGAAGCGGACACAGAGCAATGGATTCAAACTTCAAGAAAGAAGATTCCACCTAAACATTAGGAAGAACTTCCTGACAGTAAGAGCTGTTCGGCAGTGGAATTTGCTGCCAAGAAATGTGGTGGAGTCTCCTTTGGAGGTCTTTAAGCAGAGGCTTGACAGCCATCTGTCAGGAATGCTTTGATGGTGTTTCCTGCAGGGGGTTGGACTGGATGGCCCTTGTGGTCTCTTCCAATTCTATGATTCTATGACCAACCAGATGCCTGTGGGAAACCTGCAAGCACTCCTATGGCTTCCAATGATATCGTTACTGAGCGGAAGAACTACCGTTTCCTTCCTCTCCCTTTGAACATGTCAAGAATGCTTTGATGGTGTGGGGTTGGACTGGATGGCCCTTGTGATCTCTTCCAACTCTATGATTCTATGATAATCAGGAAAACAAATGGAATATTCACCACTTCTGAATGCACCCTGAGATTCTTTGTTTGCAAACACACATTGTGCGCGCGCACACACACACACACACACACTATTAACATTTTCTACCTAATATTTTATATATTTTATCATGAATGAAACAACTCATATTGAAATAATACTGAAGTTTCTCTTATTACTGAATGCCAATGGGTTATGAACATACAGTACCATGTATCAGTTTGGCTATTCTATCTGTCCAGTGCTTCTTCTAAGTGGGACCAGGGTGAGAATAAGCTCTTAGTGCTCATATTTGTAGTCTCAATAGCTCAGGCAAGGAGAGATTAGTCTAAGAATCTGAGCTGGAGAGAAAGAGGGAGGAGGGATTTCTCCCCATGGTGTATCATCTGTCGAAAAGTACGTGTCAATACTGTCTTGATTGTTGTATTGATCTGCTAATAATGTGGGTGTAGATTGAAATTAATGACACAGAGAATTCTTCAATATGCAATTACAATAATTTCCCCTGAGCTGTTTTCATTTCCCTATATCTATCGTTTTCTTTTAATAAATCCTCCCCTGATGTCTCTCCAACAACATCTCAATTTGTATGACTGAACACTTCACATGGAGCGCTCGGCTAGCACAGATGTCCTGCAACCTCTGAAAAAAAACATATTGAAAAGGGAGGGAGGTTTTCGAAATCAAGACCACATGCCACACCCTCCAGACAATACAAAGTCTGCAAAATTAATTATCCCAAGTTTTTGCGGAGCACTTGGTCTGAGAATTCCATACATGTGAAAGGATTCCTTGAGTAAGAAATATGCCAAACTGGAGACAAATGTGAACATGGGCATTCATGCTAGGCTATTTGGGGGTAGGAAGAACTAACTGGGATTTGTTTCCCACATCATTCTCTCCAAATACAGTCACAATAGAGCTCTTCCTCCAACCTCTCCCCACTCTGGTGTTTCTTCTCCCTTCTCCCATCATGCCACACTGGTGCTGTGGTTGCATTAATTTGTCTGAAGCATATTATTTTATTTTACTTATTTTATTTTTCGGTAGCTGGATCACTGAGGCACCATTTCACACTTCAGTTGCCCACACTTCTATTCATGCTTCTTTGTATTTATCAACTTCACCTCTGACAAGCTGAAAATCACTCTGAGGCACCCTGCCTCATATTGGGAATTTGGATTCCTCTCAATTTGATCGACAACCTTTACTTCCTTCTCCCTCTGTCTCCATTGTCTTGATGCATTTCCAGTGGACTCCACCCAGCAATGCCTTGAAATCGCCAAGCAAGTCTTCCCTTTTGGCATTCTTTTTCAATTTGACCTGACACTAAGGATCCTCACTCTCCTTCCTTGTGTTTCATACAGAGAATAAGGAATGAAAGATATAACTCTCCCTCCCTCCCTCCAATTTTCCATGCATCACTTTTCACCTTTTCTACTCACTATGAGCGCATATATTTAATGATTAAATTGTTCAGTTTCTGTTAATTGGTTCTCATGGGAAACTTACAGATTCTTGCTTCACACAATTAACTCAAGGCAGTGTCAATTTACTCTTGGCAGAAAGCCAAGGTCTGCCTGACCTGGAAACTACTCTCTGATTGGTTAATGATCAGCACTGAACTCTGTTATCTAGGAATGCTAGCACAGTTGTTTCTTGTTGGGTGTTAGGAGTAGGAGTGCTGCGTGTGGTTGGAGAGAGAGAGACAGAGAGGATTTATTTTGCTTTGTGTTGTATGCAGAAACTCTGCTGCTTTTATTTTCTTTTAATAAATCCTGTAAATAGTTATTCTGCGTCTCGCCGACTAGTCATTTCCACCTCAACTAGCTTCTGCGCTGTGCAGGAAAACTCTGCTACGTTTGGGCTAAAGCCACTAGAGCTATGCCTGACACTTCAAAATTCTAAGATAAATTGCCCTTTTGTTTACCTTCTGAATAAAGCTCTGGAAAAGCTAGTATCTCATCTCTGTTGTTTTCGCAAGTGTCTTGCAAAGGTACCAGACTGGAACCCCAAATTATTCACACTATACTCCTGTGTAGGTTGGTAAATGCAATAATTACGGAACTAATTCTATTGGATAGGCAGCAGCGCACCTTCTTTTATCCGATTTTGTGTTTCCCTTTATCTGTTGGTGGCACTGAATGGTTTCAGCTTGTGCTGTTTGTTTTGTTCTGGTGTATTTGCTCTTCTGTTGTGTCATTTGATTACTTTTGCAAGAAAGTCAGGTGAAAGGAATAAGCTTATCTCAAGCTAAGATGGTATCATTTAGAAATCGCAGTCCTTCATTGAATCCACCAAGCCATGCTCAGTAGAGCTCATGCAGGAATCCCAAACCACTAAGCCCCACTTCAGTGGAAGGAATTTGCTGAGCTTGGTAGGTTGCCCTCTTTATTAGCTGTTAGTTAAAAAACGGTGATGAATTTGTTGACCATGTCGGCTCTATTTCTCCCACAGAGTAAAAGCTTTCTGAAACACGGTCAGGAACAGTCACAGCGAAGGCTTGACAGTTCACAGACAAAGAGTTGCCTTTAAAAGCAACTCTTGAGTAGTGAGCTGAAAGGCCACACAGTATGTCTTTTTTTATTAAAAAAAAACATGAAACGGAGGCAAATGAGTACACAGCTATCAAAATAATTCTTTTGAGATTATGCCTCATTCATCTGGCTCACCTTCACGCTGCTGGCATTACAAATGTCGCATTCCTATGTTTCAAGTACCCTCCTATGTAAGGTTCTTGTTTCAATGGAAGTGATTTAAATGGATAGGGAGACATCAAGGCTTATTCTCAGTGGGAATGGTCTGGGAACGAGGTTCCATTCATTTTAACTCGGGGAGCTTATATGTGGCAAATTCTCCACTCATAGCAAGAGTGAGAGATAAGGCCCAGGAGAACAATTCTTACAATTCTCTTCATAAAAAAGGAAAGCTTATTATCTCCCAGCTTCTCTTCTTTTGATCCTCTTATGCTTCGTCGGATCAGGTATGGCATACCGCTATGTCTGTCTGGAGATCTTCATCCTCAGTTGCCTCTGAAATCCCTCTGACATGCCCAAAGACTCAGCTGCCCCCTGGTAACCCCAGCTGACCTGCAGGGTCAGGAAGGAAATTCAGAAGAAACCCAAGTGTGTAAGAATCATGGTAGTTCATTCACAGCTATCGCTATGAAAGGGTCGGAGTGCATTTTGAGATAACCCCTTAGGCAACAGGCAATGGTCTTGAAAAGGACTCCTTTTAGCCTGCATTAGGTCAGTACTTGAAACTATATTGAGGTCATCAAGATCATAGATTTGTAGAGATGGAAGGGACCATGAGGGTCATCTAGTCCAACCCCCTGCAGTGCAGGAATCCATCGGCCAACGTGGGGCTTAAACCCATGATTGTGAAGAGTCTCATGCTCTACAGACTGACCTATCTCCATTCAACTAGCATAGCATCACATGCTTTGTGGCCTGAACCTTCATTCTGCTTCTTCCTGATCCACATGGAAATTTGAATGTATGTCCATTTATTCTAATGTATATTTTTTATACACATTTTTGCCTACCATATGCATTTTTGCAAGCATTCCCTCCCCCCAGCAGAATGCTTTTTTTTTACATTATGTTCACATTTATGCACAATATACATTTTTTCTGTGCCCCCATATGCACATTGTTATTCACAGTATTTCGTTGACGAATTGCACCAAAAAATTCACAGACATGTGAATTTCAAATGACAGCTGTTTCAGTTCGCAGCATACAGGAATTATGAATTTGGTTTAAGGAGTGTGAGTTTGGTAGGGTAACATTAAAACTGCACTTTCTTTGTAGTTTAACCCTAAATCTCTCTAAGGTGGAGAATTCCAGATCTCTTAGGGGCATCACTAAGTTTGTCCACAACTCTCCACTGAAAATTCCACAGGAAATCCTTAAGCAGACAGTAAGATAATTGGTTAAATCAAATTAGAATGCAATATACTCATTCTCTCTGTGACATGAATATAGCTGTACTAGTTCATAATTCTTAGATTAAGAATTTTCATCACAACACAAGCAAGAAGGCTCAGTATAAATAGATTGCGTGGCATGTGCAGCCATGTACTCATGCTCGATTTGTCAAGTGTACACAGAAGGTGGAAGTAAATATCTTTGGTATTAATAGCTCTGTTGCTAGGCTGGTGAGTCCAAACATGTCAGGCCTATGTTATTTATACTGTTCAAATGCTTGCCACAATATGCGCCTGAAAGCCTCTGAATAAATTTCAAACACAATCGTTCCAAGAACAGAACCTTTTGTAAAAGAAATGTGGTTTGTGGAAACCAATTTATTGCCCTTTCAGCAGTAAAGGCATTCCAATAGAGTGTTTTCAAGCAGCTTCTAAATGCGAGAACAGTGATACTCAGGAAATGGGACCAAACACTCACTTTGTCTGAGAGATGGTATTGTATGATTAAATTTATGTAATGTGTAGCATTGAGCTCAGGAATGTGCAACACTGACCACAATTCTGGGATTAATATGCTGACTCCAGTTCTTTCATTATTAGGGTTGAAATGCATATTATATTAAGCATGCGGTTTCAAAACATAATGAGGTCTCAATCCAGATTGTCACTGCATCGTGTAGAGAGTGGTGTTTAACCTTTGTCCTTGCACCTTTCCCCCTGGACAATTCCCCCTGAAGTTTCAATTTGCACTCAAAGATGCTATTTGCTACAAATACCACCTTCAGAAGCATGGCAGAATGAACACAGTGGGTGGGGGATTAAACTTCCCTCCCTCTCAGAGGTCTGGATTTTACTAACAGCAGTCAGATTTCCGGCACAATCCCCTTCATGGGGTTGTGTTAGGGCCTGGCTGTATATTCAGTTATTAAAAAATCAGAGTTAAAGCCATCTCATAATGACTCAAGCTCCACAAAGATGAGAAACTGGAAGTGAAAGCTGTGATCAGCAAAGATGTTGCCCAGTGTCACAAATTGTGCTCGCTTACAATTTAGCCTCAGTGCTGGATTTACTCCCAAAGTATGTAAATGGAAGTTTACGGCTTCAGATTACAAGAGGCCTCTAAATACAAAGGCATTACTTTATTTCTTTATTTACATAAATGGGTCTACATAAATGTTACATAAGGAGTTGCATAAATGGTTAAAAAATCAACAGGGTAAACAGATGTCACTGTTATGCACTAATAATAATAATAATAATAATAATAATAATAATAATAATAATTTATTTATTTCCCCAGCCACTCTGGGTGACTTCCAACAAAAGATGAAAAATACAATAAAACATCAGTCATTAAAAACTTCCAAGAACAACCTTCAGATGTCTTCTAAATGTCAGGTAGTTGTTTATTTCTTTGACATCTGATGGGAGGGCGTTCCACAGGGCGGGTGCCACTACTGAGAAGGCCCTCTGCCTGGTTCCCTGTAACTTCGCTTCTTGCAGGGAGAGAACCACCAGAAGGCCCTCAGAGCTGGACCTCAGTGTCCGGGATGAATGATGGGGGTGGAGATGCTCCTTCAAGTATACTGGGCTGAGGCCGTTTAGGGCTTTAAAGGTCAGCACCAACACTTTGAATTGTGCTCGGAAATGTACTGGGAGCCAATGGCAAAATATATTGATTGTTTACACAATTATTTGTCGTGTTTGTGAATCTGCACAGAAATAACTAGAATTTATAATGCAGTTATATAATGTACTAGGGGCAGCAGCCCTGCTTGCTCTTGTCATTCTCTCCACATTAACCAACTAGAACTTTCCATTCCCACCCCAGGCAGCTAATAAGCTCATTTTCATCTTCACAACCCCATTATTAAGCCTGTTCTCTCTAGTCTATTCTGCAGCCCCACTTTGACCTCTGTTTCCACCTTCACTCCCATGTTCATGTCTCATCCCTCTCCTTTTGTGCAGCCCCCTCTGCGAGACTTGTGCACCTCCAAACTACGATTTCAGCCTTGAAGTGCGCAAAGGGGCTGTTCATTTTTCCCTCTTCAGAGATACAAAATAAAAATAAATAAATAAATAAATAAATAAGCAAACAGTATTAAAATTAAAGCAAGGGACGTGGGTGGTGCTGTGGGTTAAACCACAGAGCCTCTTGGGCTTGCTGATCGGAAGGTCGGCGGTTCGAATCCCCGCAACGGGGTGAACTCCCGTTATTCAGTCCCAGCTTCTGCCAACCTAGCAGTTTGAAAGCACGCCAAAAAAAGTGCAAGTAAATAAATAGGGACCCAGGTGGCGCTGTGGGTTAAACCACAGTCTAGGGCTTGCTGATTGGAAGGTCGGCGGTTCGAATCCCTGCAACAGGGTGAGCTCCCGTTGCTCAGTCCCAGCTCCTGCCCACCTAGCAGTTTGAAAGCACATCAAAGTGCAAGTAGATAAATAGGGACCGCTCTGGCGGGAAGGTAAACGGCGTTTCCGTGCGCTGCTCTGGTTCGCCAGAAGCAGCTTTGTCATGCTGGCCACATGACCCGGAAGCTGTCTGCAGACAAACGCCGGCTCCCTCGGCCTATAGAGCGAGATGAGCACCGCAACCCCAGAGTCGGACACAACTGGACCTGATGGTCAAGGGCCCCTTTACCTTTACCTAGATAAATAGGTACCGCTTTGATGGGAAGGTAAATGGCATTTCCGTACGCTGCTCTGGTTTTGCCAGAAGCGGCTTAGTCATGCTGGCCACATAACCTGGAAAAACTGTCTGCGGACAAATGTACAGGCTCCCTCAGCCTGTAAAGCAAGTTGAGCAACGCAACCCCAGAGTTGTCTGGGGTTAACTGTCTTAACTGTCGGGGGTCCTTTACCTTTACCTTTACCTTAGAGACCAACTAAGTTTGTTCTGGGTTTGTACCTGAAGAAGTGTGCATGCACACGAAAGCTTATACCCAGAACAAACTTAGTTGGTCTCCAAGGTGCTACTGAACAATTTTATTCATTTATTTTGACTGCGTCAGACCAACATGGCTACCTACCTGAATCTCAAATCAACCCAATTCATTTCAGGATCTGGGATCCCTACACACAAATACATATTCGCTTTCCCTGTTAAAAAAACCACAGCAAACTTGCCTCAGTCCGAAATACGACAAGGCCTATGTTTCAAAGGAAATGTGTCATTTTTTTTGTCAGTGGCAGAGCTGTATGTGAGTCAAGGAAAGAACAGAACTCTGAGAAAAGGCAGCAGGGTTGGAAAATGTAACCATGCTATGCACCCCAGCTCTATAAAAAGAATATTTATGACCATCAGTCAGGGGGCATGGTACCTCTGATGATTGCCCTGTTGCCTTGGTTGATGGACATAAATATTCTTTTACAGGTTTGTATTTATGTAGCGCTCAACTACGGTCTTCTAAAAAAAGATTATTTGCTCCTCTGAATTATTGTTGCTGAATAAATAATTGTGAGTTAGCAAACAACTACAGACCAGGACTGTGCAAAAACATCTCAGGAAATAGTTTTCTGTCAACTTTTTTGTGGGGGAGGGGGGTGGTCTTTCGACTTTCAGCTTCTTCTGAATTATTGGACAATGCCAGTTATCTCATGCTGAATATTCAGCAAAGTCACCTCCTTAAATTAGCCATCCATTAATTTTGGGTGCAAATGTGGGCCCAATTTCAATAGGTAAAGGTAAAGGGACCCTTGACCATTAGGTCCAGCCGTGACCAAATCTGGGGTTACGGCGCTCATCTCACATTATTGGCCGAGGGAGCCAACGTACAGCTTCCAGGTCATGTGGCCAGCATGACAATGCCGCTTCTGGAGAACCAGAGCAGCACATGGAAACGCCGTTTACCTTCCCGCTGTAGCGGTACCTATTTATCTACTTGCACTTTGACCTGCTTTTGAACTGCTAAATTGGCAGGAGCTGGGACCGGGCAACAGGAGCTCACCCCGTCACGGGGATTCGAACCGCTGACCTTCCGATCAGCAAACCCAAGAGGCTCTGTGGTTTAAGCCACAGCACCACCCGCGTCCCTTGCTTTAATTTTAATACTGTTTGCTTATTTATTTATTTATTTTTTTATTTATTTATTTTTGTATCTCTGAAGAGGGAAAAATGAACAGTCCCTTTGTGCACTTCAAGGCTGAAATCGTAGTTTGGAGGTGCACGAGTCTCGCAGAGGGGGCTGCACAAAAGGAGAGGGATAAGACATGAACATGGGAGTGAAGGTGGAAACAGAGGTCAAAGTGGGGCTGCAGAATAGACTAGAGAGAACAGGCTTCATAATGAGGTTGTGAAGATGAAAATGAGCTTATTAGCTGCCTGGGGTGGGAATGGAAAGTTCTAGTTGGTTAATGTGGAGAGAATGACAAGAGCAAGCAGGGCTGCTGCCCCTAGTACATTATATAACTGCATTATAAATTCTAGTTATTTCTGTGCAGATTCACAAACACGACAAATAATTGTGTAAACAATCAATATATTTTGCCATTGGCTCCCCGTACATTTCCAAGCACAATTCAAAGTGTTGGTGCTGACCTTTAAAGCCCTAAACGGCCTCAGCCCCCCAGTATACTTGAAGGAGCATCTCCACCCCCATCGTTCAGCCCGGACATTGAGGACATTGAGGCACCTATTTATCTACTTGCACTTTTTTTGCGTGCTTTCGAACTGCTAGGTTGGCAGAAGCTGCGACTGAATAATGGGAGTTCACCCCGTTGCGGGGATTCAAACCGCTGACCTTCTGATCAGCAAGCCCAAGAGGCTCAGTGATTTAAACCACAGCGCCACCCGCGTCCCTCTAGTAGCACCTTAGACACCAACTATGTTTGTTCTGGGTATAAGCTTTTGTGGGCAGATACCTGAAGAAATGTGCATGCACATGAAAGCTTATACCCAGAACAAACTTTGTTGGTCTCTAAGGTGCTACTGGACAATTTTTGGGTTGATTTGAGTTGATCCAGCATATGGCTGGAGCAGGTTGAGACAGCCCTGAATTCCCTTGGCTTGGGTCCATCTGAAGTGATGAGGAGCAGACAGACAAGAGGTGTAGAAGTTGGTGTACACAGGTAGCCTGTGCCAACGCACAGGCTTCTTCTCCTCCCAACCATTAGGGCTTTAATTGGGGTTTAATTAGTATATAAGGGGAGGGAGCACAGTTTGGGTGAGCTGTAAGGGGAAGGGGTTTGGCTTGGTCACATTTCAAGGGGAGCTGGGACAGTTGAGGGGAGTGAGGGATTGGGGTTGCTGACATGTTAAGGAAGAGGAAGACTGGGTTTGGTGAGGGGGTACTTACACATCAGTGTCGGATCAGCCCCAGTCAACCATACTTGCCAAGTTCCTCTCTGAAAAATAAGGGACCGGACCGAAATTAGCATACCGGAAGTAGCGTGGTGGCCATTTTAGAACTGGGCGGAGCATGCTCAGAAGTGACTTTTGATGCTGTTGTGCCCAGTTCCAAAATGGCTGCAGTGCGACTTCTGGTGTGGCAGCCATTTTGGAACTGGCAGAGCAGCATCAAAAGTCGCTTCTGAGCATGCTCCGCCCAGTTCCAAAATGGCCGCAGCGCCAGAATAAACCAGGAAAAAACAAAAAAAATCCATTTTTTCGGCTGGGGACAGCTGGAAAAACGGGGGTTTCCCGAGGGAAACGGGAGACTTGGCAGCTATGCAGTCAACCCAATCCCAATAGGCCAGGCATCCCCAAACAGATGTTTTGGACTACAATTCCCATCTTCCCCGACCACTGGTCCTGTTAGCTAGGGATCATGGGAGTTGTAGGCCAAAACATTTGGAGGGCCGCAGTTTGGGGATGCCTGAAATAGGCAATGATGATGGGAGTTGTTGACTAGAAAGTAGATAGCTTAGCTATTCCTGCTACACATCATTTCCTCAGAGAAAACCCTTAGGAACCCAGTGGGTCCTATTTTTGACTATACACAGATGGGATTTCACATATTAAAATAACTCATATTAAAAACCTCTTTTAAAATTCTGCTAGCAAAGTAAGAAGGGGAAATATACAGTAGATAAAATATAAGAATGCATCAAAAGCTTTCAGGTCAGGGGAAGAAAAGTTTCTTTCAAGCAATTATTCATTTCGTATAAACAAGTTCATTAAAATAAAATAAGCAAACTTATCTCCTCTGAGTCTAAGATTCGCAGGTGATGGCTGATCCCTTATTCATCAGTTGACTAATAATAAAAGCATTTAAAAAATATTAAAACAGGGGGGGGGGGACATCTGAATTTGTAAGTGCCAGAGGAACAGTTTCCACAATTTGTTAACAACCCAAGTGAAAACAATGTTAAATTATTCATTTAAAGTTAAAACCCGAATCATGTAGAGCTAGTTGGGCGGAGGACGGTTTCAAGGCATCATCTTCATGAGTGTCTGAAGATCACAGCTACAATTCTGATTATAGTTTTAGCCAGGGGATTATACCAGCTTTTATATTACAGAGGGAAACATTACATTTTATCTGTGGTACTGCTTTTACTGTTAGATGTAAAAAAAAAAAAAAGAATGGGAAAGGGGGCATTTTCTCGCACAGGGACCATTCAGGCAGATTTTAGTACAGTTAAAAACAATTTAATTAAGCAGGAATGATGCTTTTCATCTTCAAGTTCACAAAAAAGAAAAAGAAAGCATTGCCGTATTAACATCTACCCAACCAAGTTTTATTCATGGTAAATCCGTTGAAATTAACAGAGCTAAATTAGGCACATCCATTAATTTCAATGGGTCTAATCTGAGTATAACTATGTTCAATGCAACCTATTGTTATCCGTCATACACCTTCCTGGATTGCATGCCTGTGCAAACTGAAGCTATCCACTGTTCAATAGATTTCTTTTTGTTTAACTTGAGACATAACCTCATCCTCAAGGCTTCAGGAGGAGGAGAATAGATTAAACAGCAAATATATAGGATCCCAACAGCATTACATTTAAACGGATATTAAATCCCTCAGATGGTGGGTTGACTCTATGCAGTTCTAACAGGACAAATATAGCATATATATGAGACGGTGAGAGATTTTACTTTCTTTACTTTCTTTTTACTTTCAGTGAGAGATTTTACTTTCTTGGGCTCCTTGATCACTGCAGATGGTGACAGCAGTCACAAAATTAAAAGACGCTTGCTTCTTGGGAGAAAAGCAATGACAAACCTAGACAGCATCTTAAAAAGCAGAGACATCACCTTGCCGACAAAGGTCCGTATAGTTAAAGCTATGGTTTTCCCATTAGTGATGTATGGAAGTGAGAGCTGGACCATAAAGAAGGCTGATCGCCGAAGAATTGATGCTTTTGAATTATGGTGCTGGAGGAGACTCTTGAGAGTCCCATGGACTGCAAGAAGATCAAACCTATCCATTCTTAAGGAAATCATCCCTGAGTGCTCACTGGAAGGACAGATCGTGAAGCTGAGGCTCCAATACTTTGGCCACCTCATGAGAAGAGAAGAATCCTTGGAAAAGACCCTGATGTTGGGAAAGATTGAGGGCACTAGGAGAAGGGACGACAGAGGACGAGATGGTTGGACAGTGTTCTCGAAGCTACGAACATGAGTTTGACCAAACTGCGGGAGGCAGTGCAAGACAGGAGTGCCTGGCATGCTCTGATCCATTGGGTCACGAAGAGTCGGACACGACTAAACGACTAAACAACAACAACATGAGATGGTATAAGAAACATTGGGCACAATGTTAATTTTAATGTTGCTTTAGGCCACTGAAGAAGGCCTTTGTGTTATTTGGATTATGTTGAAATATACTGCATAGGGTTTGGCCTATTAGGGATCTATGATTGGTGTTTTTGCACCTATGATCATTATTTTACTTTAATAAAGAATTCTGTATCTTAAAAAAACCAACACCACCTACTCTTAACTCTGGTTTTGGTTTTAAATTGAACCTCACAACTCAAGTTTCCACCCATTTATAGATGACTTCCTAGACTAGTTTTAGGCAGTTTCGTTCCATGAGTTCTGATTAATTCCAGGTATCCCTTTTCTGTCAATTTTAAAGAAGGATCAATGATTGCCTCTTTTCAACATAACTGAGAAGAATTAAGATTCATGGTTTCTTATATATCTTACTGTTGTGCCGAAACGAAGGGGGGAAATGGGATTCTGGAGAATTGTTTGGGAAATGGAGAAGAAAATATTTGCAGCTTGAGAAAGCATTAAACCTTATGAAGTAGCAAAAGTAAACAGGCCTTATTTTGCTCACTAAGCCCGACCTTGGTGATATGCCTCCTGATTATATATTCTATATATCAGAAAGTAGTTCTTTGAATTATGCCTCTGTGAGCCAATTAGAAAAACTACTTTCAAAACACATATGATGCAGCGTTTCTCATTTAGTTGACCTTTTGGACAGCTAAGCTAATAGGCTTGACTACTATCAATGGATTAGCTCCATCACAACAAGTTTAAGAATCTTTTGAAAATGGTAATTTAAATTCAGCATTGAGGCAGGGTATGTAGGCGGGTAAGCCAACATTAGCTCACAACATTGAGCATAAATGATACAGTACAAAGCCAAATGAGGCAAAGTGGGAGAATCGCCTTTACTGATGGCTCATGCTTTGAAATGCCTTACCTGTGGGTGCAGAGAAAATGTCCAAGGGGTAGATTCAGACAATGAGGACATGAGATAGCTCAGATGGTTAGAGCATTGTGCTGATACTGCCAAGATTGCAAGTTTGATCCCTGCATGGGACAGCTGCATCCTCTTGCATTACAGGAGGGTTGGATTAGATGACTTGGTGATCTTCAGGTTCCCTTCCAACCCTACAATTCTATGATCAACGAATGCAATGTTCTTCTTCTCTGGCGATCACTCGTAGCTGAGTAAGATTGTCTTCCATAAACACGGTTTGAACAGTGTGGGGGTGTGCGGGTGGAGTTCTCTGTGTAAGGCACAGGTTTATTGGGGAGTAATCCATCAAGTGATTTACCAACAGGACCACAGGACCACTGGCGCCAGCCTGTCTGTTTACACATCTTCCTTGTTTGCATGAGTTATGTATAAGTTAAAGGTTAATGTTTTTTACGAGGATAGGATCCATAATAAAGGAGCTGAGGCTGAGAGGCAGTGAGCGCACTCTGCTCAGCGCACTTCGCTCAGCACTCTGCTCATGCTCTCTATCTGAAACTCCTGACTCTCGTCTCATGATTTCCTCACACCTAAGAGTCGGCTGGTTCTCCGACAAGTGGTGCCCCGTGTGAGGCTAAAAAGTTCTACGCCATTGTTGAAAGGACGCACGTCGTGGTCCTGCATCAGCTACTCACCCGCCCGGCAAGGGTTCAGACGTCTACCTCATCTTAGGATCCCCGGTGAGTTTAGCTCCCAGCTGTTGCTTATCTTTCTCTTCCTGCATTTACAATGGGCACTTCGCTTTCCGTGCCACAGAAACGTTTTCTTCAAGACTTAAAATACCTGCTGACTTCTAACAATCAGCATGCCTCAGAAGACGATCTTATTGCTTTTATTCATACTGCTTATGAGCACTGTCCATGGTTTCCGGAGGATGGAACTTGGGAATTAGATTTTTGGGACAAACTAGGTGAACATTTTCATGCTCATCCCAGCATTGGAGTACGTGTCTTAATTACGTGGGGGAAAATAAGAGCATGCTTGGCACTAGTCGTGCCAAAGAATATCTTTCTGGCAGCCGCTTCAAGCCTCCCCTCTGCACCGCCCGCATGCACGCCTCCCCCACTGAAGCCTTCTGTTTATCCAGCATTGCCTGCCCCCATCCCTCCTGGTCCGGACCCACCTAATTTAACTCCGCCAGGAAAACAGCAACTTTCTTTGTCTGCCACCCCACCCCCTCCAGCCTATGTCTCTCAGGTTTTGCCTGCATTTCAAAGTACCATGCCCACTGTGAAGCAGGAGGGGGGGAATACTACAAAGCTCCAGGAATCTCTTAAAGCAGCAGCTCCTTTGCTGGCTTTTGATTCTACTGAAATGTCAGCTGCTTATCCTGTGATTGTGCATGGGGGTGGGGCACCACGGCACGAGCAATTTGAACTCCGATACATCAAAGAATTGTATCAGTCAGTAAGAGACAATGGATTGCATTCCCCGTATACTCTTGGTCTCTTTGGCACTATTTTTCAACAGCAATTATTGCCAGAGGATATCAAATTACTGGCTAGAACAGTGCTCAAACCAAATCAAGTGATCATTTTTATGCAAAGTTGGACCTGGGCTTGTCAACGCCGGGTCCATGATATCCAAACATATTTGAATAATGCTGCTCAGGCAGCACATGCCAATGCCGTTGCAGCCTTGGCAGCAGGGGCACCCCCCCTCCCTCCCCCTGTTATGTTAACACCTGCAGACGTCCTGGATGGTCTCACAGGAGCTGGGAATTTTTTAACAACTGCGCAGCAATTGGCTCTGGATCCTCAGTACTGGGACGCCACAATTTCAGCTGCCCAGGAGGCTTTGATGTCTGTTCCTCCTGTGAAGTTAGGAAAAGGGGGGCGATGGGGGAGCGTGCAGCAAGGACCCACTGAACCTTATGGCACTTTCATAGATAGACTGTACAATACCCTTAAACGCCAGGTTCAAGATACAGCAGCGCAAGGAGTAATCATCAGACAATTAGCCTTTGATAATGCCAATGAAGACTGTAAACAAGCTTTGCGCCCGCTGGTGGCTACACCTAATGTGGCAATAGCCGACATGTTAAAAAGCCTGTCAATCAATCGGCTCTGAATCCCACACAGCAAAATTGCTTGCCGCTAAAGACATTCCTGAAACATGGGTGCACCAGCTGACAGAGGATCTCACCTCTGCAGGGCTTAAAATCGCCCTGGAAAAAATTCAACGCACCCTGCCTATCACATACCTGGAACACAAGGATACGCAACAAGCAGCAGCACACCCCCCTGATACTGCAGCTGCATTTTCCAGCGGTACTCTGGCTGGTGGATCTACAACTGCTGTTAGGACATTCGAATTGGGCAAAATCATACATAGACTTGCCAACGTGTGTACTATCACCTCTGTACACTGCCCTGAAAGGACATAAGCAACCGGCAGACATCATACTGGATATGGAATCAGCCCTGGCAACGTTTAATCACCATTTGCAAAAATCTATGGTGGATCGCCTGGATTCCACAGGACTATTGTCATTGGCTGTTTTTGCCACAAAATTGCTGCCCACAGCTGTTTTCTACCGGCCTGCAGAATTTTCTGAGTCTCGCGTTTGTCTTGTTGAATGGCTACACTTGCCCCATGCACCACTGCGGAACGTATATACTTCTCCAGCAGCTGTTATGGACGTTGTTATCAAGGGAAGACAATGTGCTGTGGCATTGATCTTTCTTTCCTCTGTCTCCTATTTCCTCTGTTCCCTGTGCTCCCCCTCCCCTATCCCCTCTGCTCTCACCCTCTTCACAGATGGGACAAAGACGAGGGGGGTGGTTGTGTGGAGGGAGGAGGGGGCCTGGAAGACAAGATTTACTACGGAGCAGAACTCCGCTCAGCGTTCTGAATTGGCTGTGGTGATTTTGGCATTTGATCCATTTCAGAATGTGAAGTTTAACCTGATTGTTGATATTCAGTATGTCTCCAGATTTTTAACATTCTTGTCAGTGGCATACATTTCCCTGCTCTGGATGATGATTTTGTTGCAATTGTTTCTCTCTTTGCAGTGTCTGCTACAAGATGCTGTAGCAGATGCTGCTTTGAAGCAAGAGCAGGTCTTTTCTTTGTTTTCTGACCCTCTGCTGAGCCATGCCACCTTTCATCAATCCGCCAAGGTTCTTGCCAAGTCTTTTCAAATGCCAATTTCTCAGGCACGAGACATTATCTCGCAATGTTCTTCTTGTTCTAAAGCCCCTACCATGTTTCCTTTTGATGCTGTCAATCCCAGAGGGATTGCCCCTCTCTCAATTTGGCAAATGGATGTCACTCTCACCCCGTTGTTAGCCTCTTTTTTCAAGACTGCACCTCACGGTGGACACGTCTTTGGGCTTCATCTGGGCGACGCCCCTTAAAGGGGGAGACAGCCAGGCACGTAATACAGCACACTCTGCGCTGTTTTTCGGTCATGGGAAAGCCTAGCAGCATCAAAACAGATAATGGCCCTGCGTACATTTCTAAGCGATTTTCTGATTTCTGTACATTGTGGAATGTGAAATTAACTCATGGTATTCCTTTTACTTCTACAGGACAAGCAATTGTTGAGCATTCAACTTTTAAATCTCTGCTTTTTCCACAACTCAGGGGAAAGGACGCTCCTATTGCTGAAATATTTTATATTGTGCATCAAGTGCTTTTTAATCTTTTATATCCACATTATAAGCAGCTTCCTCCAGCAGAATTACATTTTAGAAAAGAGGAGGAGCTGCCTCGCCCCCTTGTGTCTTTCAGGAAACATCCGGATCCAGCATGGCGTGGCCTTGTACCGCTGATTACCTGGGGACGTGGATATGCCATCGATGGGGACCCTCTGTGGGTGCCAGCACGCTGTGTACGACCCTGGCAATCATCTACAGCTTCTTCTTCAGCCCATTCAGTCGCAGATGCCGCTGAGGGAGGAGGCAGACCTTTCTACACTCTTTCTGGAGGACAGCACCTGTCACCTGGTCTGAAACACCATTGCACCTGGCGGCATCGTGTTCTAAATATGGCTGCACTCCGTTAAGATCACCTTCCATCTATTCGATCTGCAAGCCATAATCGCTCTAGGCGTGCTGCCATTTTACAGAAGTATCAAAGACATGACTCTTATCATTCCATATGGAATAATAATACCTATGTACAGGATATTTCTCAGTTTGCGAAATTGCTTAACTATTCTGATTGTTGGATTTGCTTACATATTCCCTCGTAGTCACAACACTTGGGTATATTACTGCATGGTATTCCTATTAATGACTCTTTTAGAATTAGTAATAATATGAGAGATAATCGTATTAGTTCACCCCCTGTTATATTATCATTATTAGAAGTAGCTCCACGATGTTTTCGTTTTAATCACGATAGTAGCAGATTTTTAGGTCATTATCCTTATTGTAATTGGACTTATGAGTATGTTAATGGTAGCTCTTGTTTTCTTAACATCACTACTCAAAGCGGCAGGCCCAAGGTAACAATTAATAATGTTACCAGATACATGACATATTACCAACAGGCTACATGCCGTGATTTTTATTTATGGTTTGATTGGATGAAGAAGAGTTCGAAATCCACATGCGTGTTACAACGAAATCTGTGGCTTTTGTGTGGTAAGAAAGCATACAAAGAGATTCCCTCTGCTTTTTCAGGGACTTGCACTCTAGGGGTAGTGATACCACTGGTGTATAAGTTAGATGCTCTTCCTCGCACCCGCTTGCGCAATAAACGCGAAGTCGATGCCCCTATAACACAATATATTGATACTCAGATAGCTCGTAGTATTTTGCCATTATTAGGAGTAGCAAAATGAATTATAGAGATTTGTATCACTTAGCTAACTGGACAGAGGCTTTGTTCAATGACACAGTTAAAGGCATGAAACTGATCAATACAGAATTACAGGATGTGATTTTAGCCTCGAAAAGAGGCGTATGTGCCTTAATACATAGTCATTGTTGCATGTATGTGCAAGATAATGGTCCTGACATTACTCATACTATACAAGAAATGGAAAACTTGGTGGCTGCACGGCCCTTCCAACCTGCCGTGGGTTTTGATCCATGGGAATGGCTGCTGTCTTGGTTGCCTAACGGTGCCTGGATCAGGAAAACACTTTTGACGGTTATAGGATTAGCCTGTGGCTTGGTTATGTTATGTTGCTGCATTCAATGTTTACCCTCCCTCTTTGGTCAATGTATGACCTGGTTTCAGGCTGCACGCCCCTCCACTGGACTTTCACGTGGAGCCTTCATTGCGAGGTATCAGCGACTCCCTATCTGGCTTCCCACGTGTTAATTTACCCTGTTGCTTAAAAATAAACAGAAAGAGGTGATGTGGGAGTGTGCGGGTGGAGTTCTCTGTGTAAGGCACAGGTTTATTGGGGAGTAATCCATCAAGTGATTTACCAACAGGACCACAGGACCACTGGCGCCAGCCTGTCTGTTTACACATCTTCCTTGTTTGCATGAGTTATGTATAAGTTAAAGGTTAATGTTTTTTACGAGGATAGGATCCATAATAAAGGAGCTGAGGCTGAGAGGCAGTGAGCGCACTCTGCTCAGCGCACTTCGCTCAGCACTCTGCTCATGCTCTCTATCCGAAACTCCTGACTCTCGTCTCATGATTTCCTCGCACCTAAGAGTCGGCTGGTTCTCCGACAGAACAGTGGGTCTGTAAGTGACTGTGGAGGCTAATTCTGGATCCACACGTCCTTCCACAGTGGGGACATTGGTTTCCGGGTGGGAATTGATCATGGTGTGGATTTGCCAAGCATGCCTTCCTCTTAGCATATCTCTTCATTACGTCCTGAGTTTGAGTGTCTTCAAAGCCCATGACACCTTTGCCAAAGGCTGTTCTCCAATTGGAGCGCTCACAGGCCAGTGTTTCCCAGTTGTCTGTGTTTATGGTACATATTTAAAGATTTGCCTTGAGAGAGTCTTTAAACCTCTTTTGTGGACCACCAGCATTATGCTTTCCATTTGTAAGTTCGGAATGGAGTAGTTGCCTTGGAAGATGATAATCAGGCATCCTCACAACATGACCAGTCCAACAAAGCTGATGTTGAAGAATCATCGCTTCAACACTGGTGATCTTTGCTTCTTCCATTACACGGGTATTAGTTCTATAGAACCTAGCCAAGTGATATTAATATTTTTCAGGAAGAAGATCAGCTCAGGGCACCTCTGAACTTGATACTGTCCTAACACAATGGAAATGAGTTCCTTTCAGAGGCGTAGCTGGCGGGGGGGGGACACTGGGCTGCGGGGGGCAGCATTTACTGCAAAGTCTGCAGCACGCCCGAGCCACGCTGGGAGTGATGCGGTGGCTCGGTCGGCTGCAGGCTCTGCGCTGTCTGAAACGGCAGCGTGGGACTTGAATCTGCCCACCGCCTCCCCCTCAGATGAGGGGGAGGCAGCCGCGAGGCTCTGTGCAGTACACCCTGCCCCGGCTCATCCTGCTCAGTGGGCAGCTTGCCCTGCCTCTATGGGCAGTTTGCCCATGGGCTAGCTACACCACTGGTTCCTCTGAAGGCAACCTGCCCATAGGTGCATTTTTAAAAATAATATATATATTTTTACTTTTTACAAAAAAACAAAACAAAAACGTTTCATTGAAAGAGAAGGAAAACCCAGAAAAACTAAACAACAACAACAACAACAACAGAACACACATATACACTACTGGGTGTTTTTTTATTTAAAAAAATCATATTAAATCCTTAGTTTGGGATTACTTGAATCCCTCGACTTCCCTCCATCCCCTCCCCTGGTTCCATTTTATTATTTTCATTTATGCACATCCAAAAAATCTTAACTTCAATTTTCTTCCATTTTTAATACATTGTCTAATGTGTTACAAGTGGTGTTTTTTTAAAAAAAAATCCTGCTAATGTATTTACTTATGTGCATTGTTTTTGTGAATATACAATAAACATTTCCCATTCTTCTTTATATTGTTCTCATCTTAATTTCTAGATTTCCCAATTATTTGAACCATTTCAGCATATTCTATTCCATTAGCTTAATTTACCAGTCTTCTTTAGCTGGGACTGTACTGAGCTAGGATTATCCAAATGGCTTTTTCCTTTTCCTTTTTCCTTTTCCTTTTTTAACATTTCCAACATCTAAATGAAGTAGCTACAACCCATGAATTTTAAGTCATTCTTCCAGAATTTTTCCCAATCTGTCCATAGGTGCGTCTTAAGTGTCATTTTATTTTTCAGTTGTATTTACAAACTGCAAACTGCTATAAAAAGCTTGCCTCCTGAAGGGGGGTGTTGTTGTTGTTTAAGTGTTGCTAGTTCTTTTCTCAGCGGTGGAGCCTTGAATCAAGAGAGGGTCAGGAGCACCCGATCCCTTTTGTGAAACTAAGTTTCCAGGAAGAGAGTTGCAAATGTATCTTGAGCATGCATTGACTTTGATCAAGTCGCATTTCAGGGCCATTTTTTAAATCTGTGGAACAGAAGTTGTTGATGGCTAAGAAGATAAAACTCCCATTTCCAGAAATTTGCAGCCAGACTGTACCCCTGACACATTCATTTGTGGCCATATTCTCTCTCTCTCTCTCTTTCTCTCTCTCTCTCTCTCCCTCCCTCCCTCCCTCTCTATCTCTGTCTCCCCACAAGAAAGGCTTCAGGAGATGAAACATAAAATACACAGTTAATTATGTATATCAAGAAGAAGCTTGAATTAAATGAGAATTGTTCCCAGTGTGCAGAGGATGAAAATAAGATGGAAATATGAAAGTGTTTCAATAAAGATTTTTAATGGAAATAAATGAGATGAGAATTTAACTGACAGTTACCTGGGGAAACCCATAGGAAATGAAGGCCCTAGCAAGCAATGCCTCTGGAACCCTTTTTATTACCGAGCTGTGGGACATAAAAGCTCAGGTAAAGAATATCTTTAGAAAAAGCTAAATGAATAGGTTTTCAGAACTATTGTTTGATCTAAATGCAAACCATTTGTTGGACACAGATATGAAATCTGCTCGACTCTTTAAAGACATCCTTGTTCTCCCTAAATGTCAGAGGCCCTGAGTAAATAGCCATTACAAGGAACCGCTTTCTACTTCAAATTACCTTTTCCCGGCGATACTTTAGAGAAGACGTGGAAGGGGGAAATGAAAGAATATATAAATCAGATAATGTGACCTGCACGCACACACACGTTGTATAATGCTAAGTCTCTTTCTTCTCTCAAATTTAAGCAGTTCACCAAGCCCACTTCTCAGTGGAGTCTTCTGAAGGTGTCACACCGTCACTAACACTGGCACTGCCCCTTTGATAGACCTTAATAGAGTCCAATAAACTGGATGGAATTTGATTGTGTGGTTTGAATTTTTTTTTTAAAAAAAGTCACTGTCCCTGCACACATGCTCCAAAGTTTCCGCTTTATAGATACCCATTGGTTTGGGATTTTTGTGGGAAACCGAGAGCTGCACCTGAGCCAAAATGGCTCCTCACTTGCTCCCCAGAAGCAGATTTAGTCCACAATGATTAATTATTATTATTTTTATCTAGTAGACCCGATTTGAGTCCCATGACTCAAATGGAATGTTTTGTTGTTGCATGTCAACCATCCCAAAGTTTGAGAGTCAGTAGCACAGATGTTCTAAAGCTGTTCCTGGAACAGCTTTTGAAGAAGACAACAGTGGTTACCGAGCCTTCGTTGCTGGTTGCAAAGGGGGGAACAACACAAGTTAAAGCTTCAGGGCCCCGACAATGTAGGTCCGCCACTGGACTGTGCACCCCGTATACAGCATGTTGACAAGTAGCTCGTTGTCCCTTGTAATAGATCACCTCTTAAAAGGTAATGGTAAAGGGACCCTGACCGTTAGGTCCAGTTGCGAACGACTCTGGGGTTGCGGTGCTCATCTCGCTTTACTGGCTGAGGGAGCCAGGGTACAGCTTCTGGGTCATGTGGTCAGCATAACTAAGCTGCTTCTGGCGAACCAGAGCAGCGCACAGAAACACCGTTTACCTTCCCGCTTGGAGCGGTCCCTATTTATCTACTTGTACTTTGACGTGCTTTCGAACTGCTAGGTTGGCAGGAGCAGGGACCGAGCAACGGGAGCTCACCCCATTGCGGGGATTCAAACCGCCGACCTTCTGATCAGCAAGTTCTAGGCTCCATGGTTTAGACCACAGCGCCACCCACATCCCAGATCACCTCTTACACTGTCACTGTTCCAAAGCTAGCACTCAAATTCACTCAATAGTTAGTGAGCTTCTCCTTAGGCTGTAGTCTGGCTTGTTATCTCCTCTGCTCCTTTGGCCATGAGGAGCCAGATAGGAATCCAGACAGCTGAAGAATGTATTTAATATTAAACTTAATTTCTTCTTATAATAATGTTCCGTCACTGATCAGAAGGAATGTAATTGGATACCAGTGTATGTGATCAAATTAATTTTGGAGGAAGGGGGCCGAATGTATTTCACACAAGGGCCCACTACAAAATTTGGCTGCCACAGGAATGATAGGATTGCAGGCACCTGCCTGCTTGGTCATACAATATAAACGAGTAAATTAAAAAACCCACACAAAGTCCTCGAATAGTCTTGCTCTGGTAGCTTTCCAGCCCCCTAAACAAAACAAAGTGACAGTGAACCGTATTAATGACTTGAACATGCTTAGCTCCTGTCGTCGGTTGCTGATGTATGCTAACCTACCTATCACCAATTATTATTTACATCCCATTTCCATCTCATAAAATTCCTAGCACATACTCTATTAGCACCATGGTAAGAGTGCATATTTATTATCGCCGACTGCTTATACATCTCCATTGGAAATCAGCAACTGTAATAGACCTTTTTGCTTTTAATTTAGCATCTGACTGACTTCCATTGGTATATTGACTGAAGTCTGCAGCTCCAAAGTGCGAGAGCAGGTGTTGAACTGCTTTGCAACAATCAGATTTTTTTGGGGGGGGGGGACCTAGCACCTTGGCTTTGAAAATTTATTGTGCGCACATTTTCTGAGCTGGAAGTGGCTCTTCAAAAGTGCTAAGAAAAATGGGAGAACAAAGTCATTTTAATAATTACCGAGAGAGACCATTTCAACCATAGATTCTATCAAGGGATCGCAAGGTTTCTGAGCATACTTCAGGACGGATTTAAGTCAGGGGAGTTAAGGATATTTTGGGATGCAAATACTCTGGCTGCCATTGCCCAATTAGCCGATAGAGCATTCAGTGCCCAGTATCCTGTTTCAAATATTATTCTTTTCTTCTTCACATTGAACTGTCTATCAAAAAAGAAAATTATTCAAAATAAGCTGTATTTTTTCAAACACAAAAATGTCTCTGGGAGATTTGTGTGGCAAGTGAAGAGCCTGTCGGAAGGACTTGAGCAACGAAAGATCAACTCGTTAATAGGCCTGGTTTGCATATCATGCCAGGGCCGTCTTAAGTGCCCCTGGCGCCGTGGAGCGACGGATCCCTCCGGCGCCCCCCGCCTCGTTTCCCAGCGCGGTGGGCGGGCGGGCGCAGCTGCGCGGCGGACCGTCGGACCGGCTGGCCAGCGGGCGGGCGCAGCTCATGCCCGCCCTCCTGGCGGGCCGGCACCATGGTGCCCTGCGCCACCGGGGGTCTACCTAGAGCTGGCCCTGTATCATGCTAAGCCAAATCACGGTTTAGTGTGAACGCTTGTGGGTCTGGACTCCCAGCCAGGAGCAGGCAGCCACTTTGCTTGTCTCCCAGTTGCTTTGTTGCTGCAGTGCACTGAGCTAAGCCAAGGTTTGGATTGTCATTCAAATCCAGGCTTATTATCTAGCTCTCTCCAGCTAATCAGAAGCTGTACCCAAGGTTTGTCCTTTAGTTTACAACTTGCAGTTAGCCTGGAAAGAGCTGAACCACAACCTCAGGTTCCAGTGACATACTAAGGGTGGTGAAATAGCAGGGGAAAGGCAGAGAGGAGAAAACTGGCTGTGGTCTCCTCTCCCAGAGATTATGCAATTTGCATGTTCATGCTATACCATTGTTGGCTTTGTGTAAGGGAAGGACCATGGGACACGGGTGGCGCTGTGGTCTAAACCACTGAGCCTCTTGGGCTTGCCGATCAGAAAGTCAGTGGTACGAATCCCCGCGGTGGGGTGGGCTCCCGTTGCTTTGTCCCAGCTTCTGCCACCCTAGCAGTTTGAAAGCATGCCAGTGCAAGTAGATAAATAGGTACCGCTGCGGCGGGAAGGTAAACAGCATTCCCGTGTGCTCTGGTTTCTGTCACGGTGTTCCATTCTACCATAAGCGGTTTAGTCATGCTGGCCACATGACTGGAAAAGCTGTGTGTGGACAAATGCTGGCTCCCTTGGCCTGAAAGCGAGATGAGCGCTGCACCCCATAGTCGTCTTCGACTGGACTTAACCATCCAGGGATCCTTTACCTGGATGCTGTTAGCACCTTTTCCATTTAAGATCTATTTAAACAACAGAGCCAAAGAAGTTCACAATTGATTCCATGTGCCAGACGGGACTTGGTTATATAGAACCTAGGACTCTACCTCATCCTGAGTCAGACCATTGGTCTAGCTGGCTCTGGTTTCTGCTGGCATGTACTGATAGCGGCTCTCCAGAATTTCAGGCAGATGACATTTCTAGCCATACCTGGAGATACCAGGGATTGAACCTGCATGTCTGTAAATCACCTTGAAACATACGTGACGGTGATTCTTCCTCCTCTTCATGCAAAGCAGAAAGCTAATTATTCTAGCAGTAAGGGAAGCATAGCTGCCAAGTTATCCCTTATTTTCAGGGAAATTCCATTATGCTGAATAGGCTTCCTCGTGAGAAAAGGGAAAACTTGGCAGCTATGAAGGGAAGGGGGACACAGTCCCAAGTTTTTACACCTCTCACCATGCAATCATATGCATGTCTACTCAAAAGTAAGTTTCACTGAGATCATAAGCATGTAAAGGATTGCAAGCCTGCAAATTACTTCCATGAGTGAAAACAAGTGTCAAGACGGTCATTTATGGAACCTGATCCTAACTGGTTGGATACTTCTCTCCTTGCCCCAAGCCCCAACAAGCATGGCCCATCTGGAAGAGCATAAAATGCATAGCTGCCAAGTTATCCCTTTTTTAAGGGGTTTTCCCTTATGCTGAATAGGCTTCCTCACGAGAAAAGGGAAAACTTGGCAGCTATGATAAAATGCAGTGATTTAGTATTGCTCATGAAGATCTCTCTGTGTTGGTTTCACCCTACAGAAGAGTCCCAGGTAACAACAAACAAAATAGATTCAGTTCGTTACTTGCTTGTGCTGAACTGGCTTAGGAAGAAAATTACTGTTTGTTTTTATCATAAAAGCAACCTTCTGTCTCTCTTACTTGCTTTATCTTCCCTTAAAGAACATGACCACAATCTGCAGGCTTATTTTTACTGCTTAACATTTTTCCTTATTAAGGAAAGCCTATAGCCCTCTGTGTCAACAGCTGATGTGGGTAACAGATATTTAAACACACAAGGAAATCATCACACTTGACAGAGAATTGTTGAAGACACTGTTCACTTTATGCTAAATTTCCCACTGGATGAATCTCAGGGGATAAAATTGCCATAGATTTGTTCAATGGGTTTATAAGGCATGTCTGATACAATAAGATTTGCTATTTCCTTTCTGATCAGAGTACGTACATCACTCTCACCCTGCACCCAGAAGGCCAGATGATGAGGAGAAAAGTTATACAAGCAGTTCCTGTTACTTGTTGGGGTGGGCTTCATATGTTATAGAGACAGCTTGGGAAATGAGCCGTTTTGTATATGGAATTATAGCTTGTTTATTCCATGCTGATTCTGTATCTCTCAAAGCACGTTTTTGTGCCCCCCTGAATTGCCCTGTAGGTGCTCTGTTGAGATTCCATCACAGCAATGTTGTAAATTTAGGGACTTTCTTTGTGATGACCTATGGTTTCAGCAAAGAACACTGGCCTGAGCTATCACACAGAGTTATGGCAAGGCAGAGCTGTGAAATTGCTGTGAAATCGTTGTCATGTAAACACCGGGATACCTTTGCCGGAGCAGAGCAAATAGTGCCTGATGTCTCAGAGACTGAAACACCTAGAATGGAGGGGGGAAAATTTCCTTTCCTGTAACTATAATATGGTTAACAGCAGCGTTAGGGAGATGATTTAAGTTGGAGAGATGGTAGGGGCAAAGGGTAACTTTAAACCTCAGGGGAAACTATGTATCAGCCTCCAAAGCTCTTGTGTTTTCAAGGAGGTAATAGAAAGAGAAAGAAAGTTCTATGTGCAAAACACTGTCAGCTCAGGTCAGCGCGTTCTGGCGCTGAAAACAAATTCTTGGGCTCAGAGTACACTCAGAGTAGGGATGGGCTAATCCAAGGTCCCCAAACTAAGGCCCGGATGCAGCCCAATCGCCTTCTAAATCCGGCCCTTGGACGGTCCAGGAATCAGCATGTTTTTACATGAGTAGAATGTGTCCTTTTATTTAAAATGCATCTCTGGGTTATTTGTGGGGCATAGGAATTTGTTCATTTTCCCCCCTCCAAAACATAGTCTGGTCCCCCACAAGGTTTGAGGGACAGTGGACCGGCCCCCTGCTGAAAAAGTTTGCCGACCCCTGGGCGAATCTGTCCATTTTGATTTTGCTTGGTTTCTCATTTTCCCAATCTTTTGTTCAGCTCCCTGCATCTTCACACCAGCTTGCAATGTTTTTTTTTTAGATCCCCATGAAAACTCAGCTGCATTTTAGGGTGAATTTCTCCTAACTGACACAATTTTTTATTCGATTTTGCCTCATAGACAGATTTGGCAAAGCAGATTTTCCCATATAAGGATGCTTTTTTGGTATGTCATTTTCACTAATATGTGAATTCTTGTGCATACTTTAGCGTTGGCTGGAGAACTCCACTGTGGAAGTGGGAGAAGTACCAATTGTGAAGGCTGGCTGTGTCTCGGTTCTGATGTTGTTTTCAGAAAGGTGAACTGGGTAGAATTGCTTTTAAGTGTGAACTGAATTAATGGATGGGTCACTGGCCTGATCCTGCAGGGCTAGTCTTACGTTCTTATGGAATAAACAAACCACAACTGTGGGCAGCAGTACCAAAAGTTTCAGGGTTATTCCTTATTTCCCCATCCCCCACAGCATGGAAAAAAGGAATCTATTCAACATAACTAAGTATTGGGCTGGCTGTGTTTCTGTCAAGGCCTCAGGATTTGGGTCAATAATTTTTCAAGCAAAAGTAAAACCCAAGCCGAATTCAAATGTTTGGCCTCTGCCTTTAGACCCTCCACTTAGTTTATAAGATAATGTGTTTTGTCAGGTGGAAAAGTGATATATTGGGGGCAATTCTTTCATCATCCATATAACCTTCTTTTTTCCTGTTTCTGTTGTTTTTCCACTCATGAGTCAATACTATATCTGCCTATTGCCCTCTCCCTGGAGGTGGACTTTTGAGAGGAAATCTATTGCCACAGTAGGCAATAACGCAGGAGAGACTCAAGGGGCATTGCTAATCCAACAAATTCCATGTACATGTAAATAAGCAAGAGCAAACAGCCTGGGGCTTTTATTAATATCCAGCGAAAGACCTGGGATCTGTTTTGTTTGCTATAAACATGAGCTTGTTCAAAAGAAACTGAAAAGGAGGGTTATTAGTGTCAATCTCATTGCTCTTTAAGTAGTTCTCTCCCCCCCCCCTTTTAAACAAAAAAAGGTATGGATAAATAGCACAGTGTTTCGAAGTAACTGAAATTACTAATCAGAAAAGGGGAAAGGGGAAAAAATCAGGGTAGGGTCGGAATGTGCAGGAGCAATTAATGGGCTGGGAATATTTGGAAATGTATTTCATTTTGGATTAGTTTACAGGGGTTATTTGAAACGAGCATTCAAAAGTTCTCTGAGGACTTTCGAAAGAATGGCAAGATAAAAGGCAGAGCTATCAGTATCATCTGGGGTGCAATTCAGGTCCATTGGAAACAATTGTGTGTGTGTGTGTGTGTGTGTGTGTGTGTGTGTGTGTGTCTAGGGAACGTGTTAAGCATGTACTGTACAATGATGGAATGTAGATTGCATCCTATTTTGTTTCTGAAAAGAAACGAGTTTGATTTGTGCCATACCTTGAGAGGAGAAAGTTGCTGCGTGTTCTCTACTTCCCTAAGCTATGTCGGCAGCGCCACAGTTTCCTTTAGAGCAGGGTGAACTGGAGACCTATTGTCTTTTTTGTGATATTTACAATTCTACAGGTGGTGCATAGGTGGAGACAAGCAGCGTGAGCACTCTGCTCCTAGACTAGATGGACATTTGGTCTGATCCAGCTTCTTATGTCTCTATTGACAGAGAGAGACACAGTCCTTCACGGGTGCCCCCCCCTCTCTTCCTCCTGATTCTGTTTCAAAAATCTACTTCACACACAAACACAACGACCTTATTTTATCTGGATAGGGCAGGATATTTCACCTTTCCCAAACTGGTTTCCACATGTCAAACATTCCAGAGAGATTTCTGTATCAAGAAACTGCATTCTCACCATTAAGGGTCATCAACAGACAAAACATTAGCATTTTGGCCAAATCTCAGGCCTTGATCAGCCATCATTGTGAGGCAAAATCCTAGTGCAAGACAACTACCAGACACCAAGCCCACAATGATATTATGTATAAGTTAACATTATCAGAAGTGGCATGCTTCACAATCGCAACACATCATTTCAAAGAAAGGTTTTTGGATGGTATCTATTCAAACATTCACCTGTACATAATCAAGGATTACTTTGATTAGTAATCTGATGAAAATGCAAGTGATATTCATGCATGTGAGTACAGTATTCTGTGAACCAATGCCTTCGACCTCTGTAATTAATATGATATTCTATATCTGTTAGTAAGGGTGCATCAATACCATGCAAACTCACATAGCCGTTAATTTACCACACTGTATAAGATGTGTGGGATGTGTGTGTCACTTTGATCCCCTCTAGTGGTGGATTTATAACCGAGCACATGGGGAAATGGTGAGAATTGGATAGATGCCTTTTAAATAAGCATGAGCTTCCAGTAAGTGAGGCAAATGACCGCAGCTCTCACCAGGAGCACAACACACCAAGCTGTGCTTGATTTAGCCACCACAATAAAGGAGCATAAAATACTGCATATTCTGCACTCAACTGTCCTGAAGCAACACCACTTTGTGGGATTCTTAGAGACATGCTTTGAAGGTCCCCTGCCCTCAAAAGAACATTGGCTTCTCATCTCTGACCCCAATCCAGAGCTTTGCTTGAACTCCAGTAAGGACACACACACACACACAATTTTACACAATTAGACCAGGCAGAGGGCCTTCTCGGTGGTGGCGCCCACCCTGTGGAACACCCTCCCACCAGATGTCAAGGAAATAAACAACTACCTGACTTTTAGAAGACATCTGAAGGCAGCCCTGTTTAGGGAAGTTTTTAAGGTTTGAAGTTTTATTCTGTTGGGAGCCACACAGAGTGGCTGGGGAAACCAAGCCAGATGGGCCGGCTATAAATAATAAATTGTTGTTGTTATTGGCATTTCCTTGTGCTGCTCTGGTTTGCCAGAAGCGGCTTAGTCATGCTGGCCACATGACCCAGAAGCTGTACGCCAGCTCCCTCGACCGACCAGCAAAGTGAGATGAGCGCTGCAACCCCAGAGTCATCCGCAACTGGACCTAATGGTCAGCGGTCCCTTTACATTATTATTATTATTATTATTATTATTATTATTATTATTATTATTACTGCTGCTGCTGCTTCCCTTCAGCAGGGGAGTAACTCTTGCACACACATCCATTGTGTTGCAGCAACAACATGTGCACCAGGGAAATTTCCTTATACACAATAAATAGTTTGACCAGTTTCTCAGAGCATACATATCTTTCTGAAAACAGGGAATGTTATGCAAACTTTTTTTTTCCTAAGCAAGTATCGCAATTACTTGATCATATGACCTTGATTGTGTGATGATCGTACTTGAGATTTAATTTTCCTTTGCTTGTTGTTTTGATTGCATTTTTAAATTCTTATGTACAACACGGCCTTAAGGGGATTGTCCTATCCTAATTTAAAAGCGATGTTTCTTAAACAGCCTACATGGGGGAGGGGGAATATGGATGGCAATGTGTTCTCCCCCCCCTTCATTTAAATTGCTGGAAAAAACCTAGATCTCCGTGGATCTGTGAGGAGCACAATTAATGGTCAATACTAAATGTGCATGTGGATCCAAATTGAGCATCTGGGCTGGCTCATTGGGCAACAGGAAAATAATTTCCATGGTCAAGCAAGCATACACTGTTGCGAGTAGCTAGGGAACCAATCTGCTGCTGATGTTATAAAGCCAGAGGAGATGAGAGGCAAATGGCAAGAAAGGGTAGCGCCAAGATGGATGTAGCTTAAAGGAGCTTGACTGCCGCGTCTTTCTTACAATTAGTCGTGTACATGTATCAATCACGGGAAGGCAAATCACAGCCACCACCCTGGTGGTGAGCTGTGCCTGTGAATATCTTCTTATCCTGAGCAAACTGTTTTGTATGATTGGCTCTTTGGACTGATGAAGCGTATAGCGAAACCTGTAATATATCTGGAAATCAGGTCTTCTTTCTTTCGTCCACCTGTGTTATTCCCATCAGGGTGGTGGCTTTGATTCACCTTCCCCTGATTGATCCATGTATACGGCTTTGTGTTTCCAACCTAAGACCCATTGAAGAACATTTCATTTAGTTCAGCTTTGGCAAGCGGCTTTGAACATTTTTTTATATATTTTCCTATGTGCTACCCTCACCCGTTGTGGTGGCACGGGGTTGCCGTTCCATGTTTGGACTCAAGTTACTTCTTGAACGGTTCATTAATCCAGTCTGTATAATGTTCCATAGGACGCACCTGACCATAGGACATGCCTAGTTTTTAGAGGAGGAAAACAAGAATATTTTTTTTTGCTTTCTTGAATTGTCCTAGTCATAGCAGCCAACTCCTAGAGGCCTAGGTGCCTTTGCCCCTGCTCCATTAAATATTTGAGGAAGCTTCTTTTGCAAAGGGGGAAAGCTCCATTTTTTGAGGAGCAGCTCAAAGTTGTGCAGCTTTTTTTGCAAATGGGAAAAGCCCCGTTTTTTGGGGGGGGGGTCAGCTCACAGCTGTGCATCTTTTTTTTGCAAAGGGGGAAATCTCCATTTTTGAGGATCAGCTCAAAGTTGCTGAGTTTCCTTGCAAAGGGAAGAAATCCTGTTTTTATGGGGTTCAACTCACAGTTTTGCAGCTTCTCTAGGAAAGGGAAGGGACCCATTTCTACAGTTTCCAGACAGGTAATCTAATCAGCCAATCACATGTCTCCCTCTGCAGACAACAATTGAGGCCTAGGCAAGGGACCGGGCAGGCCGGGAAGGGACTCAGCTGCTGAGCGGCTTCCTTTCAACACTCTCCCTCTTGTCAGCCTTTAGCTCTTTCTAAAAAGAGAGAGAGAGCACGATCTGCCTTTTGCCCCCAGGCAATTCAGCTTCAGGGACCATGCATCCACCCCATAAGACACACAGATATTTCCTCTTACTTTTTAGGAGGAAAAAAGTGTGTCTTATGGAGCAAAAAATACGATAATCCATTCCATGTTTCCAGTATTTCTAGGTCTTGACTTGCACATGGTACCTTAGCAGGTTTTTTGTTTGAATGGTTACTTATCTCTATTCTAGCCATTATTTCGATAAATTTGGTTTTATATTGTCCAGCCAGTTTGTGGTGTTGTTGTTTTGTTTTGTTGTACCCTCTCCAGTGAACCACAGCCCAGGCAACAGAAATATGTGCAAAGAACAGTCAGAGCTGACAAAGCCATTCAGAAACTTTACATGGGGAATTTATTTTCACTTGCTTAATCCATTCCTTGTGGGTATTCTTCTCAAAATTCTATAGACACATTCTAGACATATTAGATGCTAATACAGGCCTGGAATAGGAATTAACAGGAAAGAAAAAAAAAATATGCATTTAAATAGAACATAATACAGTGTGTATGCTTTTATACAACATTAATATACAGTATAGACAGCAAAAGTTTGTCACGTCGAAACAGCTTACTGAGGCAAGAAAGAGAGAAGTTTGTTGTTGGTCTGAACATCTTTGGAATGTGAATAGCACCTCTAGTGAAAGAAAAAAAACACGTGGTTGTCAAAAGGTATCTAGCCAATATCTTGAAATAAACAACTTCATCAACAACAGAACAACAATGTGCTGGCATTCAAATTAAAAATAAAACAGTAAATATAGCTACCAGGTGTCTTCATATTGCTTTGAAAATGTCAAATAGGAATGAGACTATGTTTACAAAGCGGAGTGTGAAAGGGGAGATGATCAAGATGATTAATTCAGATGAGTATCAAAAGCCATAATCCAGAGAAATGCAGAACTTAATCTGTTGCAATAGATTTTCATTTTCTTTCTTGAAGAAGAAAAAAAAATGTTTTCAAGTAGCAGCCCCCTGCCACTCCCGCACACACCACATACCCAAAGGTTTTGGAGATCCAGGGTGTTTTCAAGGGGAAGTGTTTCTATGAAATAAAAATAAAAATGGCAGAAGTTCTGGTCTGCGCTTGAAAGCCCTTATTAGACAATCTTAAAGCACCTGTCTCTGGATTGCGATAATGGACTTTATTTGCATCCTAGAAGCAAACAGCCATTCATCCATACCTGCATACGGATTTGGAAATGCATGGCAGTAACATGAAATATGGACCAAGAACTCCCAGAAGTGCAAGCTGGATTTCGAAAGGGCAGAGGAACCAGAGACCAAATAGCAAACATGTGCTGGATTATGGAGAAAGCTAGAGAGTTCCAGAAAAACGTCTATTTCTGCTTCATTGACTATGCAAAAGCCTTTGACTGTGTTGACCACAGCAAACTATGGCAAGTTCTTAAAGAAATGGGAGTGCCTGATCACCTCATCTGTCTCCTGAGAAATCTCTATGTGGGACAAGAAGCTACAGTTAGAACTGGATATGGAACAACTGATTGGTTCAAAATTGGGAAAGGAGTACGACAAGGTTGTATATTGTCTCCCTGCTTATTTAACTTATATGCAGAATTCATCATGCGAAAGGCTGGACTAGATGAATCCCAAGCCGGAATTAAGATTGCCGGAAGAAATATCAACAACCTCAGATATGCAGATGACACAACCTTGATGGCAGAAAGCGAGGAGGAATTAAAGAACCTTTTAATGAGGGTGAAAGAGGAGAGCGCAAAATATGGTCTGAAGCTCAACATAAAAAAACCCAAGATCATGGCCACTGGTCCTATCACCTCCTGGCAAATAGAAGGGGAAGAAATGGAGGCAGTGAGAGATTTTACCTTCTTGGGCTCCTTGATCACTGCAGATGGTGACAGCAGTCACGAAATTAAAAGACGCCTGCTTCTTGGGAGAAAAGCAATGACAAACCTAGACAGCATCTTAAAAAGCAGAGACATCACCTTGCCGACAAAGGTCCGTATAGTTAAAGCTATGGTTTTCCCAGTAGTGATGTATGGAAGTGAGAGCTGGACCATAAAGAAGGCTGATCGCCGAAGAATTGATGCTTTTGAATTATGGTGCTGGAGGAGACTCTTGAGAGTCCCATGGACTGCAAGAAGATCAAACCTATCCATTCTTAAGGAAATCAGCCCTGAGTGCTCCCTGGAAGGACAGATCGTGAAGCTGAGGCTCCAATACTTTGGCCACCTCATGAGAAGAGAAGAATCCTTGGAAAAGACCCTGATGTTGGGAAAGATTGAGGGCACTAGGAGAAGGGGACGTCAGAGGACAAGATGGTTGGACAGTGTTCTCGAAGCTACGAACATGAGTTTGACCAAACTGCGGGAGGCAGTGCAAGACAGGAGTGCCTGGCGTGCTATGGTACATGGGGTCACGAAGAGTCGGACACGACTAAACGACTAAACAACAACAACAACAACATGAAATATATGGGGGTGGGACAAACTGCAGTCCTGCCATTTTAACTTGGACATTCATGAATATTAAACATTGGAAGCCACATTACTAACCCAGACCAGAGCCAACCCAGCCATGATAATGGAATTCAGACAAATCCAGTTGCACTATATTGAACAAGATTAACTTGAATCCAATAGTAACTTCTCTCTCATTTGCTTCCTTCCTTCCTTCCTTCCTTCCTTCCTTCCTTCCTTCCTTCCTTCCTTCCTTCCTTCCTTCCTTCCTTCCTTCCTTCCTTCCCAAAGGGGTTACTAAAACACACTTATTTATTAAAGCCCTGCATGAAAGAGGGCATTTCTCTGCACCCAGCCTGGGTCTTCAAGTTATCTAGAGCATGTGTTGATTCACAGAACCATATCTGAGGATCAATCCTCTTTACCCCTTGCTTTCCAGGATAGTGAAATATGTGTGATATTAGTTTAAATGCTCTCTACCTTATGCCCAGATCCCTAAATTAGCACATCATCACAAAGATCTTTGCGAAGTTAGGTATGGAAGCCTATGAAAGTGGCAGGATTCAGGTCCACTGGGTGAAAGTTTGGATTTTAGCTTCACCACCTCCACGGTAAGTCTTCACTGCCAAGAATCCAACCCCGAAGCTCTAATGTAGTTCATTTCATCTTTTCCAGGAAAGTTAAAGATAGTTCTTCAGTATATTCCATGCCCAGTGGCTGCTGATTTGCAAATCAACCAATCTCTGAGTCTTTGATTAGAACAGAAGCAGGGCAACGTTCTGGCTACAGAACATCACATACCCTTGGCCTTCTCTGTCCTCATTCTTTTTAGAGGTCACTTTGTTTGGTGATGGTAGCATGGAATTGCTATGAAGGAAGTCCTGCAGCGCTGGATTGTGTTTACTGCAAGTCAGTTTAGCTGTGGACAGCTCCTCAGTGATATGCTGAGATAATTGACATAATGTAGTACTAAAGGAACTCTCTTCGAAAGCTTTTCATCATTACTCTATATGCAATCTATATAGTGCTTGTTGAGCTGAGGTGGTAGAAGGACACAGAATGCTCACAAGCACTCCAAGTGCTCAAAGAACAGACAGGCAGAATATCTGCAGTCTTAGCATTTTAAAGAAAAAAATATTGGTTTGACTGGGGTTAACATTTCTCATAGGGACCTAGGGACAGGGACAGCTTTTGGGGGGTAGGATGAAGACTGGGAAGCCCAAAGTGTCTAAAGGAAAGCTTCAGAATAGGCAACAAACTGAGAAACGGTTAAGAGAAGGATAAAAGGGCTTGAAGGAAAAGGCAGAAGAGACAGTCGCACTCCCAACTTCCATCAGTCCCAGCTGGCAATGCCAATTATGAGGGATGATGGGAGTTGTAGTCCAACCACTTCACTCATTCCTGTATTTTGGAGAACCACAGGTGTCTCCCTACCATCCCAGAGTCACCAGGCCTTATTGCTCCTTCTCCTTGTTGTTACTACCTGTTTGCATCCCTTCATTTAGCAAGTAAACAATATGAACGAAATCAAGGAGCAGCAACTTCTGAGAGGTGGTATGGATTGGACCCAGAGGGACAGGCAAGTGAATGGGCACCAGTAATGATGTGAAAGTGTATGAGATGGGCCTGCTTCAGGGGTCAAACTGTGAGTATCTTTTCATACCCCCCCCAAAAAAACAAAGTCTAGTACATGACTGCAAACTTCTAGTCTAAATGCTTTACAGTGCACTGTTCATTTTTTATTTGCCTGCACATTAGATGCAAAACCACATACGAAATCCGGGTTGTTGTTTTGTGTTCAACAAAAACTGCCTTCTCCTAGCAAGACTTCCTGGTGTGCTACCAAACTGGAAGGGTCTGCAGAAAATAGCAGAATCATCTAGGTGCTTTTGAAGCCAAGCAACTACTGAGCAAACACCTGAGTGAGATGCAGGGCTGTTGCAAGTGGACAGACTCAAGACAAATGCGAGCATTTTAAAATCTGAAGAAGTGGGCATGCACACGAAAGCTCATACCAAAATAAAAACTTAGTTGGTCTTTAAGGTGCTACTGAAGGATTTTTTTCATTTTAAAATCAATTTCAGTGGAATCAAGAAGACTGTCATATTGCAACCACAAAGAAGGCCATGGGTGAGATCTAATTGGTATCCTTACACTCATGGAATGATTTTGATCTAGTGTGTGCCTTCATTAATGGAAAGAAAGAGGAGGACATTCCCCCCCCCCCCCGGCTTGCACTAATTCCCTACAGCACATTCCACATCTCCAGCCTTTAGTGGAGGCATTGACTGGATCCCAAGTTCTTCTGTGATTCCATCCTGTGACATTAGGCTTAAATGGTTTGTGGATTCGGTTTTCCTGCTTTCAAAATCCTCAAATGCATATGTTTTCATGGCTAAGGCATCCTTCCTTACCCTGAACTTCCAAGAAGCAAGATGGCAAACTCTTTGGTTTGTGGCTGTATAATGCCCTGGATCAGGGGTCACCAAGCTTTTTGAGCCAGTGGGCACATTTGGAATCTTTGCGAAAATACTGTTGGTGGCAGTCACAAAATGGCTGCTGCAGGAGCATCACGTAAAATGCCTACCACATCCAAAAGTACAAACAAGAGAGGAGACCACAAAATGGTCTGGCCTGCCACCTCGTCCACTGGGGGAAAGGCACCTTCGTCAGTCACCATCACACACATACACGCAGAGGTCTTTATACTCCTCCTCTGTTCAGAACAGAAAAGAGAGTGGGTGTCCACTCCTGGCATCCAATGAAATGTGGGCAAGTTTAAGGGTGTGAGGCTGAACCAGTGAAACAGGAAATGTGCAGACAAAACAAGCAGTCTCATGTGAATTGCGTTTTTGGGAGGAGATGTTTAATGTTTTTGAAGGAAATATTTTGTGGGTGCCGTAGGAGGTGCCAAAGAGCACACTAGTGCCCATAGGTGAACGGGATGCAAGACCTCAGGGGTTGGTTTGTTTTTAAAGACAACCTAGAGTACAATTTGTTCAGAGATCATCTATACAACATATACACACACATTTTAAAAAAGGCAATTCCTTGCACTCTGACAGCAGTGAAAATATGCAGCAGTATTTCAGGCCACATTGAATTGTTGAGGCTCGGTAGTACAGCAATGTTATAAAATATTGCAATTCTCTCTTTTAATAAATACTTGAAGTTAAGACTGAAGATGAGAATAATCAAGTAAAAATAATAATTTGTTGAAGTGTTTTTCATCTGTTACAAATAAATTTTATTTACCAAACACAATTAAAAAAAAGAAAAACATTCCCAGCAGATATGAATGATGAAGATTACATTCTGATAAAGGAAGGCTTGCAAAGAACCAGGTAACTTTGATTCTTTTAGACTCAAGATTTGTTCTGGTATATATATATATATATATATACCTTTTCAATACGTTCATGTACATTCATGTTAATGTCATTATTTACACATTCCAGTAAAACTAGACATATTGGCTGTGATCCATAGCAGGAAGATATGTGCATGGAATAGAACTGTGCACAGTGAGGATTTTGCTTACTGTTTTGGCCATAACATATTCCACTGCAGAAGTGGTAAGCTATTTTTATATGGACCAAAGGATTGTCTCTTTAGCAGCGGGAAATGCTGTGGTTAATAATAAAAAAAGCAAGCACCACTAGGGCTGCACATGGAGTTTACTTTTGGATCCCAGCCACTGTGTGTAAATTTAGGGGTTGATTCATTAAGAAAATCATGCAGGCATTGTGCTCGTTGCCACAAGGTATTCAAACTTGGTCTATACATGTAGAACCCTGCTTCCACTCCAACTATCTCCTAACAAGGGCAGATGTTAGGACTACAGAGAAACACCTTTTTCTCTGACAATGTAAATATGGTATCACTTACAGCTTAAAAAATCAGGCTGGGTGGGCTACTGTTCTTATTTACACAGCTACAGTACACAAAATGGCTGCATATTGTGGATGGAGGTTGGTTGATGACTGCATTGGAAATATATGTTATAGGTGCTCTTTTGAGGTTTTGTACTCATCTTCAGACTTGGAAATACAGTGGTGCCTCGACTTACGAAGACGATCCGTTCCGCGGTCATCTTCGTAAGTCGAGGTCTTTGAAACTTGAAGCACTGCTACGGCGCATGCACGAAGCGCGATTTCGCGCTTCTGCACATGCGCCGACCGCGCACGCCAAAAATACTTCTGGAGGCTTTGACTTCGGAAGTCGAATTCTTCAGAAGTCGAAGCCTTCGTAAGTCGAGGTATGATTGTAGCAAGAAAGGAGGCTCTCGTGAAAGAACAGTCACTAAGACATAAAAAGAAGGGGATGCTGGAAGGAAATGCTTCCAATAGTTCATGCCAAAGACAACCCAAGCATCAATGGATTATCCTACAATGGAGCTCAAGAGAAATACACAGCTTTGGGTATTACTTGCATGAAACTCTCAAAGTTGTGTGGCTCCTGTTGCCCTCACCATCAGTGCTGAGACATCTGAAGCAGATGAGGCTCCCAGGCTCTGTGTGTGATTTAGATCTGTGGTCACCCAAGGTTCCAAGTCATGTGGGTTCGCCTCCACCTATAGAGCAGACCCTTTGCTTCAGAGGTTTTATGTCTCAGCTCTGTGATAGCAAGAAGAATGGCACAAGGATGGGAACTGGTCCAAATATGTGGTCCTTTCACCAAGGTTGATCATCTAGCATAAGATCTAGGAACCACAAAATGTTCAGAGCCCCCTGCAAGAAGGAAATGCCCATAAATTAAATTGACATAAATGTCCATAAAATAAATTGACAGGAACCAAATATGGAATTTCCCAGAGCTCAAGAATATTCAGAACTTGCATTTGGCTCAGGCATGTCTCTAGTTTACAGGAAAAGAAGAGGAGGAGGAGATGTATTGCATTCTCAGAGAACCAGGGAGGTGTTTGTGGCTATTTTTTTCTAGAAAAATAGCACTGATAGGGATCACTTAATCATAAGATGTTACTTTAATAGGATTGAACTGCACAATGGTCAACTTCAGGGCCAGCCCAAACATTAGGAAAAATGAGGCAAGTGCCTCAGGCACCAAAGACTGAGGGCAGTTGTCGCTCATGGCTGTTCCTGCTGAGCTCTCCCAGCTTCTCCGATGTCACATGACCTTTCCAGAGCCCCCTAATCTGGTCTGCTTTCTCAGGTGTGGTTGAGGATGCTATTCCATCCCCAGTGTTGCAATACAATTCAATTGCCAGGCAGTACATGGAATGGAGTGGAGACACAATCTTTCCTTAACCTCAGACAGAAAAATCTGTTGGGCCAGCCCTGGCTAACTTTCATAAATTAAGTTCTTTTTAAATAACAACCATATTGTTGTTCTCTAGGAGATCCACATAGTATTCCAGATCCTGGACTACGAGTTCAGCTCTGAGCAGACTGAGTTACATGTGGTTTAAGTGCCTTAGGTCTCAAAAAAGGCAGTGATGCTTTGGATCAGCTTTGCACTCTCCCTTTATAGTACATAGAATACCAATGTAAAGAAAGACAAGCAAAACAAACATAATGAAATTATTCCAAAACAACAAATAAGATATGCAAAGAAGAGAGCTGGGGCAAATGTGTCACCTTGTTCTCCCCTCTTTTTTTAAACAAAAAACAACCCTTGAGGTGTTAGCATATTTAATATGCTTGAGAATCTGCCAAATAGTCATATTTTTAGAGGGTTTTTTTTTTAAAAAAAGAGCTTCAATGAATTTGAAAACGTTCCTACTTTTCTGAAAGGAGTGCTGCATAAACAGTGCATACATATTTTATGAATCAAACCCTGAATTTTCACTTCTAAAACATTTGTTCTAAAATACCCACCAGAGAGCTTTGCAGCTTCTCTTCCTCATATATTAAACAAACATTGTCTTGAACTACATTCATTGTGAGATTTGTGTGTGGTTTTTTTGTTTTTTAAAAAACAAATTACAATTTTCCTTGCAGGCGGGAAACAGCAATGCACTTAATTTATACCATGTGTGCTTAACTATGAATAATGGCTTAATATGGAGAAAAAAGTGGCAACCATCTATATATATTTATGTGTCACATCAAGCTAATGAACCCAAGGTATATATGTAAGTAAGTGAAGGGTCGGGCTATGCAGATAAGGTTTGGCTTGGTTTTTGAAGGCTGCTAATTGATTTCTTTGGAATAAAATAAATGACCCACAGCATAGCAGAGTGGAGAGGTGAAACCGGTCCCTCACCCCAGAATCTGGGCTCAACAAGGATCATATTGAACCCTCGTCCCAATTATGTCATTGAAGAAACCACTACAATTTTTTCTTATGTGAGTGAGTGACTCCTATTCACTCATCTAGGGGAAAAATAAAGCTTTGCATTTTGGGGGAAATATTCTGATCAAAGAAAAACATGACCGCCAGCTCTGAAAGTGGTTGGCCTATTCACGACTGATAGGGAGTCCATGGGTGTGGTACAAGATTCATTGTAATCCCAAATAGGACCCCTGCAATATACAACCCTTCACTCCGGTTCCACCTGTCACAATGAAGAGCATTTTCCTAGGACTGAAATAACCCTTGCTTTAAAAAGAAGCCTCATTGGATGTGTAGGGTAGTCTGCTGTTCAGTTATCTTGCTGGTATAGCAGATTACAGGTGGAGAGGGGCTATACCATACATAGGACAACCTCCCCCCCGCCTTTGCTCCATCCTGCCTATTCATTCAAAGTCCCCCAGATTTGTGAACTGATGTTTGGGTGTGATCAGCGCTATTCTTCTAGAAAAAGAGGTGCCAGAACTCATCATCAATACCTCTTAGGATGGCAATGGCAACCACCTGAGAGGTGCCATAACTGAGTTCTAGAAGGTTCCAGCTGGCAAAAAAAAACCCTGAGTATGATCCATATTAAAAACAGGGTTGGGTGCTGTTGCTTCCACGAAGCAAAACAAGTTTCTCTTTGCTCCACGAAGCAAAACAAGTTTCCCTCTCCTGGACAGGAAGCTTAAACTCCATGCTAAAGGGGCACAGAATGGAGAGGGCACCCTACTTTTTTGGTTCTTGGTTTAAGCAGCATGTATTGCATATGTCAATCACAAGGATTACAGTTCATCTTGTCCATCTTTGAAAGAATGGCTGCCTTCTGCAGGCATAATGGGCGGGGGAGCACACTGTAAATTGGTGGCTCATTTTCATTTTCTATGGAAAATGTAACAGCCTATCTATATGCAGATCAAATACTGGGTTTTACAGGACCTTATAGATGCATAGCTGCCAAGTTTTCCCTTTTCTCGCGAGGAAGCCTATTCAGCATAAGGGAAAATCCCTTAAAAAAAGGGATAACTTGGCAGCTATGTATAGATGAAAGACTGAAATACATTTAAAGTGGTGTTCTGCAGGACATAACGCTTGACCCTGCTATAGTGCATAACACACGTTTCACCTCATACTCTGCATGAGCGCAACACAGTTTTGCTTTGCATTGCCATCATGGTCTTAGAAATGGTGGAAGGATCTGGCCACATGCACTGTTAACCTGAAAGGGGCTTATGGAAGGGGATGCATTGGCCAGGCTAAGTTCAGAAATGCAGCTGGGATGAGGCTGAGGACTTCATTTGCAAAGACTGACAAACACACCCATTGCAATACATACTACTTTGACCTGATCTGGTGCTACTTCAATTTCATCAGTGTTGGGAAATGTTCTGCATGACCAATAGGTACATTTCTGTGGACACTGGGCTGAAACAACTGACTAGCTTTGAATCTCCGGACCAAGTTGGTCCATAAGGAACTGATAACCGCCAGATTTCTTTGGCCTTCAAATAATTTGATCTACCTACACAGACGAAAAAGCTTACTGTCTCTGATATTGACAGCGGGGGGAAATCCAGGATGGCCAATTAGGTTGTATACAGCTCCCACATTTATTTTATCTGGTCCCTGTTAGCCCTATGAATGCCTGAGCACACATGGTCTATAGTAGTAAAGGACTAAGGCTGGATCTACACTGATCTGAAAAACGCTATTAAACGCTATTAAAAAGTTACATAGCTCTCAATGCAATTTCCCATTGCCAATGGATCGCTGCTCTGCAGCACCCTCTGGTGTCACATTTTTATAATGTATTTTTAACATTATAACCGACCAGTGTAGATTTGCCCTAACTCCTACTTGGCAGGAATTTTGTTAGCGGGGGGTCAGTTTTGCGTATCTAAATACACTTTTGAGTCCAAAATCTCAAGAGCAGAGGTAACTGGGTAAAGTGGCAGTGACAACTACAAATGTAAAACAGATTTAAAACATGTCTGGAATACAGTGATGAGCACAAGGCAACGTGTTGTTCAGAAGTTATACCCTGATCCTAAACGTCTGGGTCAGCATATGTAAGTATTTGTGATATTGCAACAATGCAGCAGTTGGACACAACCCATCCCAAGTGTTATTTTGCAAGTCTTAGGATCAGGCTGCAAATATTATAGTGTTAAATCTATTACAGCAGAGGGAAATGGCCCTTTATTTGCCACAATTAAAACACTTATTGCGCTTAGCAATAAAACCCACCAGTTCTTGTATCTGATTTCGTTTGTCCTTGAAAAATCCGCATAGTAAAATTTGATCAGAAAGAAAACAGCTTTTGATCCACTGAAAGTTCCCTATGAAAGAGTAATTTGCTTTGTGCGCTTTTTGCTCAGGTAGCTGTTAACAGTAACCTTTCGTTTTTAAAATCATGTTTTCACCTTCTTTCCTCCTCCTGACCCAAAACATACCATGCGAAGAGGTCAATAGGCATTGATCAATACCTGAAGGATTAAGACCTTTGTTTTCCATTCCTAGACAACCACCTATTTTTGCATTAGACACATGTTTGAAGCAGGAATCGTTTGTTTGTTTTTGGAAGACCTTGCCGTCCAAGTTCTACCCTGATTCGAGTCAGCATTTGAACGGACTCACTCACACCAAGTTAAAAACAGGAGACCTAATACTTTTGACACCAAAACAAAACACAGTATAATGCCTCAATCCTATTCCGTCCCTGCACGGAGGACAGAATGGGGTCTGGGTCCACGGAGGACTACAGCGTAACCTACGCCCTTGCTGCACCGTGCTACTTCTGTACTGCTGGTGGATACAGACTTTGCATCTGAGGAGCTTCAAGGTGCTAGATGGTTCAGGCAAGGTGCAGAAAGGCTTCACTTAGCTGTGAGTGGTTGGCCATGTTACAGACATCGAAACTGTGAGGGCCAGGCTTTGGCCTCCGGGAATACCAATGAGCAGGAGGGGTCCCAAATGCAGCGGATCTAGCTTACCACTTTTCGAAGCATTCCCTTCTAAAGAGCTCCCCCCAACCCCCCTAAATACAAGAGTTTCAGATAATCTAAACGCACCATGGTTACCTTTTTCTGAGACAGCACAGTGGGAGAGAGAGAAATTACGATGCTGTTCTACAGTGAATCCCTCTGCACCTTCTCTCTCTCTCTCTCTCCATGGAAGGGGAAGGATTGGGATCTAAGCGACGGATTTTATGCCCCCCCCCTTTCAGAATTGCGACTGATTATTATTTCTATAAAAACCTGGCCTGTACTTTGAAGAAATACTTCTAATGGAAGTTATAAATATGAGTATTTGAACCATATCTTTTTTTTGTGTGCGTGCGCGCACATTAAATATTAGTTTCTCTTTCTGACAGGTTGTCTTGCAGTTTGCTCGATCTGCTGACCGTCTCTTCGCTCTCTTTGTGGGTCAAGGGCTCCACTTCCTTGGAATCGGCATGCTTAAGGGCTCTTTGCCTCTCCTCTTCCGCTCTCTTCTCCTTTGCCAAAAGTCTGTAGTTGATCGCGTTGCCAATAAATAGCCAGATGCTTGCAACGATGACAATGACACCGCAGACAAAATACATGTATTTGTAATCTTTCGTTATGTCCACAAGCAAACCTGGAAGATAAAAAGAGAATCTCTGCAAATAATACTGGCGATGAAACAAATCATTCTCTCATGGCAGACAGAAAGGAAGGTCCGAATGCAACTTTTGGAAGCAGAAATAGTTCTTCCGTGATGCTCCAGGTAGTTGAAGATTTAAAATAAAAAAAACACATAAACAAATAAGAGTTTCTTTTTCAGTATGCTTAAATTTACATACTGAATTCACATAACAAACAACTATGGTATTTGGTATGTTATGAATTGGCATTGGTATTTTCAAATAATGGCTCATGTGAGCCGTCTCCAATAAAATGGTGTATCAAATGTACAGTGCTTAGGTTTGGACCTGCTGTATCTACTTCTAGGTGTAGAAGTACAGAATCCAATGTGAGATACACCAACATATTATGGTAAAATACAAGTAAGTGATATGATAGAAGATCTGTAAATTTTCATCCCACCACATGTGTTACTTAGCTCAACAGTGCCAGGATTTCTGTGCTATCGTTGACTGTTTCTTGCAAATGGTTCAAGAGTTAAGGCAATCATCATCAATCTGCTGCTCTAATTTGTTAAATTTAACATATATTTAAACTCTGCTCATCACTGACTGTAATTTTTGCATTGCATTGCCATTTGACTCTCACCTCACAATGTTCTCCTCTGTTAACTAGGATTTCGCTTTAGGCATTTAATGAAGTGGGCCTGAGTACACAATAGCTTATACTAGAATAGATTTTGACAGATTTTTAGGTGTCCCAAGACTCTTTTGTTCCAAGAGGCTAACATAACTACCTCTCTGGAAAGGCTTCACTGGTGTAAGGCCCCTTACTTCAAGAACTGCAAGGTTGGAGGTGTGTGTGTGTGCAAGCAGTGAATGAGGAAGAGAACTCACATTAGCAAAGGTGCTGTCTGTTTGCTGAAAATGACCAATCCAGAACAACACAGATGCAGCTTATTGATTATGAGTTGCTATGAATTGTCCTTTTGACTGTGCATTGGTGTAAAAAGTTCAGAATAAGTAAACTATATAATGGGAGATGGGATCCTTCCCAACTATGGACTGTCAAGGGATTCAACAGAAAGTAATGCTATGTTTGCCACCATTAAATGAAAGTAAATGGCAAGACGGGTGTAAGAGAAGAAGGGCAGAAACGCTCTGAAAGCGTATATGCCAAAATTAGTTTGGGAATCTTCAATGAGAAACTAGTAGTCTAAGCAGGACTGATCATTACTAACCCAAGAGGTAAATACACCACTAGGTGGCATACTGAGAGCTAGAGTAGCCAGTTTCTAATGGAAGAAAGCTCTTTTCGCGTGGAGATTAAAGGTCGTGATTCAGTTCAATCGCGATAATTCAGTGTTCTGTTCAATGGTTTTTAAAATTTAGACCAGGGCATATTAAAATTATATCAATGTCTACACACCTAACTTTGAATGAAAATAAAAGCCATGAGAATATCTGGTGATCCATTGCTCTTCCCTCCCTATACCCACTGAAGGAAATTCAGATAGGACTCCCATTGCATTAAAGGACAACAGCATCTTGTGGGATTGCCCACAACAGCATCCTCCGCACTTGTGATTCCCAGGAACCAGGCATGTACACTGCCTTGGTCTTCATGGTGGAAATGCAGGATAGACCTGTAATACCAACAATAATATTGTAGGGCACAGTAGGAAATGGTAGAAGGAAGGATCTTTGCGCATGCTGTGTGGAAGATAAAGAGAGGTGAGGAAAGGGGAGCCTGTGGGGAAAGCTCACCATGTCCAGTAAGACTGTGTGCTGTTTGAAGAAAGCCAGTGAAGAATGGAAGGAGAGGAGAAATCTGATTGGGATGACAAGTGACCAGAAGATATGGGTTGCTTGATTGAGAGGTGGGAACTTATGGAAGCATGGAAGGAAGCGGGAGGGCGGGTGCAGGGAACCAAAGAGCCAAGGAGAAAAGGAATTTAATAAAACGTTTTCACACAGGATTTAAAGACAGAAGGAAATGTGTGGACAAGGAAACATTAGATCCCAGAAGGGTGGGGCCAGGAAAGCAAATAAATCTGAATGAGGTGGGCATGGAGTTAAATTTCCTATATTGACTTGTACCAACCAGCCAAACTGTTGGTTGCAGGTCTCTTAACAGTTCAAATGCATACTTGCCATTTTCTTATCATGACCATCATCGATATACTCACCTCCCAAAGGAGGGCCTAAAAGAACAGGGCAGCACTCCACAATGGTGACGAGTCCTACAGCACTGGAGAACCGGCTAGCACCAACCAAATCCATGAGGGTCTCAAAAAGGACACTGCTGACCATGCCGAAGGCAAGTCCAAAAAGTACTGCATACACGACCAAGCCTGTGTAGTCTTCGGCCAGCGGGCACATGATGTGGCAGATGCCATTGTACAAAACGGCGAAACTAAAGAAGTATTGGATTTTGGGCCGTATGTATTTGGAGTTTGCGAGCAAGCCCATGGACGGCCTGGCAAACATATCAACAAAAGCCAGGATGGAGAGGAGAAACGCAGCAGAATATTCATCGATCCCCTTGTGCTTGGCATAAGGAGCTAAGAATACAATGGGGGCAAAAAAGCCAAGGAACATGATGACATTTCCAGATAGATAAATCAGAAACCCTCTGTGTTTGAAGAGGGAGAGATCTAAGTATGTGTTGATGGTTTGCCAGACGGATTTCTTGTCGTTCTTGTGCAAGGCAGAATCTCCTTTCCCCTTTTCTAGGTCTTTTTTGACTGCAGGTGCTGGTGTGGGTCCAACAGGCCTCATAAGAGACCCGGCCACGCAACAGTTCAAAAGAAGCCCTCCCAAAATGAGGAAGCTTCCCTTCCAGCCAAAAACATTGAAGAGATACTGATTGAGAGGTGCCAGAGTACTTAGAAACACTGGACTCCCAGCCATGGCCAGTCCGTTAGCAATGGGGCGTTTTTTGTAAAAATACTTGCCAATCATTGTCAATGCTGGCTGCAAGTTGAATGCCAAGCCCAAACCTAAAAGAAAGAAAGAAAACACACACACAAAAAAACATGAAAAATAGAGCATTCCCCTAGAATAGTACCAAATTGCCACCTTCCAGGCACCCCATATAAACAACAAACAGCCAAAATGCCAGCTAGTAATTCTCCAGAAATATTAAAAAGCTGTTGGCGCCGGCAAATAAACGTGAGCATTCATTGCTTCCCATGTGCTTTAATGTCACTGATATGCCACACAAAATTTCTCTCGTTTCCCTCAAATTGCAGTGCAATAAAAGCGAGAGCTCTGCAACGCACGATTCATGTTGCAGACAACGGAGTGACAGAGGAACAATGATATCAAGACCTTGAGCTCACTGTTTCTGTATTTTACTAAGCTATAATCCAATTTGCTCCTGGTTCATTTCACAGAAGTTATTAAATGTCACCTTCTCGACGAAAACGGCAAGAGTTTAGGAGGATAAATCCTCTGCCTTTAGCTTTATCTTTTACTTAGGTTTGAATAGGTACACATAAAAATAAGGCTTAAAATGCTTAATGGACATGGGCCGTTACACAGAAAATGACGCCCTCCCACATCATTGCGGGGTCCCGAGGTTTCCCATGGAGGAGAGACTCACACAAGCATTTCAGATTCCTTGTTTGGTGCTGTGACTGGGAACCTTACGGGAAGAATATAGTGGAATAGGCCTGGCATTGCCGGCAGCCAATTTGCCTCTAGCAATCTTACAGCTGGGTTACATTAGTTACCAGAAGGAAGAGTAGCCCTGAATGCATTCATGCCATATTATCTGAGCAGAGATGTCTTTCCTCTATGGATGTTACTCATCCTATGTGGATAACACTCTTTCTCAGTCTACAGCCTAATTCTAAGTCCTCACATACCGGTAGCACAGTGGCTAGCAGGTTTGATTTGAGCTGGAGAGACCTGCTGGAATGGCTTGGAGTGACTTGCTTTCTCTTTGGCTGACCTACCTCACAAAGCTATTGGGAGAATAAGGTGAATGAATTTACCATGTTTTTATGTGTATTAGATGAGGTTTTTTGACTCAAAAATCATGTCCAAAAATTGGATAGTGGCGTGGGGGGGGGGAAGCTGCGCACTGCCCGCCAGTTGGTTGGCGAGCATGCAACTCCCCCCATGCCACTGCGGGTGACGTGCGCTCTAGGGAGCATTTCCCGCAGCGGTGTGGAGGGGAAGGTGCACACACCAGCCAGCTGGTGGGTGGCCTGTGCTGTCGGGAGCTTCCTGCCAGGGTGTGGGGGGGACCGGCTGCTCACTTTGCCAACCCCCATCAATGGCCCTGCTGGGGTGATGGCGCAAGTGCAATTCCCTCTTAAAAAAGCTCAACAACTTTGGGCCATCTCCCCTCATTTCCTTTAAATTTAGTCCCCCCAAATAGGAGGGGGCCGTCTTATACATGGAAAAATACAGTACGTCTGGTGGCTGGAATGGTGAAGCTATTCCAAGATGCTCAAAGACAGGCCAGTATCATCATGACCTGCCAGTTCCTGAATCAGTCTCTGTCTTCAGAAGTCCACTTGTCATGTCTACTCAGTGCATGGCTACTGCTACAGATTATTTTATTATTATTATTATTTTAAAAAAAGCATACAGGATTGCCTGTCATAGCTTGATCCGTGCATCTTTCAGTTAACTTTGCACAGCCAGGTCAGCATGCTGCATCTTTGTGACTCAAGGCTGAAAGAATTGACAGGACATGACAAACTGCAGCCTCAACGTCAGCCTGTAGGTTGGCAACAGCATCGTGTTGTGAAAAGCACCGTGTTTGAGAGACAACAATCCTGTGTGCCATTTTTTATCTGTGTGTGGTGTCTCATTCACAAATGCAGACCATCGCTTGAGCGTGCAGTCACCTTGGGCAGTATAACTAAGCCTAGAAAACAAGCCACCTAGAGGCTCCGTTAGGGTGGGTGCTGAACAGCAAACTGTCTGCTGGCTGCATGCATATGTCTCCAAAGCCATCAATACTTTGAACGGGAGTTTAATAGAATGGGCATTCTATTAATAGGGCTTTTGCTGATGTTACAGCATACAAACCCAATCCTCGTGCTCTTGTACAGTAACTGAAGCCCATTTTTGGAAACATTGCATTTAGAGCTTGCTTCAGGGGTGTACCCAGGATCAAACCTGGGGGGGGGCAAGAGAGGGGAAGAGAGAGGGAGGGAGGGAAGAGAGAGAAGGAAGGAAGGAAGGGGTGAGAGAGAGAGAGAAGGGAGGGAGGGAGAGAGAAAAAGGAAGAAAGAAAGAGGGGGGAAGGAAGGATGGAAGGAAGGAAGGATGGAGCTCCCGTCCACCATCCCCCAGCTCAGGCTGCTCCTCCCCCCTTCCACGTTCCTGTCGCTGGCTGCAGCTGCGGAGGGGGCGAAAACAGCCCAATTTCAGTCTGCTTCTCGCCCTCCCCACATTCCTGTCGCTGGCTGCAGCTGCGGAGGGGGCGAAAACAGCCCGATTTGGGGCTGCTTCTCCCCCCACCACCACATTCCTGTCGCTGGCTGCAGCCACGGAGGGGGTGGAAACAGCCCGATTTCCATAACCCGCAGTGATTTTTCCCCTTCAGTTTTCGAAGGGAAAAAGTGTGGGTTATGGTCTGTAAAATACGGTAAAAACATTTTTGCTTCAGGCGGGGGGGGGGGCAGCTGCCCCCTTGCCCCTCGCTGGTTACGCCCATGGCTTGCTCCTACATTACAGAATTTCCACATAAAACACTACTACTACACCGTGAATAAACTCATAACATAGCATGGGGCAACTGGGGCATTTCGGGTACAGTTGGATTTGTGTTCCTTGCTGTGTATGGTGACATGATTAAAGGCTAAAAGAACCTGTAGAAAAATGAAGTACTGATTACTATAATAGGTGCTGCCATGAGCTAATCAATGCCTGGGCTGTAACTGCGTGTGACACAGTAAGAATGATGCAAAGAACATGCACCACAAGTTGAATTTCCATTTAAAAAACTGAAACCCAAGGGCTTTGTCTGGGATAGTGGGTTAATACTTACCTCCAATGACACCTATGCAGATATAGAGCTCTAGGACACTGTTGCAGAATGAAGAGCTAACCATTCCAAATGAAGCCAGGACCCCTCCCGCAATCATGACTGGCCGGCTGCCATATTTGTTCACCAGGACGCTGCTTATGGGGCCTAAATACAGGGGGAGGGGGAAGAGAAAAATTACTTTCTGAAAGCATAACTGCAATGGAAATAAGGAGCACTTTCCATGAGGGACAGAAGACTTCACACTCAGCTTGGAAAAGATGAAGGAACCTGGTTGATCACATCACCGCATTCGCAGCAGCCTTCCACTGAATCAGTTTTAATCCTTACAGAGGTGAACATGAGAGGTCCAACTGCCCATGTATAACCTATTCAGGGCTGGGCCTGCTGTGCAGTGCAGTGAAGCCACCTACTTCAGCTGCTGTCATAACATGGGCTGGCGGGGAGTGGATAGATGAAAGCAGCAATTGGTGTCTAAAGAGCAGGGATGGGGGCAGGTGGAGTTTGGAATCAGTTCCCGTTTAAGGGTGGACCTGTCTGATTGGCGCTTTCCAAAGCAGTAGTGGTACCTCTACTTACAAATAACTCTACTTACGAATGTTTCAACTTACAAATGGAGCTCCGTCCGCCATCTTGGATGCGGTTTAGATAGGATTTTTTCTACTTACAAATTTTTAGATAGGGTTGCTTCGACTTACGAATTTTTTCTCCCAATGCATTCCTATGGGATTCGACTTACAAATGTGCGTTCGGAATGCATTAAATTCGTAGGTAGAGGTACCACTGTATGTTGAAAACTTTTCTGTCCTGACTTTCCATAATAGTTAGCTGATTATGGATTTTGTTTTTTATTTTTGTATGGTTTTTTGGTTTTTTTAAAGTGTGGTTTCAGATACAAAATTGTTGTAAACCACTCTGGTATTTTTGTACGACTAGAACAGCGGTGTATGAATATCTTAATAAACAAATAAATTTGCAAACCGGAACACAGCCACTTTGAAATCCGCACTTCTCTGGATTTTGTGATACAGTTCTCCAGCTGAGTGACTTGCGTAAAAATGCATAGGCTATGGTAAAGTGTGCACGCAAACACCTCTGTTAGTGAAAATAACAGAGCAAATGCATGGTATTGGCAAAATGCATGATATTGGTGAAATCACCAACATCATGGGGCCAGATGATGCATGATATTGGTGAAATCACCAACATCATGGGGCCAGAGACAAAAGAGGGCAAGGCAAGAAATGGGGATTTTACTTTTGTGTAGTATGCAGGTTTCTACACCCATCCAAGGACACATTCCAGCCAGGCAAAATTACGAAAGGAAGGTGCAAAGCATGTGCTATATGCCTTGGATGAGTCTTGTGGGCGAGATGGAGAGGCTGGAGGGGGGCTGCTTAACAATTGCTTTTGTTTTATTTTGAAATGGGGTTCCACAGAGAGAGTGGCTATGCAGAAAAAGTGACAGATAACAGGACTTATGTACATTTGGTACATGTGCATATTATATATCATGGATATGAATACATTTAGAAATCAACCAGATTTCTGAAGGCAGCCCTGTTTAGGGAAGCTTTTAATACTGGATGAATCATTGTATTTTAATATTCTGCTGGAAGCTACCCAGAGTGTCTGGGAAAACCCAACCAGATGGGTGGGGTATAAATAAATATAAATATAATAATAATAATAATAATAATAATAATAATAATAATAATAATAATAATAAAATCTGCTTAGACACCAACTATTTCTCTTCCTAGTAGGGATGGAAGAAAAATTTGTTTTTTCAACATTTGCCACCAAACTGACCTCATTTGCACCTCCCTGATTAATTCATAGACAAAAATGTAATTATTCTTTGCATTTCATACTTCTCTGAATTGCAGAAGTTCATGTCTCAAAAAATATACCAACATGCAAAAAATTGCATATTTTCAGATAAAATATGTTTATAACGGTAACATTTAGATAACGTACATGTTGTGATAAAATGGCGAGAACCAACCAAGTCCAATTACCCATTGATTTCAGTGGGTCAACTCTGAGTATGGCTAGTATGCTTGGGGTGGAAATGCACAGATTAAACTGGAAACCAGATGGAAGGGATTTATGAATGAACGCGTGTGAAACTGACACAGACTGGAAATAGACTGCTCTGTCCAGCATCTCTTTATATGCTGCTAAGGTGTATATCATAAATGATGAACTCTGAAGCTACATAGGCCAGTGTAGTACTATTCTGTTGAGATAAGGCTTTTAATGCAGTGGTGTAGACCCACAAATTGTGAAAATCTGTAGTCATAAATCATGTTTCTAAGGAAGCTCAGTTGCTAGACTTATTTCAGTCTGTTATGCATTGTGGTTTTGTGATGTGCTATGTCAAGCCATTGTTTCTCACATGAACAATATACTGTATAGTTTTGAAGGGTTTAAAAATGGAATGTACCGGTATGTATTAAATATCAAGACTGAAGGGATGTCAGACACATTTGGGGAATTTTCCTCACCCCCAATTCTGTTCCTTCAGGATCTCACCTGTCTTAGTTTTGTAAGTACTAAATTACCATCCTTAAAGGAAAAAGAAATAAAAAGGAAGCCAAAGCAGCCTAACATTTAAAGCCAGTGCTAAAAACGACTCTGCAATAAAGTGAAATGTCAAGCACTGCATTTGGTTTTTACTGAAAATCTATCTGTATGTTGTCCAAGGTATAAGCTTTCCATTAAAAAAAACAACCCAATAAAAGAACAAACTTTGCATTTCCAGTGTGAGAAGTTAAGTAAAATATGCTGTAACCTACAGGTGTTTATGGAGGTCTCAGTTTGACAATCTTTAACTTGCAGGCCTATCCACTATGGCGATAAAGATATGTTTTAGTCAAATATTCTCCCCTTGTTCCTGGAATGCTGTGCTAATAAGGAATCAGTCACATCTCAAACCCCAGGACTTCTTTTTCAGAGTATATGTCAAAAGATTTCAAGCACGAGAATAATGGAAGGCAACCTAGCTTTTGAGATGTTAGCCCCTTGTTGAGCAAGAAATGAGTTGGCTCCAGCCATGTTAAAAGACCCACCAAAGTCAATGGACCCAAGTTAGACATGTTCATTAATTTCAATGGGTCTCCTTTGAGTAGGACTAACATTGGACACAACCCAATATTAATCAAGGGTGGAAATAACTTTTTGGTAGTTTTTCACTCTTGACCTCCCCTGCCCCCAGTTTCTCCACCATCCCTACATGAAATTTGACAGGCCGCCCACCCCTGTTACAGAACCTGACAAGATTAGAACATCTTCCTTAGTTAGGTTGCAGCTGCTCCATTCATTTCAAGCAGCTTATACCACTTTAACAGTCATGGCTTCCAGCAAAGAATCCTGGGAACTGTAGTTTGTTATAGCTGCTGGGACTTGTTAAGAGAACCCTATTCCCTCACAGAAATATAATTCCCAGAGCTCCGTAGGAAGAGGAAATGATTGTTAAGCTACTCTGGGAATCGTAACTCCCTGAGGGGAAAAGGGGTTCCAACTCTCCACACCCTTAACAAACTACATTGCCCAGGATTCTTTGAGGGAAACCATGATTATTAAAGTGCTATAATTGAGCTTGAAGTGTATAATGTAGATATGGTCTCAATCAACATATTAATCTTCCATTGGGGAAATCATCACATAGACCTCCAAGACAGAGGAGAGGAAGCACCTTCAAAAGGCTAAATGAGTCTTCCCACACTTTTAAACACCATGATAAAATATAGCTTTGGTGGTGGGATACACAAAGGGTTACAGACGCAATTATATTTCACTAAATAAGAAAATATGGAAAATGTTACCTGCCATATCAAGCCTAATGCTAAAGTTAGCCAACCACCACGAAGGAATATGTGCCTATTTTTTACTTTAAGAGTCTAATATGAGGCTACAGCCTCTTGCCTAGATGCCAAGGATATAAATCCAAATACATTGTAGCTATGAGCATGTAATCAAGCCTTTAATGGCCATGCACAAATGCAATTGCACATTTAACAATTTTTATTATTTGTTAAGTGGTGTCTGCTACATAGCAGCCTGTCTCTTTAATCAACCCTGTTTTTCTTTTTTTCTTTTTTTGCAGTCACTGGCATGATGTTCATGCTATTCTCCAAGATATGTCTTTGACGGACCAAGTGAAAAAGGCAACTCTGAAACAAGATGAAGGCTTGCGACTGTTCAGCTAGGGCAATCTGTTTTAACAGAAGCTAAAGAGAAAATCCTATATCTATATCTTTTTAAAATATATATAGCCTGATTGAACTCCATGGGTTTTACTCCCTGATAGATAGGTGTAAGACTGCACACTGAACACAAAGGTCTGAACCGGGCTTCTAACCACATTCCTCTCAACATGGTTAGATGCCTCCACATGATTGGAATGCTGCACTACAGGGTTATTGGTCATGCAGAGGCATCTAAGTTCATTCATCCAGACATGCGTGGAAGCCTCCTTTCTACCCAATGCATGGTTGGGGATGGCATGCGTGGCCTCATACCTCTTATGCCAGATATGGGGAACTTGTGGCACCCCGGATATCATTGGAATTCAGCTCCCATCAAGCCCAGCCAGCATGGCTAATGATCAATCATAACAGGAGTTGTAAGCCATCATCTGAGGCCCATTTTTTGTGCCTCCTCCATGAGAGGTCCAAGAGAGTGGCAACATGAGAACAGGCCCTTTCTGTGGTGGCTCCCTACTTGTCGAATGCTCTCCCCTGGTAGGCTCGCCTGGCGCCTTCATTACATATGTTTAGGTGCCAGGCGAAAACACCCCCCTTCTCCCAGCCTTTGCCGAAGTAAACAACCTATGGTCTTTCAAACTGCAGGAGGGGGCTATTGTTTGATACTACGGTATGCATTTTTGTGTTGTTATATTGTAAACTGCTCTGTGGTCCTCAAATGAAAGGCAGTACAGTGGAACCTTGGTTTATGAACACCTCGGTTTACGAACGCCGTGGACCCATCTGGAACGGATTAATTCACTTTCCATTACTTTCAATGGGAAAGTTTGCTTCAGTTTATGAACAGACTTCTGGAACCAATTACACCCATGCTTCAGGTTAAGTACGCTTCAGGTTGAGTACTCCGTGGACCCATCTGGAACGGATTAATCCACTTTCCATTACTTTCAATGGGAAAGTTCGCTTCAGTTTATGAACGCTTCAGTTTATGAACAGACTTCCGGAACCAATTGTGTTCATAAACCGAGGTACCACTGTATAGAAATTTTATTACTATTAACAATAATTTTAGTTCAACAAGATATGGTGGGCACAGGTCCTACTCCCTCTCTCTTCTCTTTCATCATGCACCCAAGGAGGACTTAGATTTTCATGTTTTGTATTCAGAGGTGGACTTTAGGATCTCAAATTTCAGTGGCGACCTGTGTGATGCTAAAATTTGGTGCCCTCCACCTCTTTCACTCTGTTCTACAGCACTGTTGTGGCGTCCACTGCAGTATGGCACCCACTGCAGCTGAACCGGTCGCATAACTCTAAAACCATCTTTTTGGGTTGATAGAGATCCATCACCTTTGATGTAGAAAAGAGGGTAGTTAATGGTCCATGTGTAGGAAAGGATTTGGAAGAAGAGAAAAGAGAGGGGGGGGAAACCTGCAACATTTCAATATGATGAGTAGTGCTCATATCTGTTGTGTGTATCTAGTGAATTGAAGGTTTGGGCATGATATTATGCATTTTAAGTCAAGCACAGACAGAATTGGGTTCAGCAATACTGTACAGATTTCTTAAACAATATAAATAATAATATGGGAAAAAGCAGTACACTTTTTATGTTTTCAGAAGCACAGATGATATAGAGCATTTCCTTTTCTCCTTGTTCCCCCAAACTATGTAAGATTATGGTAGTGGCAGATAAGTTTAAAGAACCCAGAAAGGAATGAAGATTTGTTTGGCATAAAATCCATATCCTGCTGTGCTCTCAGGCAGAAGAACATTTATCAGTACAAAGGTATTAGGTAATAGGTATACTCCATTCATTTGCGAGTCAAAGAGAAGCCAGGATACAAGAACCATTACATACCTACATTTGTCCTATGCATCTCAAAGGCTAAAATCAAACATGTTTAAGTAAGTAAAACATATATGTACTTCTCCCAAATAAGCAACACTTTTGAGGGCTGACAAAAAAATTGACACATGCTGAGATTCAGGGCTAGCAATGTAATGTAATAGGCAATATAGGAACAAGTTAGATCATTTGGTCCACATTGGCCAAGATAGTATATATGGACTGGCAGCAGGTACTGTACTCAAGTAACACCTGGTGTTACTTGATGGAACCTGAGACCTGTCACTGAAATTCAACAACAGCAAAATGATGGCAGATGACCCCACCTGCAAAATCCTCTGACATGCCAAAGCAGCACAACATCAATAAAGCCATAAAATGGAACATAATGTTAAAATAACAGTTACAATAAATATATATATAAAAAGCCAGCAGGAATGAATATCCGCAGAACCACATGCAAGAAATCAATGTGCTTTGTGATCTGAAAGCCGGCCTAAATAAAAATGTAATCAGTTGTCGCCTGAAAGTTTTGACTGTGCGGGCCAAGCAGATGTTCCATAACTGAAGGCAGAGGGTGGCAATGAGAATGCCCTGTCTTGTGTCATTACTTTCCTAGTTTCTTCCACAAATGGGGCAAGGATCAGGGCATTGCCTGCAGGTTGTAACTCAAGTACTAAGATCCCAAGTCACTGATGGCTTTTAATGTTATTAGCAAGACCTAGAGTTGGACTTGGCAGCTCTCTGGCAGCCAGGGCAGTACTTTCTGGACTGGGACGATATGATCCTTGCTTGCTACTCCTGGACTAAAGCATTCTACACCACCAGCAGCTTCCAAACTATCTTCAGGGTTAGCTCAACACAGAGTGAATTGCACTACTATGTCTGGGATGCTACAAGAGCATCGGTTACTGAAGCCGAGCTGAATTGAGGCAAGCAGTAGAAGTTAGTTCCTTTCTGGCGCCATCTTCTTTGCCTTGATGTTGATTTAATTCTGTGGTGTGCTATAAAGGTGCCACACAACACACTTATGATTCCAAACAGACGGATAAGTCCTATGGAAGCACATATAGCTATATCTATGCTTAATTCAGACAACTGCTTTCTCTCTCCAAAGCACAATCGCTTCAGTTATAAACATTCTGATTAAGATTATTGAGTGCTGCTGTGTGTTCTGGATTACTTCCAGCACCAGTGCCTGCTCAGAGAGGCCCTGATCACCTCTGCTCATTGTTTCCACTGTTTATACAATGGCACTGGAAACACCGAGTGACTATGGATGTTGAAAACACTCACCTGTGCAGTGCCTCCCAGAGGTGGCAACAGGCACCTTTTGTGATCTCAAAAGGGGTGGCATAAATCAGAAACTTAGATGCAAGGAAGGCTGTGCAGCTTTTTGATGGACAAATAAGGACCAGTAGCTGACTACAGAAACGTCAATGCAATCAAGGAGTTGGCCTTGTTTGCAATGTTCAAATGGTTCACAGGGTACAGGATGGGAGGCTGCATAGATTTTGGATACACCATGGAAAAATAATTCCTCTTGCCAATGCACATACTTCTCATTTCAGCCAGTATAAAAGGGAAGGTCCATAGCTCAGTGGCAGAGCATCTGCTTTGCACACAAGAGATTCGTGGTGCAATCTGTGGCATCTCTAGGAAGGACTAGAAGAGACCCATGCCAGAACCCCAGAAAGCCAGTGCTAGACAGTAGTGAGCTACATAGGCCAGTGGTCTAACTCAGTATTCAGAACCTCCCTGTGTTCCTAAGAGTTAGGTTTGGGGCTTCCACTACCAACCCTCCATTCAAACTGGCTCCATCAACATTCTTGAAATCCCAAGGGGATTGCCATGACTCTTGCCTCCTACTTCTTTTTAATCCCAAACCCAAAGCAGGCTGCAAATATGAGTTGAGGCAGGGAGTGGAGAAAAGCTGCTGTAGCTTTTCCCATGTCACCACCACCCTCCCCAAACTGCTTTCCCCCACACTCGTGAATGGATGTGGAGTCTGTATGGGAAACACATGGCAACCCAGATTTGGTGAATTCTAACTTCCAGACTGGTAGAGGGCCTTCTCGGTAGTGGCGACCTCCCTGTGGAACACCCTCCCTTCAAATGTCAAGGAGAAAGAAAGAAATACACAACTTTTAGAAGACATCCGAAGGCAACCCTGTATCAGGTTTTTAATGCTTGATGTTTTATGTTATGGGTGGGATATAAATAATACATTATTATTATTATTATTATTATTATTATTATTATTATTATTCCCAGTCACTATGGCCAGCGCTCAGGGATGATGGGAGATGTCAGTCCAACATCTGGAGGCACCAGACTTTGGACTGATATCTGTAGCTTGTCTTTCATGGATGGGCAGAGAGTTTAGAGAAAGGTTTATCCAAAAGCCCTCTCTGCCAGTCTCCCCTAACATTCATCAGCATCTTTGCTGATTACAGACATAAACTCAGGTTCTCTGTGCTCCTCTCCAACTCCATGGATCTCTTTTTCTAACTGAAATATTCTTTCTGCGAAGCAGAAATAGAATCTTCATGCAATATACAACTTTCAAATACTGTAGCTTCCTTTACAATGTTTTGGGAAGTGCTGGTTTGTTATATAAGTGTTTAAATGTGCTGGGGTGAGCATTAAGAAACTCAGTGGCAAATGTAAGGTGCCTGGTAGAATTAATAAATGTTTCCTGTTCAGGAATAGACAGGCTGATTCCCGCCCTCACCGTGCTTAGCATTTAACAGTGATTAATTCAATCCCCCAAGGGCTTCTGGGCTTCTGTGAATCTAAGCGCCACGCAGCCATTCCTGCACTAAAAACGTTCCAGAGGTTTCACCTAAACATTATTGCAGGTGACCTGCACAGTGCAATGCTGCCACAAAAGATTACTCCTTCTGCAAATGAGATGCCAAACCAAGAACGGCTAAGCCCAATCCTTCTTCCCAGTGAAGTGAGAAATGATATAAATTTTTTAACAATGGAGCCGATAAAAATTTATGCACTTTTCCCGCGCTTAATGAGAGATTCGAGGGGGGCCTTGTCGCTTGCTATACAAATGCCCTTAGTGAAACATTTAAAACTTCCTGCTGAGACCAAGCTTTTGGAAATATTACCCATTAATCTCAGTGGGTGATTCTTTCTGCCATGGATGGTTACTTGTGAAAGCCTGAGCTACAATCTGGAATGGCCTGGTAGTTATGCTGAAGGAAGCAATTTTTTACATTTTTTTAAAAAGGAGATTAACATAGAATTTGTATGCTTCTAGAGTATTTGGGGGGGGGGGGGGAGAGACACTAACATTCTTCTCATTGTAAAGAAAGCCTATACCTAATCCCAGGAGAGGATGGCCCATTGGTGCTAATGGGGCACTGCCCCACCTACCTCAGTCTGCCCTTAGCCAGTTCCCCACGGCTTGGCACTTTGCTTCCACCTGCCATTGGCTCAGCCTCCTCCTCCTCCTGACCTTCCTGACTCATGCTCCACTAGCCCCAATTGGTACCAACCACCACTGTGGTTTTTTATGCACCCCCAATAAAATTTACACACTGCTTGACTGTAGAAAAACGCACACCCTCGGAGTGGTTTACAAAAAGAATATGTGGCATGCCTGAATCCTTAACTAAGCATTAAAATGCAGTTGGCTCATCGTTCTGCAGCTATGTTTTAAATGCTAAATAGTGAGCATGGAGGCTGGAAATCAGGTTCAGGACTGTGGCATGCTAGAGCTTCCCTCCCTGCTGTAGTCCCAATGAACACTCCCTTCTTTCGCACCACTGAGATGTGGTGGCTTGGGTGCGTGCAGGCTCCGTGCTGCCCAAACCGTCCGTCCGCTGCCTTCCCTCCCCCCAGCTGTAGGGCGGCTGAGTGTGAGGAGGCAGGAAGGCTCTGGAGGCCCCACGGTGCACCCTGCCCCTATGGACGGCTCGCCCCGCCCTTGCCCTGCACCAGGCGCCCGAGTGGCTTCCTCCACCGCTGTGTGGAACCACGAAAGATGTGGAGCCAGCACTGAAAAGGCACTTCTGCTGCCCTCCACACTTCATTTCTGCATACCGTTTTTGGTGGGCAATGTTGTGGCCGGGCATTGGGCCCCGCAGTGATCTGGCTGGGGGCGGAGACTGATACCCTCCTCGTAGCCAGTCAGCTGCTTCACCAGCACTAGGTGGGGCTCTACCCATGGGCAGCCCTGCTGTCCAATCAGCACCAGTAGAAGGCGTGACCATGGCAACCTTAAACTGTGGCACAGCCTGGGGACCATCTTCTCATGCCCTTCTGCTGCCCTCCATACTTCATTTAACAAGTGAAACACCAGGAGAAGCTCCTCTGTTGATCTTAATGCAGAGGTAGGCCCACCCAGAAGAAGGTGTTTTCTCAGATATTTGGGCCCCAGATCACTCATGGTTCATGTCATCATAAACACCTTGAATGACTGCCCAGAAGTAACTGGCAACCAGAGCATCTCTTTGAGAATATTCTTTGCTACTACTATATTCGGGGGGGGGGGACGGGGGACGGGACGGCAGACTATAACTATGAACAAGGGCATTTTGCATTTTTCATTCTTAAGGTCAAGAAATGTATTAGTTTCCCATTATCACCAGGCCGTAGCTCCCCATACTATGTGGTTGCTTCAGTGCCTGAATTCAGTTAAGCTAAGGGAAGACATGAGATTGCTGGCAACTGTACCCTTGTTTTGCAGCTGCATAATTCTCTCAGCTACAGAGGAGTTGCTTTCAGATGACACCTGCAAAACAGAGAAAGCTCGCAAGTTTTAGTCCCAATCAGCCCAGTGTCCTGAGGTTGCTGTTTTAAATCTCCAGGATGTTTTATTATATGACCCCTGACTTCAAGGTTAGGGATAATACGGATTCGCTGCAACTGTTAATCAGGTGAACAGCATTTCTTTATTTAACTATCACCATAAGAAGGAAGCTTGCACTGCATCCTGCAAATATAAAGATGGTTTTGCTTTGACAAAAGGTTCTTGCAAGATTTTATGAGATGATAATATTCTGCCTGCCCCCCCTTTTTTCAATGGGATAATCTGTGCTGCAACAGAACCACAAGAAGGTGAAAGGAAAAAAGCAATGTGGAACACTCCCAGGAGATAATGAGAAGATTTTGGTTTTCTGAAAATACATTTTACATGCAAAAGATAACAGCCATTCCTAGCTTAAGTCTCTCATAAGTGAGCAGGAACTAAGAAGCAGAGATAAGTTTAGCAGCAAATAAGTATTAAAGTGGAGAGCTTAAGCAAGTAGTTATCTATATAAAGCATTCAGCTCTATCATTGTTCCCTTATTTCTGGTTCCTCGCACTTCCTATTTGGTTTATTTATATTTTCGCCAAGAAGGACAATTCAATGTTGCTTCATTTCATTTCATTTGTTTGTTTGTTTAAAAGGAAGGATAAATAAAGATTGAGAAGGGGTCCATCAACACTCTTTGAAAGGGTTTTAAGCATATGGCTGACAGTGGTATTACTAGCCAATCAGGTTCTGACAGCCTGAGGTACTCAGGCTGTGCAATTGCCGATAATGACAGTAGGCCCAGGAGACCTGTTAACTAACAGTATTTCCTTACTAGAAAAGCCTGGCATTGTAGCCTAGGCTTTTTCTAGTAAGGAAATACATTTTTGGGAAAAAGCTTCACCATGCCTGTAACTCTCTTTCATTACGCTTTATGCCATGCCACCCCTGGCAGCCATTTTGTAACTGGCACCCACAGCACACTCTCAAAACGCAAAATGTGCCCACTGATCCAGAAAGGTGGGCAACTCCGGCCTTAAAATTTAACAGCAGACAAGCGGCAGCACAGGTGCTCTTTGGAGCTACCTCCCCAAGGATTCCTCAAAGTAAGGGAACTCCAAGGCATTGGTGTCCCTGAACTTCTGGTCTCTGAAGAGCAGGGAGGGCAATTTTGCTTGCCACCTTATGCAATGAGGAGGAACAGCCCCTTTGCTGTTCTGCTGATGGGGCTGTGTGTCTTCCTCTTCTCCTCTCTCCCTGTGGTGCATTACTGTGTGTGTGTTTCTGTATGAAGAGAGGTGAAGAGCGAGGCTATTGCCTGCTGAGTATGCATGTGAGGTGTTATGCATATGAGTGTGTGGTCTCTATCTGCCTTGCGGCTTCAGTTGTATGCACTGTCTGCCAGTGATTTATATTTGTAGGGAAAGTCAAAGTCAAAATATCTTTATTGCGCTAGCGATTAGCCATAGCAAAAACCCGACCGACATCAACAAGTAATGCCGAATACAAACAATAAAATGACAAATTACATAAATAGCGCTGAGCCGCAAGCATAACATAACAAACTAAAACATGAATTACAATGACACAGATAGGGCTAGTGTTTAAAACTCCTAAGGCCGATTATAGAATTACGGGTAGATGCCAAGCAGCTAAGAACAGAGATGGACTTTTATTAATACATTCTGGAAATGAGTAAGTGTGTTAATTGTCCTGTTCTAGATCGCAGTCATGGTGCTCATGATTGCTGGCACTCCTATTGCATCCAGCGCGTCTTCATTGCAATCACTCCATTGCATTAGAAATGTAAATTCCCACCTGCTTTTAATCAGTGGGCCCCTATAAATGGGCTCTTGTTTATGGCTTGCCTACAAAAATAGCACAATCTGCACACATATATTTGTGGAGGACGATTCCCCCCCCCCCCCAAACAATAAATGTCACTTAGCCGACAGATGAAATGTCCTCAACAACAACAACCAAAGAAGCCCACTCTTATTATGGTACTGTAGTTTTCATTTAATTTACAATTTAATTAATCAATGCGCTGCTTGGAAAACAAGGCAATTAGTTAACCTACAAACAAACCTTTAATTAACTGACAGCTTTAGAAGCGGCAGTATATATGGCAGTGCAAATACCTTTAACTGCAATTCTGTGCAACCGAAGCAAATGCAAGTCGTTGCTCTTTTCCGTGCCTGGTTCCAGTGATTATTGGCGCAAGTACTGAACACATGCATCTGGAATTGGCCCTATCACAACCACCTCCCTCTCCCAAGGCCATGCCTCTTACTAGTCATAATTCAGACTCTCCCGGAGTCTTTATACCTTACTGTAATGTGTGTATGGACCTACAATGATGGCTCTTGCTCACCTGGAAGATGGTATGAATGTGTAGAAGCTAACCCAGGGCACAGAAGTAAACTTTACATTTGTCCCACCCGCTTCTGCTTCTGGACCGAACTGGGGCTGCTGGAAAGCTGCCCAGAAGGAAATGTGACCCACCGACACTTTGCCGCCCTTGGCTCCTTTGGGAGGAAAGGCAGGATATGAATCTAATCAAATAAAAAAAGATACATTTTTTTTTAAAAAATGTTCCCAACTGTTGGATTCAATGTCTCTCTGGAACGTACATGGGGTATGATTTGCTTGGCTGTCCCCAAACCATGTAATGTCAGAAGTATGACCTAGAATGAATAATAGCCAGCCTTCAACATCATGTTGCTTTAATTGAGTTATTTTATGAAGTTTGTTTCGGTATAAAGATATCGAAACCACAGACAGAATGTAGCCACATGCTTAGGCCCTTCTTCTTTCGGTGACAGTGGTGGGAGTCCTCCTTTCAGCCCTTTGATGTTTGTCATGATTTCCTGGTAGTTTTAGTTTATTTTTCAACAACTTTTGAAAATTGGTGGTAAAGCACCTTTGAGTCCCAATTAAAAGTCCCAATCGGATTCCTGGGTAAATCTGGGGTGATTTCAAGGCACATAAAAAGCAAAGGTAGCTGTGTTGGTCACAGTGGAGCAATGCCTTTATTAACCTCAAGCAAAATGACACAAAAGCATGGCAGGTTTTTGCGTTTTCCGGAAGTCTTCATTAGGCAAGCTGTTATACACCAGCACAGAGATCACTGTTTTTCATGTGCCTTGATGAATACCAAACCTAGCAGTTCAAGGCACAGTCTAAACCTAGAGGGCAATGATTTCTCATCAGTTGAAGATCGACTTCAGATTTTGTGGGCTACATCCCCTCCAGCCATTAGATAACACTACACAATTTGGTTTCAATCGATTCTTTCTACCTGGTACACTATTCAAAATTAATTCCTGGTTTCACTAAATTAAAGACTGCCATGTTTACTTCTCTTAGCTCTTGTTCTCTGCCTACCATGGGATGAAATGGAGCAGAGGGGAACCATGGACACCACCTTAAGCTCCCTGGAAGATAAAGGTGGTCTATAGATGTGATGATAGATAGATGATAGATACATTCAGACACACACACACACACACACACACACATACATACATACATAAAGGTAAAGGACCCCTGGATGGTTAAGTCCAGTCAAAGGTGACTTTGGGGTTGTGGCGCTCATCTCGCTTTCAGGCCGAAGGAGCCGGCATTTGTCCATAGACAGCTTTCCGGGTCATGTGGCCAGCATGACTAAAACGCTTCTGGCACAACGGAACACCATGACAGAAGCCAGAGTGCACAGAAATGCCGTTTACCTTCCGTCCGCAGTGGTCCCTAGTGTGCTTTTGAACTGCTAGCTTGGCCATAGCTGCCAGGTTTCCCGCTGAAAAATGCAGGATCAGCAGCGGCGCGGCACCGGGAGTCACTTCAAATTCCGGTTCCCCGCGCTGCCCGATTTCCGGTGCCCAGACATGGGCAGAGCGGCACCCAAAATGGAGCCTCCCTGGCAGGTAGGAAATCCAGGGGATTTCCGGGATTTTTTTCTATTCAGGATAACAGTGGGAAACGGATTAAAATCCGGGGGTTTCCCGTGAAAAACGGGAGACTTGGCAGCTATGTAGGTTGGCAGGAGCTGGGACAGAGCAACAGGAGGGATTTGAACTGCCAACCTTCTGATCGGCAAGCCCAAGAGGCTCCGTGGTTTAGACTACAGCGCCACATACATACATACATACATACATACATACATACATACATACATTAATTATAATAATAAATTATAAATAAATAATATTACATGGTGTGGAGAAGGTGAATAGAGATATGCATTTCTCCCCTTTAATAATACGGGAATCTGGGGCCCTCCAATGAAGTTGAATGGTAGGATATTCAGAACAGACAAACGTGCAGCACATAGGAGTATGGAATTAGCTCACACAAAATGTAGTGATGGTCATCAAATTTGATGGCTTTAATAGAATATTAGACAAGTACATGGAAAATGATGCTCTCACTGGCTTCAAGTCATGGTCACTGTGCTATCTTCAAAATTTGAGGCAGCATGCCTTGAAAGGCCAGTTGCTTTGAAACAGCAGGGGGAGAGGAGAGGGCTATTGTGCTTATGTCTTGCTTGTCCCTACTGGAGAGGGATGTGGTAGCTGTGACTCTCCAGATGTTGCTGGACTCCACTCCCATCATCCACAACTACTGGCCATGCTGGATGAGACTGGCGGCAGTTGCAGTCCAACAACATCTGGAGGACGACAGGTTCTTCATACCTGATACAGGCATCTCATTGGCCATTGTGGAAAAACAGGGTGCTGGACTAAATAGTCCGTTGGTTTGATCCAGCAGAAATCCTCTTATGCTCTTTGGCAGCTGTGTGAGTGCCTTGTGCATCCCAAACTACAGAGGAAGTCTGTGAATCAGGGTTTAAATGTTTTATTATATAAGGAAACAGGATCAGAGTTAATAACACTTGCGGTTGTTTTTATACTTGGAAGCTAACAGATGCAAGGACAGCTGAAATTGGATGAATCAAACATGTTTTCTCACCATAAAAATAATTCCAAGCTTATTACATCTTGTGAGTGCAAGATCTGGCTGCCAACGGTAGGCTAGCTTAGAGCACCATTCCCTTATCTAAATTAACAATCCAATCATTTAGAACAAATGCTTTAGTAATTTGGATGCACACACACACAAAAGTCAGAAAAGAAGATATGACAGGGAGCAGGCAGCACAGCTTGCCAAGCTGTGCTAGAGAGAGAGAAACTGAGATGCAGATTTTCTTCTAAAAATATGTGCATGAAAAATGAACATTGGGTCAAAACAAGTTGTGAACTGCTAATGCCTTGCAAATGACAAAGGATTATGCTTTCCTCCATAAATATATTTATTGCACATGTTGATCACCAAAGGGAACTTGGAAAAGATTAAAAGCCTGATTCTAGCTTCTGTTGATCATTAAGAAGATAAGAAGAGCCTGCTGGATCCAGCAATCTACCCCAACATTCTCTCCTCACAGTACCAAACAGATGCCTATCGGAAGATCACAAGGAGGAGCTGAATGCAACAGTACTCTCTCCAGCTGTGGTTCCCAGAAACTGGCATCCAGAGGCATACTGACAGTGGAGGTAAAACACAGCCATCATGACTAGTAGCCATTGATCACCTTATCATCCATTAAGTTGTCTATCCCCCTTTTAAATATTTTCTGCTGAAAACCTAAGGACCAGGGCTTCTGCACAAAGACACCACGAGAAGGCCTTTGTATCAAAATAGGAATCAGTGCCACCAGTGGAAGAACATTTCAAAAAGGGCATATCTGGGGCATGCAGGGTGAAAAGAAGCCAGGGCTAATACGGCAGAGGTATAACAATCTAGAATGACAGCTCCCTGAAGCAAATAGCGCAGCCTTGTAATTGTTGAGGGATATACCAAGGATGTTTTGAAGGGAGAGTGGAAAGAGCTACTTCACTGTTGTACAAAATGCAACACTAGCAGTTGCCAGAAGAACATAAGTAAAGGCCAACCAAAGGCCTATCTAGTCGGGCATCCGCCAGTTTCTCCAAAATGTTCCACCAGATGCCAACCAAGAAGCAGGTGATTAGGGCAATATCTCTTTCCCCCTATGCTCTGGTGTTCAGGAACATGCTGTCTCTGATCCCTGGAGGTAACATGCAGTCGTTCTGGCTAGGAGCCCACTGGCAGTCTTGTCATGGATTTTTCTATAAATGAAGCTTCTGCTTGCATCACAACAGCCACATCCTACCAAAGGATCAGGCTGTTAAGAGAGCAACTTTTCCTTCAGTATTATATCTGAAGGTTCACTGAAGATCTACTGTTTGCTCATAAGACCAGGATTCTAGCTACACTAACAGTTCCACCCTGCTTATCTATGCTCAGTGCTGGCAAAACATTGGTGCAATGGTGATACAGTTTCATTCTCTGTACATCATTTGGTGCAACTGTCAATGAGCTCTGTTCTTATGAGCCAAACAGTAGCTCGTACTGTGACTCAGCAGTATCATGTTTCCCCAATAGAAGCCATTGAACCTTGGCCTGAAAACAGCTAGCCTATGATTGCTTCAATACACTTTTAAAAACAAACAAGTGGATATTTCATAACTGAGAAACAGTGGCAGATTTCAGCTTCCCAGCACAGCATTCTTGGCACATACCACACGGGCTGTTTCAGTTTAAGATATGCACAACACATTTTACAGAGAGTATTGACAATTTGGAGGAGGGCAACCAGAATGGAGTGGGGTTTTGGAAACCACGTCCTAAGAGGAATGGCTGGAAAAGCTGGATCTGGAGAAGAGAGCCTAGAGAGGAGAAATTTAAGGGGAGACATGACAGCTGCCTTCAAGTAGCTGCCACATAGATGATGCTGTACCTAAATTCCTGCACTGAGCAGGGGGGCTGGACTAGATGACATTGAAGATGCCTTAAAAACCCTAAAATGCTATGATTTTATAATGTGTGTCTCTCCCAAGATGGTTGCATATACTATACCTTATGCTGACAATGATGTCTCACAGTCCCTAGCAGTAATTCAACCCTTTCATAAGTACTGTAGTCTCCATTTTTTTGGTGTCACATTTTATGGGAACACATCCCGAGTTAGTTTACACACTTTCAAAACGCCCTTAAAACTAATGCAAATGTCAAAGAACAGAGCTTAAACAAATTAAAGGTATGAATGCTTTATACAGTGTTTTAAAGAAGCTCCTTATTTATTACTGCCTTTCACAACCTTTTGTCATTTATAATAAACTCTCCTTTTCCTGCTTATTATATTTTTTTCTTTGAAAATGATATTTATTTATTGAGAAAGCCTTTGACACAATATTGACAATTGAACTGATCTACATTTGTCCTGCAACTTTAGTATTTTAGATTCTTAAAACTGCAGAAGCATCACTTTAGTAATCTCAGAAGGATGATTTAGCTGTCAGCTTCAATGCTTCCATCCTACTTCTTTTCCCGAACAATTCTGATCACACACACACACTCCATTAAACTAGTTCTGGTGTTTTTGTCTAGGTTTGGCAGCAAAAGTCGCAATTCCTACTTCTTTGTCACCTCTACCAGCAAATATCAAATTAATTCAGCATGATGTAAAAATGTCTGTCTCTCTGTGTGTAAAAAAAAAACCCATCCAAATGTGAAGTATTCCCTCATGCCCAGGAGGCATTTGGAAATTGGGAAGTTGTGTTTTCAAGGGCACACTAAATGAGGTTCTTAAAATTCAAGGCTGTACATATCCTAATAGAGGGTAAAAGTTTGTCCCACACAGCAAAGGACACAAAGGTCACACTGAGCAATTTCCTAGTCATTGCCCGTTTTGTTTTCTCAAAACCAATGTCTTAACTGACAAGATACTATTGATGGTCTAGGGAAATAATTTCTGGAGTCTTAGTTAACCATATGAAAAACTTTTTGTTTTGTTTGTCTTTGCTTTTTCTTTTTTTTAAATGCAGCCATCTGGTGTTTGTGTTACAGTGTACATGAATTTTGCAACTGTCATTTTTGCAGTGCATACCATTTTATCTTCACAGTAATGTTGCTAAAAATGTCTGAATTGCCTTGTTGGATTTGGACCACATAGTTCAGCACTCTGTGTCCAACAATGGCCGCCCCTTGCATCTTACAATAAAGGCAGAACAGAGGATGGAAATAATTCTCTTCTGCTGTTTGTTCCCAGCATATGTTAACAAAACGTGCACTGACCTTGAATATGGAAGTTCTGCCACTTCAGTTTGATAAGCCTAGCCTTCTAGAATTGTCTTAAAACATTTTAAAGAACCACTCATGCGAGTGATATCACAATATCCTTTGACAATATGTTCCATAAACTGATAATGCCTTGCTTGTTCTGAACCTGCTGCCAATCACTAGTCTGAGTGCTCATGTTTGGAAAGGGCAGGCAATTCCCCTTTATTCATTTTCGCTGCATCATTACTTGCTTTATTATATGATATTTCCCCTCTCTCTTCTTTTGCAAACTAAACTTTCAACACAGCCTCCCCGCATTATGTACTGAGAGCCTAATGAGTAACATTAGCAAATATTCTGAACACACCAAATGAAATGTTCTTTTTCCAATTAACCTTCAAAATAAACCGCAAGAGCTTATCATTGAACTATTTTTTAGTTGTCCTGTGAACAAAAACATCAGGAGCTTGCTGCAGCTAGGTAACCTTAAAAGGCAGATATTTTGACAAAGCTGTAACGGTTTCCACTGTAAAATGCAATATGGTATCCAAAGAACATATCAAAGAAGGAAAACTGAATTCTGCAGAAAAGCAGATCATGTAAATCTGCAGATACTTCCTCTTTGTTTGCAATGCATCCTGCTTCGAAAAATCATACCATTTGGAATTTTTGGGTTGTGAGGTAGCTAACAGAATAAGGTTACCAAATCTTTTTCAATGAATCTGGGTTCCTCCTAAATAGATGCATTTTGTCAGGGGACTGACTCGTAAATCCGGGGACTGTCCCTGGGAGAGATGGAAGGGCATGAATTGAAAGGAAGTCCAGAGGTTGGGAGAGAATGAAGATGAAATCTATCTCTGTCTTCCTTTGGTTCTTGAAACTATCACATACAATCCAGGGGTTCTAGTCGTGAGAACTAGAGGCATGTTACTTTATTTTAAAATATAGATAAGCTGCAATTCCACAATGTACCCACGTTACAGATAGTACATCTGTGCAACGAATGTATGAATACTGTATGGGCAAACAGCTGGGGCATTGATTTATTTCCCAGTGCTCATACAAATTGAAAAGCAATTTTATTCTTGTGAAACGATGGGAGATTTAAGTATAAAATTAAAAGCAATATATATATAAGTGTGCTGATTGTCCGGTGCCATCCCACTGTATGTCCAAATCCTGATGATAGTATGCTATTTATTTAATTTTTGCGGGGGAAAGGTACTATTTAGCCCACCATATGAATGAAGGTTTGGAAAGTGTCTGAACTTAATGAGGGGAGAAAATGGCAGCAAAATAGCTTGTACTTCCTAGACTAATGTAGCGGTCAGGCATGCCTGAGATGACCGAGCCGCCATACTATACCTTTAGTTTAGGGCAACACCCAACAGATAGTAATTGAGGATCTTTGTACTGACTTTACTGAGAAAGTCTTGTGGCTGAAAAAGAAAAGAAAAAGCCCTGGAAACACATATAAAAAGAAAGAAGCCTCCTACTGACAAACGTGCTCCACAGAGGAGCAGGTCCACAGTGTAAGCCTAAGGGGCAAAGTGAAATTTTTTATACAAAACTTGATTCATTTAACTTAGCACATCTTTCCTCTGCTTTCTTGAAGGAGGTAGCGGGGGGTAGTTGAACACAGTGCTTGACCTATCTGTTGGAATTAACCACGAATCCAGGAGACCATATGGATTTGCCAGATGGCCTGCTATAATTTCATGACATTTATTCGAAGTATGAAGTTAAGTGATAAACATAATTAACATTCCTTTAGCTCCTTCCTGGATGTCTTTTATTAGTTTCATTTTTCCCCAGATATTGAAAGGTAAGTTAATACCTTGTTACCGAAACACAGATGCCTGCTAATTACCTCAGGAGGCTGAAGGCTCCGAAGCAGAGATCCTTAGTCTTAGACTCTCACTTACCCAACGACCCCGCTGTGAAGATTAATAGGCAGAGCGCTAAATCATAATGAGTGTGTCAGATCTCAAATGTTTTTCAGGTTCTCCCTAATTAGCATTAAGAGATACACAGTGTGCCCACAACATTTTCAAGATATCTGCCAGGCTTTGCCATAAACAAGCTACCTGACACGCTATGCTTTTCCTGCTTTCATTCAAGCAGTAGTACAACAAATGTTAAAAACCAAACTATCGAATTCGATAGGAAAAGCAACAACCCAAAGGAATAACTCCCTTCCAAACATTATTATAGTTGTTTGCCTTTTTTCATCCTCTGCCAGTGATTGTTCGGTGCTTTATTTATTGGGAAGCTATTTTGTGGTGGCTGTGGCTTCAAAGAATGTTTAGCTTTGGCAAGGCTACCTGCTGCTAGCACATTAAAGCCATACAGCAAGATAAGAAAATAACTGCTCCACCGTTTATCTTGTTACTTTTGCTATAGAATGTGGAGCTTGCTCAAAATCCTTTTTCTATGCTTGATATTTATTCTGGACAGGCAGATAACATTTCTGGGTTTCTATGCACTGTATAAGGTGGAACGAAGTGCTACAAAAAAGACGAATTGTTCTGAAGTTCTCAAGATGTTCTCCTATCCTAAGAGACAGTGAAACCAATGGCAAACTGGTTGACGCCAGTGCTAAACCGAGAGGCAGCATGAAATTTATCCATTTGCATCAGGGGTGGCTGCAAGCAAAGTGATCAAGAAGACAGACAGGAAATCAACAGGGTAAAGAGTCATTCTCGGTCAACCAGAAAAGACGGTGCTGATGAAAAATGGAATCAAATTACTTGAGTTGTTTGATAATGCTATATTTTCCAATAAGGAGAAAAGTTAAGGTGCCCCATGAACCTTAGCAAATTGTTAAGTAGCAAATTAATGGGTCATATTTCAAATCAGCCTTCCGCAACCTGGTGCACCTCATAAGTTTTGAACTACAACAACCAGCATGCCAAAACATCTTGAGGACTTCAGGCAGAGTAAGGCTGTTTCAAATCCTAATCATCTTTCATTTTGTTCATTAAAAAAAGAAGCAGTTACAGTACTTCTATTTTTTGCTACTATTTCAACAGCTGAGGGTCAAAGTCAGTTGCCTTCTCTGTTACTTTATGAAATACCTTCTATTATCCATTACTTTCCATTTCAGTGTGACATGTCTATCAGCAGTAAACTTTCTAGGATCACTATTCCTATTGTTTTTTTATCAATCCATAAAACTTGATACCCTGTTCCATCTGTTGGTTCATGATTGTGCTTTGCTTGATTCATTTATCTCAGCATCTGCTTACAGAAAACTTTTTGGTAGTCCACCTAGCTCCCCTTTCTTAACTTCTCCATCTCTTAAATCAGGGATGGGCAGACCTAAGACTTCTGGAATCTATTTTGGGGTTGTTGTTGTTTTCCTAAAACCCTAGGATCTGCCAGGCAAAGTACAAAAGACACTTAGAACACTGGCGGAGGAAGAGGAGTGGGGGGGGGAGCGCACCACCCCTGGCAGCGTGATCCTGGTGGGGTTCCATCGCAGCTGCCCCCTGCCCACGCTGGGCGCCCAGTCCCCAGGATGCGTGCCAGCCCTGCCCCAGCCTGCTCACCGCCCCCTGGTGCCGGAGCATGAACCTCTGCCACTAACTTAGAATTAAAAAAAATCTATGACACCAGAAATTATATTGAAGTACTATAGCTAAACTGAGTTCCACAGCCGCTCCAAACAAAAATCCATACCTTATCCTGGCCATTTCCCCTTATTTCCTTGATGTCATTTTGTTCTTACCTCTGTTACACACTAGGGCAGGCATCCCCAAACTTCGGCCCTCCAGATGTTTTGGACTACAATTCCCATCTTCCCCGACCACTGGTCCTGTTAGCTAGGGATCATGGGAGTTGAAGGCCAAAACATCTGGAGGGCCGCAGTTTGGGGATGCCTGCACTAGGGTATCAGAAATCCTTGCTGATCTACCTTAAATCACCCAGCCAACCACTAGTAGATCCCAGTGGGCCTTCTGCCCTCACTTCTGCACTATACCAAGCAGCAAAACCAATTGCACCATTGTTTGAAATGAACGCTCATGCATTCAGAGAGTGATAGTTATTGGAAGCGTTTAGAAGAGGAAGCAGAAGAAAGCAGTATACGGTTCTTTATGAAAACACATCTTAGAGAAGCCATGAACTGCAAAATCATGGAACAGAACTTTACTTAATATTATAAGACCATCTGACAGGCAAAAAAAGAAGAAAAGTTAGGTTCTCATATACCTCCTGCATACATGACAGCCAACATGATCGATGATATCCAAGCTATCTGGCTATATGATGTGCCGAAGATCTCCTGTATCTCCTTGAAGAAGACTGTGATGGCTTTAGGGAATGCGTAAGAAAATCCAATGGAGATGAAACTGCCAAAGACCACGACCCAACCCCATCCACCGTCCGGGGGAGCGTACTGCGTCGTTGTTGCGGGCGGCATTTTTTAATCTTTACAACTAGGCTGCAGAGGGAGGGGGGGGAAAGAAAGTTGAAAAGGTTATTGAAATAGCTTCCTCTTCCTTCAGCATACTGTCCATATATAGTAGCCAATTCAATACAATAATACAAAACTATTATCCAATGCTTTAGCCAGCAGCAGATTCTCAAGTAAGACTGTCAGTGGATGATGTAGTGCAATTACTCATCTATAAAAGCCAAGGTAGCCTTCAGGGAGGGTGAAAACCTTGGCAAGGGTTACTGGAAGAACCTTATTAGGTATACTGTAGTTTTTCCAGGTCACTGATCCAAGCCACTGCGGTTGTATTTAGCAATTAATCACAGATGGTAAAGTGACATTTTGGGTCTTCTAGTATCAATCCACCCAGCTTCACCATCTCCAGTGAAGTGTGGTTGATTTGCACCATATGTGGGCCTGGCCTATATCTACTACTTCTATTAAAATGCAAAATAGTGCTTGATCTCAGCCTTAAGGGAACATCACATTTTAATAGCGTATCATTTTCATGAAAAATAATACGTAAAGTGACTTGCAAAGCTGGTAAAACCCCAAAATTAAAACCATTTAAAAGACATACTGTATATACATACAAACAGTTTTGCACGCATGCAAAACTGTAAACGCATTTCCAATATAAACCAAAGTCCAAACTTCATTCAGAACATGGCTTGAATTAGACTATATGAAATAACATTTTTGGAAACCCGAAAGGCTTGATGGAAACCTTGTTATTTCATTATGTGAATGTGGAAAGTGACCTTTAGTGCTATTAAATCTGAAAATAAAGATTGGTTATATAATGAGTAGCAAAATTGGGATAAAAAAAAGAACTGAATTACACAGCTCCCATTTCCCCATTTGAGTTGCCCACCTCCCTCCCAGCTGCCCTTCCCACTTCCCTCCCTCCACATTCCAGCTGCAACCTTGATATCTGTCCCCTAAAGAAGCGATAATCCCAGCATGGGAAGAATGGCAAGCCAAGATGTTGGACTACGCTAAAATGGCAAAACTAACGGGAAGACTCAGGAATCAAGAAGACAAGGGGAAATATTTATAACTTACTTAGGAGACCATTGTAAGCAAATTAAAACCCTAGCTGGACTACAAGAAACACTTGTAAAGTAATGAAGATTATAGATAATTTGGAAAAATGAAAATTGTGGAGAATGTACTGATATGTAGCTTTGAATTTGGTTTCAAGGACCCATGTAGGGGAAGGGGGGAAGTCATGAGATTCAGAGAATCTCATAAAATGATTGTACAAATTGTTTGAACATAAACTTGTAATGATAAAAACTAATTTAAAAATATTCAAAAAAGAGATATCTGTCCTCTGTCCTTCCCGCATGCCCATGTCCTTAGGCCTCTTCCTGAGTCTTCCTTAGCGTAGCGGCTCCTCTGCCATCCCTCTCGCAGCTGCTATCACCGTCCAACTAACGTGCATGCCTGTCTATCTGCCACCATCACTGCACACTTGGACTCCCCACCCACAGATCTGCACAGGAACCATAGAGAGGGAAAATGGAAGGTGGAGTGGTGAGCCAGCTTCAGTGTCCGGGCCCTGCCATGTTGACCGGAGGTAAGGAGGGGAAGCCTTTGTTGCTACTGGCAATGTCTGGGGTATTCCGGGAGTGGCTTGTGTAAATCTGGTATGTACCGATCAAAAAGGGGCAGTTGTGGGGTTTGTATTTGCACAGTAAATGCTTCCTGTTTTAGATATAAGAAGCCAAGGAGGTTAGGGCTGGCTCACCCATGAGGCAAGGTGAGGTGAGTGCATTGGTCGGCTGGATCCACAGGGGCAGCAGATCCGGCTTCCAACAACTGTATTTCATGCTGTTGTCCCCACCCCCCACTGGAACCAGTTTTATTTCTTGCTGCGATCTGTTTTGTCATGGGTTTATGGCACTCTGTGTACAATGTTCTGTTTTACAGTTTTAGAATATTTTTTGTTCTTCTACTAAGCCATATTTGTAGGTATTGGAGGCTGAATCTGCCTCCTCCTCGCAGCCCCACCCCCATCATTTCTTGGAGAATAGGGGGCACTGCTGGTCTCCTCCCACCCCTAGGGAGGAATCTTTTTTAAAATATAGCTTTATTAATTTCCAATATATAACCATTACAAAAAAAGAGAGAAAATGATACTAAAACAAAATCCCAACTTGCCCCCTTCCAGGGCGGATCAAAGTTTGCTGAAGTCCAGTCTGTGATTTTGGTAGTTGCCATTCTTCAGATTAGCCAGTAAACTGTTTTAGAAAAGGATGCCATATTTCAACAAAATTGAAATTATCGTGGCTGCCCTCTGGGGCCTGCTCGGTAGTGGCGCCCGCCCTGTGGAACGCCCTCCCATCAGATGTCAAAGAGAAAAACAACTACCAGTCTTTTAGAAGACATCTGAAGGCAGCCCTGTTTAGGGAGGCTTTTAATGTTTAATAGATCACTGTGTTTTATTTTTCTGTTGGAAGCCGCCCAGAGTGGCTGGGGAAACCCAGCCAGATGGGCAGGGTATAAATAAATAAATGAATAAATAATAATAGTAATAATTATTCTAGGGTCTGCATCCACCTGGAGTGATTCAGAGCTGGCCCCTTCCTCCCCACCCCCCAGGATGGCCTTTGATTCCCCCACTTAGGGTGATTTGAGACCCCCCCCCACATTCCCAATGTTGATTTTCACTCCTCACTTGTCGCCCACGGGGTAGGATGGGGACATTATGTGCTTTGCCTCGGGTGTCTAAGTGTCTTGGGCCAGACCTAGAGGAGGTAATGTAAGTGTAAGTTCTTATTGCAGAATGTGCCCTACTTGAATGATCCTGAAAAGGAAAACTAAATGTCAGAAATGGGGGCTCCATCCTAGCCTTCTCCCCACTAAGTTAGTTTTCTATGTTCAGGAGTGGCTCCTCACATGAGCGCCTGTCTGTAGTCTAAAATGGGACCAACTGAGAAAACTAGTCCTTACACACAGGGTAGCTGTGACAGAGATTCTTAAAAGCATCGGGCTATTTCTCTCCCCATTGTTGGTGTCCAAATTACTATTAGTTTAATCTGTGCTGACAGATACTGTCCATACCTGTCCACACACACACACACACACACACACACACACAAGTGTAATGTTGGGTTGAACATGTCCGAAGACCACTGACATGATGATTGCAATTGTTGCGAAAATAACACCATGTAAATCAGTGCACTGGAGCATTCATAGGAACAGAGCCTTCCATCACCAAAGCCTTCTGCAGACTAATGAAGAGATTCTTTTCCCAGTGTATCTACTGGAAAACATGAGTCCTGTTTAATGATAATGCCTAATGAGAAAATCACTACCCCAATAACAAACAACAAATAAAGAAGTATAGCTGCTAAATTTCAATATGTCTCAATTGAATTATTCTACAGTCATACCTCGGTTTAAGTACGCATCAGTTTGAGTACTTTCACTTTAAGTCAGGGGTCCCCAAACTTACCCGGCTTCGGGCCGGATGCCCGCCGTGCCGATTGCGTGGTGGGACGGAGGGTGGGGGAGTGTGCGCAGGAGCGCGTGGCTGTGCGTGCCCATGTGCATGCGCAAACACTATTTCTGGCACACTCCTGACCAGGAAAGCGGCAGAAATAGCTTGTGCGCATATGCAGAAGCCTCCTCCAACCCGGAAGTACACCGGAAATGACGCTTGCGCGTGAGAGCAAGCTATTTACGTCGCTTTTCCGGGTTGGAAGTCGGCAGCCGCACCGCACCGCGCCGGTAAGAGCGGGCAGCGGGTGGCGGGGGTCCCCGGGGGCCGCATAAAAGAGCCTCAAGGGCTGTATGTGGCCCCCGGGCCATAGTCTGGGGGCCCCTGCTTTAAGTACTCCATGGAACCATCTGGAATGGATTAATCCATGTTCCATTACTTTCAATGGGAAAGTTCGCTTCAGGTTAAGTACGCTTCAGGTTAAGTACGGACTTCCAGAACCAATTACACTCATACTTGGGGTTAAGTACGCTTCAGGTTGAGTACTCCGCGGACCCATCTGGAACGGATTAATCCACTTTCCATTAATTTCAATGGGAAAGTTCGCTTCAGGTTAAGTACGCTTCAGATTAAGTACAGACTTCCGGAACCAATTGTGTACTTAAACCGAGGTACCATTGTATTTGCAATGGTACTGGAAAGCTCTGATGCAACAGAACTCATACAGACAAATCAAGGCTGGATGTACAATTCCTAATAATAATAATAATAATAATAATAAATTATTATTATTTTTTAAAAAGTTGAAGTCCCTACAGAACCTGTTTGCTAGAGAAAGGAGAATGGTTGAGACTGATTCTATCTCCTACTTCCTCTCCCAAACAGCCGGGTAGTATCATTTGGCTTTTGGAAAGGCATTGCATGCACAGATCAGGAAGAGGAAGGGTATGTGTTGTACCTGATAGCTGCCAGTGAGGTGGTGCAGTTTGGGCTCTGTTACTTTTCTGGCTTGCCAACACAGCAGGTTGCTGTTTGATGCTCCTGGTGCTTCATCTATGCTGCCCCTGCACCACACCAAGCTCCCACTGACTTGACCCTCTCCCTTGCGCTCTTAGTAAGCACCAATGACCTGCTGTGTTGGCAAGCCAGGGGAGCAACAGAGCCCCTTCCACATTCCACTGGCCACTACAGGTGGTACTCCATCCAGCTGTAAATAGTCATTCTGATTTCTGCACGCATCATATTTTCCCCTAGCTTGGATTGGCATGAATGGATGGGTAGATGCAATGGAGTCCAGCTGGATCGGGGCTGATAGGTATAATTGAGATCCATATTGAAAATGAGCAAATAGGTCTGAACCACAGCAATAGGATTGGTTGACAAAGACGGGCAGCAATGAATACCATACCAAACATTTTAAAAGGATGAAAACTGAAATAACAAGGTCAGAGAAACAGCCATGACAAATAATTCATCTTGATATCATGCACTGTAGATTCTAGTCAATCATGATCAACCTGTTTAGACTGCTTGTCTGCAAATGCTTCATTAATATTCCTCTGCTTGCCGACTGACAAAATCAACTCTCAATACAATAAATAGCTTGTCAGGAGAAAACTCTGAAAATGCTCGACTCTCTCCCATTTTTTATTTTTATTTTTACAAATTCTCGGTATTTATTGTAAGATAGGCTGCAATTCTGATAATACCAAGGGGTGACTTTTTATTCCCCCTTTATGTTTAAGCAGGGTGCAACTTCTGCAGTTCCCCGCTGGCTGATAGAGCTGCAAGGATCACAGTGACTTACGAATCTATTGAATAAACTTGTTTGACGCGTTTCCAAAGACATGGCAACAACGTACAGTGGAGAAAACTGGTCACTGAATTGACTTGAACCCTACTTATCCGAAGTGCAGGCTCTGTCTTGCTTTGTACAGTAGTACCTCTACTTACGAATTTAATGCGATCCGAACACACATTTGTAAGGCGAAAAAATTTGTAAGTCGAATCCCATCGGAATGCATTGGGATAAAAAATTTGTAAGTAGAAGCAACCCTATCTAAACCGCATCCAAGATGGCGGACGGAACTCCATTCGTAAGTAGAAACATTCGTAAGTAGAGTTATTCGTAAGTAGAGGTACCACTGTATTTCCAACTGCACATATCATACAACGAGTCCCAGAACCAGGAACCTTTAGTTTTGCATGCAGCTGTCCTATGTGGTCAGCTAAACAAACTGCATCTAGGAAACATTTTCCTGGCAATGAAGTAATCTCAGGCTCTGAACTGGCTCTGTACTCAGGTGTATTCCTCAGATTCCATTCCCCAACTCTGATCACCTCCAACAGCTGCCCATGGCTCAGCATTGATAACCTCAAGCAAGGGATACAAACACATGAGGGCGCACTGAAATGAATGGGACTTGAAAGAGCACATCTCCCATTCATTTAGCTGCCCGAAGGATCAGTGATTAAGGGAGCTAAAATAAGCTGAGAAGATGATATGGATACCAATAGCACGGGGACTTCTCCTTAAGTTGGCAGAAAGGGTCAATATAAGAATAAAGCTGATCAAATGCCATTTCGCTGTTTGACAACTCCCTGGTCCTGCCTACCTGCAAATAAAATAATATAAACCCAAAACTGTTCAGAGTCTTTCCGCCACACTTGATTTAATAGGGTCAGCTAACCTTTCTCTTTACAGTTCAAACTGTTGGCTTGTCACTACAGTAGAAATCCTGATCCACTTATCAGTCTATTTTAATCATTCTTACTATTCCTTAAATCCCTGTGCCTCGCCAGCATTAAGTACACCAAGTTGTATTACAGCAGCTAAGGGCAGTTTAAAAGGACTGCCGTCAACATTTAAAGAAAGTAGGGTGTTTGACAAATATTAGCTTGGAATCCCCTTGGGATTTAACAACAGTTTTAAGGCACCAGGAAGCCCTCCTTAAGCCCTCCAACAGAACTGAATGGGATTTGTGCGATAGACCAAACCATGTAGCTAGCCTGGAAAGGCACAAGAAATCACTAAGCCATGTATTGAGTGGTGGGATGTTTTACCTCAGCATGGCAAACTATAAACAAAGTGGCATTTACGTAGTCAAAAATGTGTGTTTATCTACCTGAAAGTCGGACAATATAAAGAATTCATTTGAAGTACGCAGGGGGGGGGGAACACCCCTAATATTACTGGGGCAAAGGAAAGTATAAATGCACGGAAGGAAAAACGTCAGTCTGTACTTTATTTCTGGGGAGGGTGGGGGAAAGGATGTTGAATCGCAAACTTACTATGTGTTTGGTCTGAGAACTAAAGAACTACCTACTAATATATACACACAAATTGCTTTCAACTCCCAAGATGCCTTAATCTTTCACTGTAAAGCCATTGTATAAAACTTTTTTTAAAGGCCCCCTTCCTTCTCTTTAACCAAGGAGATTTTTGCTTACGTAGGCCATATGCAGTCAGACTAACCAGAGTGGGAGAAGGCGGGAAATAAACATTAATCTGGTATTGGGGCACATGGGAATGTAAGAAGGGTTATTCTTATGTTCTTATCTAACCCATAGTGTCGCACTTCCGGCCTAGCATCCCTAGAAATTATTAGCATCTCTCTTTGTATGCAGAACATACTTAGCCCATTTTTATTTCAACAAGTATGTCTCCCTTCCTGCTGCCTATGCCTTAATACACACACCAGGCCAACTTCACACAAAGAATGGGAGGTATGGATGATGTTTCATACACGGCCACCTTGTGAATGCCCCCACATGGCCTATCACTGGTCCATCTAGTTCTGTATTCTGTTCTCACAATGGCCAACCAGATACCTGTAGGAAGCAGAACATGAGGGCAATAGTCCTCTCCCTCCAATCACTGAAAATTCGAAAAGCTTTGCCCACAACTCATTGTTTGCATGCTGTAGGGTCACGCACTTCTCAAAGAGCTCTGACAATAAGCGTGGGAAATAAACTGTTTCTCAGAATGCACGAGATGCCAGGGCTTAGCTTACCAAATCTAGATTTATAGAAATCTATGGGAGATTTGTCATTGGCAAAAATGGGACCACCATACACTGGCATTGTCTGAGTTGTAGAGTGGAAGAGGAGTGTAGTGCTTAGCTTTCAGACTAGGGCTGTGGACCCACTGCCATTTTATTTTGCATCCGATGCGCTGCCGCTGCTGGAAAACTGTGTAAACACATTGTTATCGTGATCTGTAACTGTACCTACTATGTCGTTCCTTAGGAAATACTGCATTTTGATACATTTCTCCCCCCAACCACCTTTGATTCAAATTAATGGGAGCACAGTCTGGACCAGGAAGATCCAATTTCAAATTCCCACTCGAGTAAAACTGTGGGCGACTGCAGATCAGTCACTGTGAGGATAATATTGGGGGGGGGGGGTGCTGCTGTTTTGAGCTCCTTAAAGTAAAACCTGGGTTTAACTTTAATATATATATAAAACTTAATAAAATACCCATTGTCACCAAATCACATATGAAACGGTAAGAACAGCTTGATGGACATGTATTTAAGAAATTTTGTGCTGTGAATTTTTTGAATTTTTTACCATGTCATTAATTGATGCAGTGTTGGTACAAAAAAAAAAAATTGCCCTAGATACATTTTCTGAGACTATACAGAAAGAATATGTTACCGGTATCAAAACAGGCTCCTTTCTAAGGATATACCCAGTGAGAAAATCACATTCCAGAAAACTGTTGGATGGATGTTGCTAATATTCTTCTGGCAGTAACACTATTATTGCCTAAATTGTTGAATTTCAAATTAACACTGTGCAGAGCTGGTAACTTTGTCAATCCCACTCATCACTTGCCGTGTTTCTGTTTTGGAAGGTGTTAGTTGTTTGGCACATAATAGCATAAACGAGAGCAAATGCTTTTAGATAGTATCACTGCAAGTAATACATTCTGCGCATCCCTTACTGAAGATCCATTTCCCCCCTCTGAAGATGTAACTTTCATTTTATTAGCTCAAACCCCAGCCAACCTGTGCTTGGATTTAATAGGATTTAGTCCCATCAAATGGGAATATGCTCTCACGTTTTCTTTAAAAACCAATCCGTTAGCAGTTTCACCTTCCCCCACCATTGTAAACATGTTGTTGTATAAACCAGCGTTTGTGGCCAGGTAAAACAAATGGAGATCGAAAGACTGAAATATCTTAGCATCAATACAGGCTGTTCTACAACACATCTATAAATAAAAACTCCCCAGCGCTAAGGGCATGACCCAGCCAAAGTTAAGCACCACTGGTTTCGGCGTGAGTGCCAAGGATAAATGCTTAACTGAATTATGGCCATCATTTTTAACTTCAACATTATCAGAGGTGCAGGGGCTAGTTATAAACAGAAGTAAGTGAAGTCTCTCAAACTCCTCCTCACAGCAAAGGGGTGGCAGATCTGTCAATGTTGGTTTCCTTCAGTTTCCCATTTTTTCCAGCATTCAGTTCTCTACATTTCCACATCAGCTTGCAGTTGTTTTTAAAAAGACCTTGTAAAAATTCAATGGCATTTTGTGCAAGCTTCTCCTAATATGCATGCCTTTGTATGCAATTTTGCATAATATGTGTGCAATTTCCCTTAAACCTGCCCATTTTTGCAAAACCATTTATCTTAATATAATGCATGCTTGCATGTTATTTACACAAATTTTATGCACCGTTCATCCCAGTGCATGTGTTTATGTTCACATTACGCACCTGGAGGGAGAAGTGAATTGCAAAATTTGGAGAAGTGCGAATTTGGAAGTATGGTGTGTTTCAATTCATGTATTGTTTTGCAGAATAAAATCAGAGAATTGTAAGGGACCCAACAGGTGACCAAGTCCAACCCCCTGCAATGTCAATTGCCATGCTAATTTAATAGATTCTGCCTTAAATGCATACTGAACTGAATTTCAGCCCCAACCTTACTCACAGCAACACTGGAGGATGAGACGGAAGGGGGAAGCGCATGAGTCTAAGTCACATGGTTTGTGTCATGTGTGAATGTATGTTTGGTTGTGCTCTGGACACTGATGTCAGAAAAATGAATGTGAAAAGTGAAACTCTGGCCTTAACCAGTTAGCTTTCAAATTAGCAGAGGAGCAGCAAGGAAAGCAGTTGCAGGACAAACCAGGTGAGTCATATGTTGCAGAATCATAATAAACTGAAAAGCAAATTCTTTTGGAAAGTGGGACACAGTGAACATCAATCTGTGCAATGACTTTGGTGTCAGCTTCAGGAGAGAAATTTAATCAGATCTGTAAGGAAAAGGCGTGAGTCATGTTCTTCTCTAGTGACACTCAGATACCTGTTTATCTAACCAGACTACAGTTATCATAGATTTCTTTTAAAATTTCCACTAGAGGTCAATCTACACAGAATATAGAAAATGCCTGCCTATTCTTTCCACCTTATCCCTGGGATCCATGCAGGCCCCAATCTAGGTGCAGTCCCGGTGGCACAGGGCGCCAGGGCGCCGGGCCGGCGGCGGGGGGGCTGCGCGCAAAAGCCGCACGGAAGCCATGCTGCGCGCTGCGAGGGCGGGGCGCCGGAGCCATCTCCGCGCCTCAGCGCCAGGGCTCCCGACCTGCTTGAGACTGCCCTGGATCCATGGCATGCTGTAGCTTCCCAACAACTCTGTGAAGTAGACTGAATGGAGGGCTAATGATGATTTACACAAGGCTTACACAATTTCAAACCATGGTTTATGATCCTGTCTTATTAATAAGCCATAGATAATACTAACTATGGTTTGTCTGAGTTTGGACTTAACCAAAAAACAGCAGTTCGTTGAACACCAAGGGAAAAGCTTCCAATCTCCTCTATGCCTTTACACCAGGAAAGGGGATGGGGGGGGGGACACACATAAGCCAAAGGATTGGGCACACTGCACTGAATTTACACAGGGTACGACAAATGAATGATTTCCTCAGGTGTACTTAAAGTGCAAAACAACTGCCAGAGAATGCAATTTAAACAAGCAAGCAAGCAAGCAAGCAAACAAACAAACAAGGAAATGTTTTTATTTTTATTTTTATTTTTGAAAGCCATCTTTCTTATCAAAACCACTTCCCCAAGCTGCGTTTTGCTGCATGCAGGAAATGTGATGGGTGCCTGGAATGCCGTGATTTTCCTACAAAAATTCATTTAGCCTGTGCTTTGTCCATAATACTTTCCTATTGTTGCACAAATTACCTAGAGTGGCACCTGGAAAGCCTGACATTGTTTTGAAAAGGCACATGGCAATTATGCTCCCTATAATTAACCAGAGAACTAATAACTGGAGACAATTATCATCATTTGCTATAAATAACTCCTCTGTTAAGCAAAGATAGACACTGACTCCTGCAGTGGTATCGATATCTAACTGCCTCTGCCACTGAGAAAGCCGCCAGGCTGGACAGATGGTTTCACTGATTATTTTTCAGATTGGCCAGAATATCTGACGACTTGCATAAATGTTTGATCACATGACCCGAGTCAAACGTTGCGTGCCCATCTGTGTTAATTTCCCCAACACAAACATTTGCATTTTCTTAATGATAAGCATTTGGATGTGGTTGAATTTAGATTTCCAAAGCAATGGATTTTAAACTGTTAGCTGGACCCAAGACCATTCCTTGAAATTGGAAATGCACTGGCAGAGTACTTTAGGGTTTTGCATATTACTACACATAAGAGCAGAAGAAGGTGTAACAACAGCAGAAGTGGCTCAACAAGGGTGAGCCATGATGCTCACTTCTTATTAGGGATGCTACTATTGCTTACCAGGAAGGAGCAGGCCAGGGTGGTGAGGATGCCAGTGTGGTGCAAACACACCAGCAGAGCCAACCCAGCACTCCTTGCAGTGCATTCACCCAGCACCCGGCACCCTGCTGCCTCTCCCCTCCACCTCTTGGTAAACAACAGTGACCCATCTTCTAAGACCATAGCATAGCAGCTCCTCCTCGATAAATACCGTGTTTCTCCAAAAATAAGGCGTAGCCATAAACAAAGCCGCAGCAGGCTTTGTAAGCATTCAAGGAATATAAGCCATACCCCGAAAATAAGCCATAGTGACAGGCGCAGGTCTGGAGGGCGCCAAGGAAGAGGCGAGGCTGCCCGCACCTCTGAGCCTCCTTCCCGCTGGAGGAGCCGCCCTCCAGCTGCTGCCCGTCTTCTTTACCGCGGCGCCAAGAAGAGCGTGTGAGCCCACGAGTACGGTAGGAGGAAGTATACAGCAGCACCGCGCGGAGCGAGAGTGCCGAGCCGCGGCAGGAGGAGGAGGAAACCTGCCAGGTTGGTGCCCGCGGAGCACCCCAAACCAGCGGCCTCACCTCCACCTGGCCCAGCTGGGCATTCTCCGAATCCGGGCTCAGGGTCAGGCCTGGCAGGGCGGAGGCAGGGGAGGAGCAGGAGTCGCTGCTTCACGAGTTGAGGCTTCCGGTGAGCCTCGCAAAAAGGTGTTGGGGGGGGGAGGTAAAAATAAGACAACCCCCAAAAATAAGCCATAGGTTTCTTTTCTTGGGGAAAATAAATATAAGACGTTGTCTTATTTTCGGAGAAACACGGTAGCAGAGGGTTGTATCCGATGGTGCAGTCCCATGGATGAAACAGACTGCCACTTGAACATCAGAGTTCCCTCTCCTCTTCCTTGCAGCCCCCCCCCACCATATACCATACACCTTCATAATCTGCTCCAGAGTTGTTCGTGGCTTCCCTCAGGCTTATGGTCTAAAAACAGGACTGGCCAACGTGTTGTTGGACTCTCAATTTCCGTCAGCTCCAGCCAGCACAGCCAATGAGTCATGGGCATTGTAATCTAGCGTTGTCTAGAGGGCAGCACATTGGCTACCCCAATTCCAAAAGACATTGGGAGGGGGGGAACTGATTGGGAGGGAGGAATAAGTAAGCAAAGTAAGGTTCTATGGTTATGTACCATTCTGAGCAACTTGGATGAAGGATCAGTAAAAGTGAAATGTGTGGTTTAACTGGTTAATAAAACCTCCGCATAGTGCTTCATTATGTAATAAGAAAGCATCTGCAGCTCACGAAGTGGTTATGACAACAACTAGTCATATAACTCATGGCTTTGACCTGCTTTGTGGACGAGGGCCAAGATGAAAAACACCAGAGTCATCCAAAGGCTGTCCAGTCCCTAAAAGCCTTTTGGCAAGTGTGAAGCATTCATTCACACTGAACTGTATAATAGCAAGCGATATAAAACCCCTGACCCATCAAAATTCCCCACTGATCTGTGGATACTTTCTAAGAGCTCTTGAATTTCACTCTTGGCACTCAAGTGAACCTCCAAGTGTCCGAGTCAAGGGCACGAAGGGAATTTACTTGAATGCCCTCCATGTGTTTCACAGAAGGGGCAGCAAGCCTTCGCTACCTATCCTGTCCTCCTAACTTTCCCCCTTCCCCTGATGTGTGCACTGACCACGTTCTTGCTGGCTAGGTGTTCTGTGTCAGGGTGAAGGGGCCTACCATGAGTACAATGAATGTTTGTAGGGGCTGTTCCTGGCTGGTAGCAGCCCTGATCTGCTAGTGTGCAGGAACTCCTATGCACATGTTTTCACATACATACCATATTTTTCCATGTATGACACGCCCCCATTTATAAGACAACCCCTATTTTGGGGACCACAAAAATGGGGGGGGGAGAGAGATTGCCCAGAGTTTTTGAGCTTTTTTGGGGGGGGTGTCACCACCGCCAACAGCTCTACAGCCTGCCCACCAGTGCAAATCGCACGCATCGCTGTGGCCACCAAACGTCTGCATGCTCGCCACCCAAAGCCCACCTGCCCACTCGGCACAACCACAGCCGATTGCACGGACGCCTTGCCACTGCCATAAATCAACGTCTAATTGCCGCAGCCGATTGCCAGCAACCAATCACATGCCCAATCGCCACTGCCAATCTCCTGCTGGCTGCTGCAACCAATCGCCTGTCCGCCCTGCCCCCCCTTTGCTATCCGTGTAAAAGACGACCCACAATTTTTGCCTATTATTTCTATGGGGAAAGTATCTTATACATGGAAAAATACAGTAATCTGTGAAGATCTCTTCACTTAATTGCTGAATTGGCTGTGATCCCTGCACTGCAGGGGACTAGAATGGATGATCTGTCAGGTCCCTTCCAACTCTGCAATCCCATGATTCCAAGACTGTGTAGCCACTGGGGATGTGTGTGTGTGTGTGTGTGTGTGTGTGTGTGTGTGTGTGTGTGATGTCTGGTGTGTATGTTGTACTGCAGAGACTATCAAGTGCCATTCCAGTCACTCTCAATGGCATTCAATGAAAATGTATGAGTGTGGGACATGTGAACATCCCCAAAATGTTTGCAAAAAGATGTGTTCAGATATGTTCAGGGGTATATGGGTAGGAAAGATAGGTCCAATTTCAGGGCACATGTGAAGAAAAGGAAGAACGAAGGCTAAATATCCACTTATATATTTACTCTACTTCAGTTTCTATTCCACCCCCCCCCCTAGGGCTCTTCAAGCTCATAACGGCAGTTTAAAGACACCACACAATCCAGACAGCACAATGAAATACCAAATAAAAAGAGATGCAACACTATATTAAAAATAGATCGCCCTTACTCCACACCTGCTTAAGCCTGGCTGTGAAAAAAATAAAATAAGACTTGCATAAGCAAGATCGTTTTGTCATTGGCTTTGGTGTGTGGCAATGAATGTAGATGAGGCAAGGCTTTACAACTTGCTCAAACACGACGGATTCGAACAATCCCAAATTGCACATCTCTGCTTGTATGCCTTTGTCCAAACATTCACTTCTTTGAAGGAAGAGAATGGATATGCAGGGTTTCCGGCATTAGGAAGGAAGATCTGTTTATATGTTGCACCCACTTCAGGCAGGGTGATCTAAAATTCTGCCACTGCTGTTAGCAAAACTGCTTCAGTAAAGGAGACCAGAGAGTCCAGAGGGAAGAGAAATTCTGGGAGCACTTCACTAAGGAAACTGAACAAAGCACAGTGTATATAGCTTGAGGAGAAAGGCACAGAGGGGTTCTGTCTTTCTTAACTCTGGCCTTGTACATACACAGCAGGAAGACATTCAACTAAACATACAAAGGAAAACACCCTCTGAATGACTCAGCTAATCAGGGCACATGCTCCTTCATCAAATATTAGGCCTCGCTGCCTGGTTGCTAAGCAACACCTCCAACACCCCTCTTGTCCAGCTGAATTACTGATAACAGAATTAACCTTTTAGGTTATAAACTGAATGATCTCTGCTGCTGCACTTCCAACCATTTCTTCCAGCCCTGAGTTTCATAGTTAGCATCTCTGGGGTTTCTTTAAATTGCCCTCTCCGCAGTAAAGTTTTAAGACCCACATATTTTAAAGGTTTTTCTTCTTCTTCATGCAGCTTAATACAAATCTATCAACTTTCCCTTGCCTCAATACCTAAATGGAATTTCCGTGTTTAGAGAGAGAGAGAGATTGAGCTGACTGCCAGTTGCTGAGGGGCAAAAACAGCAGGGAAGGGTGGATGCCTGCAAGTTGTGCTTGCAGGCTTCCCGGAAGCATCTGGCTGGTCGCTGTGAGAAACAGGATATTGGACTAGATGGACCTTTGGTCTGACTCAGCAGGGCTATTTATGTACTTCATAGGCGTGCTTTAATGTGAACAAATTTATTAAGTCTCCCCAGGCCAAGAGAAACATTGGCTTGAGGTGAAAACGGAGCAGCATGCGGCCATTTGCTCATTTGCTAAGCTGAAGTGCACTGAAACATTTCTGAGCATGTCGACCACTTACAGATACCATAAGGATAATTCTAGCCCTTTAAAATTCTAACACTCAGAATGGGGATGTATTTATCTGAATTCCGCGCAGCTATATAGCGAAGGACACCTCTATAATTCCCGTCCTAATGATAATGACATCAATGTGAGTGGCTTATCAAAAGCCAGTGGGTTGCTTGATGAAGCTGGCATTTGAATCCAGCCAAAGCAAAGTGCTTTTAAGTCACTTTTATGTCAACGACGCATTTTAAAACATATCTTTAACTCTTCCATTTACTTCGCTTTCGACAGACCCACACTCATGGTTCATGAATCCAATTCCCCCCCAAATGTACTGGAATATAGAAAGGCCCATTAGACAAGGAATTAGCTAGGAAGTGGTTCCCCCCCCCCATGCCACCACAGTATGAAAACAGAAGCAATTTCTATCATAGTAATTCAATAAGGAGAAGGAGCAAAGGAGTGGCACTCTGGCCTCAAAGGAAAAGAAGAAGTCCTGTAGCTGGTCAATCCCAAATGGCTCAACAAACAATGGTGGGCAGTGACTTTTTTTGTAGGGGAACAGTCAGGGCCAGAGGCTGCAGCTTGCAAGGGTGACTTGGGGCTATATGGATGTGAAGTTGCAATGTTGTGTGTGTGAGCATCAGGCCTCCCTTCCTAAGCCAGGCAGACGCTTCCCAAGCTTTGGGAAGGAGGCTCCAGGGGAACATTTAAGGGACTAGTCTAGTCCCCCCTAGTCCATTGACTGCCAACAAACTACCAGCGTTGGAAGGCTATGAAACAGTAGCTGATTTATTTCCAAACTGATTGAAGGTTCAGTGTTCTCAGCTGTGTGGCTCCTTCCGATGTGGCCCAAATATATATGAGAATGAGATCCTTGCCTCTGACTCATGCTGCATCCTAAGTAAATGCACAGTCTGCTGATTTACTAAAGCTTCTCCTGGTGACTATCCTTGAGCCAGACCTTTTACCAGGGAAACTGAGCTTAATTTGGGACACCAATAGCATCCCTAGGACATTGTGGAGTTACATGGAGCCCAGAGGAAGATAGTGTAAGGCAGAAATTTCCAAACTGTGTGTCGTGACATGTTAGTGTGTCGGATGCAGAGTGTAGGTGTGTTGTTCGAATGTTCCCCACGCTCCTACCGAAGATGGAAAGGGGTTAGTTTAACCTCCAGTTTGCGAGTAAAACTGAATTGTGATGCATGTCTAAAAGTGTGTCACCGACATGAAAAGTTTGGAACGCTCTGGACTTGGTATTTCCTAAAGGCCTGAAGTTTTAGCCTGCTAATTGAAGCATTTTAATTTTTTTTAAAAAGTACTTCATAACGGAAAGATGCATCTGTATTAAATGTAGGGAAGGAAATGAGAATAGAGTCTGTTTTGAATGACAGAATGAATTGTCGCTATTTTTTAAGAAAGGGAAAAAGGCATCACCTATACCGGCAAAAATGACATATCAGAATGCTACCTGTATAAATATTTCTCAGGGCCTTTAATTGCATCTCCCATCCACAGAATCCAGTGCTCTCGACATGCTTTCCTTATTTATAAGAGATTCTTTATATTTAATATCTGTGCTACCAACTCAGGGATACAGCTAGGGAACTCAATGGAAGATACAAATAAAATATCTGACGCCACAGCCAAGCAAGGTCACCTTCATATCCTTGTGACTAAGCGTCGCTCGGCCTCATCGACCCTGCAGCCACTTGAGTTCAGTGTGTTAAGTCAGGCAAGGTTCAGGGTTGTATTTAAACAAGATTGGCTAAGCTATGCTATGATAAGAAATAGTAATTGTGGCTTACGGGGGGAAAATAATACTTTAACCAAAAAAATATGTGGTCTGGATATGCAGTTGTTCTGCTCTGCTTTGTTTTAACTCACAGAAAGATTGATTTTATAATGTAACCAAGAAGATGCATGAACATTTCAAAACCTCTGCTGCAAAACTATATACTGTACATGAACAAAAGAAGCTATGTGATTTGGGTGAACTTTTAAGGAAATAAGCAATGTTTATGGCAGACAGTCCTCAAGTCTCAGTGTTGAAAAGGAAGAATAATATCAGATGCTCAAGGAATAATAGGGTTTCCCCTTTAAAAAGAAGGAGAAGGAAAGCATAAAATAAACATCAAATAGAAGAGTTAAGAGAGAGAGAGAGATTTTGTGTTTATGCCAAAAGATAGCAAGTCCTGAGTCAAACACGTCCAGTTCTTTTAAATCCACGGAAATATTAAAATCAAATCCATCCTTACTGCATAGTAACCAATTGCATTATTTAATATATATGATGAACCAGATTCACAAGGATACAATGTGATGTGATACGTGGATGTCACATTTGAATCTGTTGTAAGGAAATATTCCGTTTAAGATTATGAGATGATGCATTTAGATGACATTAATTCTGTCTGATTCAAGCTGTTTGAAATCCTGGAAATGGATAGCGGTCTACAAGTACCTACAGAAATCATACAATTGCCTCAACTTCAGAACTCTGGTGAAAGATTTTGCTCCTGCTTCAGAGGTAACATGCCTAGAGCCATGTCATGGTGGAAGGGCTTTACAATAGCCTGTGTTGCACATGTTGTGTATACAGCATTTGTGTATATAGAGTTCTCCCATCACAACTCATCTTCCTATATGAACCTACCCGGTCCCTGAGATCATCTTCTGAGGCCCTCCTTCATGTGCCCCCTCCTCTAGAGATCCAGAGTGTGGCAACACGAGAATGGGCCTTCTCTGCAGTGGCTCCCCGTCTGTGGAATGCTCTCCCCAGGGACGTTCGTCTGGCGCCTTCATTGTACAAATTTAGGCTCCAGGCAAAAACGTTCCTTTTTAACCAGGCCTTTGGTTGATCTTATTGACATCCAGTACCCTTTTAGAATGTCACTTTTTTGGGGGGGGGTTATTGGGTTACTGCTTTTGGTTTGATTTTATAAGTTGTTAACTGCCCTGAGACCTCCGGGTATAGGGCGGTGTATAAACTGAATAAATAATAATAAATAATACTTCCACAAGAGTGGGCATGGTATCAAAATAGAATCCCCTTGTCCTGAACAGGTGCCAACAAGGCATGGAGATGGGACAGGGTGTTGGAGTTTATAAGACAAGAAGGAACATTACATCTGCAATTGATGGATCTGATGCTATTGTTCTGTTCTGTTGCAGTCTGCTATTCTGACCCTCTCACTTAGTCAGCTGTGAAGCAGGACTGGCCCTCAATCCCCAAAAGGCTCAAAAGCTCATCACTACTTTTTACTTTCCAGGTGCTTTTCAAAATCTTTTTGCTTTAAACCATTTCATTGTTTACTGCAACTCTAAAACCTTGAACACCCATCAATAATCTCTGTCTTTGAAGGCTTGTTGAACTTGATGCTGTTGTTAAAGCTGACAGCATTTTAAAAAATGAGGTCAAGGCCTGATACTGTAAACCAGTATCCAAGGCGGCTAATGAATAGCACAAAAGTCCCACTACTTGCCCAAAGAAAGGACCCGCCCCTTTGTGCAAGTGTTACAGCACAACACTGGTCCCTCCACCATGCCTGATGCTTCCCTTGCCTAGCAAAATTAAATGCACAAGAGCCTGCTGCACCCAAGCAGTTGCTTTAGTTGTTTGTGTGTGTATAATCTAGAATATTATCTGTTTCACTGCTATGTCTGCATGCCTGATGACAGACTTCTTAAGTATCCCAAAATGTAGACAAAATAAACTCAGTAGGCAGAGTGTGAAACTCTTAATCACAAGGTCATGGCCACCACATTCGGTGAAATATTCCTGCATTGCAGGGGGTTGGACTAGATCAGCATTTCTCAACCGCTGTTCCGCGGCACACTAGTGTGCCGCAAGACGCTGGCTGGTGTGCCGCGACGTGCGGCGACAAGAAGGGCGATTTGCATTGTCATGTGCCTGGCGGCCGACAAAAAGCAGCGCTGACCCGCCGGAAAGGAAGCCGGCCGGGTCACGACGCGGAGCGAGCGCAGCTCTCAACAGCCACCACCACGGGAGGGTGGTTTTAGACAAACTTAAAGAAGCTGGCTGGATGAGCTCAAGCTGAAACTTGCTGAGCAAAGGATTGTGCTGGCAGAGAAATCAGCGGCTTGTGAAGCCTTATTACAGGAGATTGCAACCAACACAGCAATTGGCAAGTGTTTCTTACAGTCATAATTATATAGTCAATATAGGGCGGCACAGAGTTAAATTTTTTAACTTTTTTAATGGTGGTGTGCCTCGTGATTTTTTTCATGGAACAAGTGTGCCTTGGCCCAAGAAAGGTTGAGAAACACTGGACTAGATGATTCTCATGGTCCCTTCCAACTCTAGAATTCTATGCTTCCATAATGCTGTCGAAAAATGAACAACAGTGTGTTGCTCCATCAGGATGAGGGTGGCATCTTCTTTCAGGCACAGGGCTGTGATGGAATTGCAGCAGCAGGTAAACTAGCTTCTTTCATATTTAAACCTGAAGCTGATAAACAGCTACAAGGTAAAAATTAATCATAAGAAAATGGTCTACAATGTGTGTGTGTGTGTGTGTGTGTGTGTGTGTACATGCACACGCAAGCACACACACACACACACACTACAATATTCAAATTAAATGAGGACCGCATTACACTCATTTCCCCTGCTTTCCATCTTTCTCTTTCCTCTACTAATCAGTGTGAAAGTGGAACAGATAACTTCAGCTGATTTTGCAAAGGGCTGGGGCTGAATCTGTGCCAAACAGATGCCTTTTATTTCACAGAAATTCCAGCAAAAAATTAGAAACAGCAACAACATGTGTGTTCTAGATGGGCTATTATTCTTCCCAGTTCTTATGGGACTGTGCTGTTTTTAAACGTCACTGTTTCCTTCATGCATGAGATGAAATTTCACAGGCTTTTCCATAAAAAAGATGTTTTCTTGTTAGTTTATTCCTACACAACCCTCCTTTAAAGAAAATGTGTGCCTTCAACGCTCTTATCAGTACCGAAGAAGAAGAGAAAGAAGCAACAATAGAGAAGGTTCTATTTGTCTACTTGGAGGGAACGGCATAAAGGGCAAATAGCACAAAACTACTTCCTCAGAAGGTTGCAAAATGTCTTCCAAAGTTGTCACGACACATCAGCACATCGGATGGGGTGTGCGCATTATGTCAGCATGCCCCATGGCCTGCGCACATGGCGTCCACAGATTGCGTGGCCCAGGCCCCCTCAATCACTGGGGCAAGATGGAGTGCTTGGGGTCACATATCCTTCTATATGTGTCATCAACAACGTAAAAGAAAGAGAAGGGGATTGCCAAGAAATCTGTGTCCCAGAACTGCTTGCACGAGGGCCAAACTACCCTATGAGGAACAGAAATGAAAATGAGCAGAAAGTATAGCTTTTGAAACATTATTAATGTTGTGTGCCCTTTTTAAAAAAAATTGTTGGAAAATTCACTTTTGCATGGGAAAATTACAAAGGGTTTGTTTTTTTTTATTGAAAAGCTCACTAACGGACACTAGACACATGGGAATGAGACCATGAAGGCAAGAGAGAAAAGATTCAAAACTTGAGAAAGCACAGTTTCTTTTGTGGCCTCGGCACATATATTTGATGTGCCCTAACTCAGTACAAAGAACCGAGACCACCGAAATTCAGCGTTAACAAACTGAAACAACTTAAGGGAGGGAATTCTTCCAAGTTTGACGTGGGAATGGCATTTCACTTTGAAATTAATGTCATAGGGCAATATTAAAAGGAAAAAGGCCTCCACAGCCAGGGCAGAATTGGATTTGAATGGCAAAACTGCAGGAGCAGCTCAAACTTATTATTGCAAGATACCTGCAGTGTAGCTGGATTCTTCCTTCTTTTCATTTTTTTCTTCCTTGGGAACTATCACATGCCTCTCTGTTAGTTCCTGTTATCAAATCCAAAACACTTGGGTAACTGCTTGTAATAAGTAAGCTAATGGCCCCATTTAAATAATAATTAAGAAAAAAAAAACAAGGAAGAAAAGTATGTTAGTTGAATACCTGGCTGAACCACTCTCAGCCAGTTACATCCAGATAAAGGGTGGTTGCCATGTGATACTATGTGAAAGCAGAGGAACATTTTCTTTCCTACTTGAAAGCATGTGACAAATACAGCTTTGGGTTTCCAACACACACACACACACACACACACACACACACACACACACACACACTTTTATAGCAACTGTAAAGGACACTGAAAGATTCCCTGTGAAAGTCAGAGATGACAAAAGGTGCATATTAAGGGCTTGGCTTGCCCTTCTCTTTTTGGGGTGGGGGGGAGGTCACATGATTCAGAAAATGCGTCAGACAAGCAGAGGCATGTGATATGGGACAAAATTCACCTGCCTCTCAAATCCTTTCGAATGTAACAGTCCAGTGTAAATGTGCACCCATGCTGTAAACGAGGCTGCTTTCACAGACCTTCCTACAGCATCTCCACACATTTCACCAGTCTCGTTTCACCAGTCTGGGCTGGTGAACCTAAAGGAGGAATCTGCCTTATACACAGGAATCTGCCTTATACAGAGTCAGACCCATGCTGACCTGTATCATCTACACCAAGGGTGGGGGAACCTATGAATTCCCAGGTGTTGTTGGATTATAACTTCCAGCAACCCTGCTCACTGGGCCAAGATAGGCAGGGCTGATATGAGTTGGAGTCAAATCAAATCAAATACCTTTATTGGCTTCGCAATATAAAACACTTCAAATCACTGGGATGATTAAAAGGACAAGGGTGAAGCTGTCAAGGGTTATAGGGTCACACTGTGGTCATGTGAACTTAGATAGTCTGCTACGCCCAGTCTACTTCCTGAAGGGATGGTTCGTTGGGATCCCTTTAAGGTAAAAATTGTGGCTAAAAAGGAAGCTACTAGAGCAGTGGTATCTTTGTCCCGATCTGCCAGGAGAAACCTCATTTGATTTCTTCTCAGGTTTTGTGGGCTGGAGATCCAGCATTTTACTCAGCATCAGTTGGCGAGGTCTGCTATGTAAAGGGCAATATAAGAAAATGTGGTCCATGGAATCTGGTACTTCTTGGTTGCAGGCACACAAATGGGCTTGATATGAAGTGTGTGAGAATCTGCCTTTAGAGGGAAAGCATTTAATCTCGCGAGCATAAAGGCTCTTTGATGGAAAGGGTGTAGTGAATCCTTTAGGTATTTGACACAGGTTCTGTAGGCATCTGGAGAACAAGATCTCAGAGTATGAGGTAACAAGCGCTGTCTTAGAGCTGCTGCTTGATTAATCGGAATATGTTATTTTCGTCACATGCTTCAAGGCTCTCGAGAGCAATGCCCAAACTACGGGTTTTGTCTTGAATTGCTCTATACCATCTGGATGAGATGGGGTCTTCAAGCATAGAGGTTAAGAAGAAGTTAGATGTTGTTCTAAAGTGGACTTTCAGCCAGGCCTTGATTGTAGAGAGCCATGCTTTGGTTTCCATCAGATGTTGGCAAGTTTCAGCACATAAGGTTAAATAACTTATGCATTTAGGGGCACCAAGGATCATACGGAAACAGGTCGCTTGGATAGAAGTTGGAGTTCATCCAACAACATCTGGAAGGCCACAAGCCGCCCACTCCTGTTGGACACTGACTAGCAATTCTTCTTCAGGGTTTCTAGCATCCTACCTGGAGTTTTGGGGGAACTGAACCTTCTACATTAAAAGAAGATGCTCTGCCACTAAGCTACGGGCTGCCCTCCGGTGAGGTGCCACTTTACACTGGCATCAGGAGTTCTGTGTTGCATTCCTTGTTCTGTTGTCACTCTTTCAGAGGGACCGATGTAGCCAGGCCCGTCTTAACCACACCGAGCGCCGTGGCGCAAAGGTCCCTCCGCCGCTGCCCCCCCAACTCACTGCAGACGCAGAGGAGGGACATGGCATGGGCGGGCCGGGCACTGAGAGTGGGCCGGGCTCAGGGGCACCGCAACGGGTGGACCGGGCTGCCTGGTTGTCCTCCGGGGCACCGAGGGCGCCTCCTCCTGCGCGGAGGCCTCTGCTGGGGGGGCGGTGCCGTGCAGCATCCGGCCTCTTGTCCTACTTATGCCCCCAACCCGACCCGCCAGGCTGAGGCTGGGACTCGAACCCGTGGCGGGCGGGTGGGAGGGAGACAATGAGCAGGGTGAGCAGCCGGGCTGTCTGGCGGGCGCAGCGTGGCGCCCCCTGGTGGTCTGGCGCCCTGGCGCATTGCACCACCCAGCCTTGCCTTAGCCTTAGGGCCGGCCCTGGATGTAGCTAAAAACACAAGGTCACTCCATTCTCCAAAGATATGCAAACACATAATGCTTCCATTCCAATACATGCATCACAAACTCTATAGCTTACATGTTCCAGCTACCCCAACAGTGTTTTTGTTTTTGTTTGTTTGCCTTGCATATATTCCTCCCCCCCCCTGCAGAACAAATGTACTCCTTGTTTTATTGTATCGTTCTTCTTCAGTCACAGCAGCAACTTACAGTACAAGGTTGCAGCTTTTCAAAATAACAGAGGAAGCAACTCAAGAGATCCTTTCTAAAATGCACTTGAGTGATGGTATCAACTTCTGGGGAGGAAACACCACAGGAAGTCTGTCTGGTTTTATTTTGTTGATTTGTAATGAGGTCCATGTGTGTGTTAAATTTATATTTTTCTCTTTTTACAGTGGCCGTATTCCTTCTGGGAGTGCAGGGAAAGCTTCCTCCTTTCTTCATAGCAATCCTGTGATAGAGGATAGGACAGACACAAACTATCCCACGGCTGAAGACAATCGGAGCTGGAGTTCAACAATATCTGGAATACCTTCTCTGCTCCTGCTCTAACCAGTATCCCAAACTGCCTCTCTTACAAAGCAGGTGTTTGGGCAGAATAAAGTCCAAACAACAGCACCGGGCCACAATTTACACATGGAATCAGACACTGATTCTCTTTGCCTGGAGGTCACAGTGGTAAGTCTGGGCCACTGGGCACAGACTTAACACCCCACAGTGCCTTCCTTTCCCCCCAAAAGATGGTACCACAATGGACAACAGTGATGGGGGGGGGAGAAAAAAGGAAAGCATTTTAAAGAGTGGACATGGGTCTCCCACAAGTGTCTCTGAGTTCTCTGTGAGACCAGCGGCGCTCTGAAAACTGAAGAGGGCTAGATGAAATGTTTGGAGCTTTCCTCTGTCTGACCGAAGTACACCCATTGTAAAAAAGTTATATAAAAAGATATTGTGGTGAGGACTGACACTGCCTAGTAAGGGAGGAGGGGGAAAGGGAGGGGATGGCTGACCAGAATGAGCAGGGGAAAGGCTTTACTTTTGACATCCTTTGTTTGAGACCCCTGTCAGGTATGACGCAGGCAGCCTGCCAACAACCCTCATAAGAGGTTTGGGAAGAAAGTTTAGAGACAGGAAAAAGCCGCTTCCCCTCAGCCTGGTACAGAAGCATGACATCACAGGCCAGTTTGGGAGACCCAGCTGACCTAGGCCAGATGTTCCCAATACTGGCTTACTATGTATTGTGGGAAAAGGTGAATCCCTATTCCCATCATTTAAAAGAGGCTCAACAGCAGGTGGCTGTAAAAACCAGCACATAGTGCTGACTATACCCATGAATGAATCTATGCTATGGAAAGGAAGACATCAGAAGATAAATGACAACCTGCCTGGATGGAGGAGAAGAAAGCCATGTGTATTGTAAGATGTTGGATCTAGAGGAGGGAAATAGTGCTTTCTGCATTATTATTTTACTACTGTTGAAAGCATAACGTTTGTTAACTCGATATCCTAAAAATGGAACACAGCTGCCTTCCCTTGATGGCATACTAAGATATCCTTCTGAGATTGTTTGCTCTTATTTTTAAGCCTAATCTTTCATATGCGAAGTTTCTTTCGCTGCGAAGAGTTACCTGCTCCCCTCGCTCTACAAGAGCGGCCTTTCAGAATTAGTTTTCGAAAGTCGAGATGGCTCAGCAGTGTAGCTCTCTTACCTCCTGGCATCTACTGCCTGTGCCATAAGTGAAGCTCCTGAATTGCCTTTAAAGCTTAGGTGTACTACTGGGCAAAGCTGTCATCGCTAGTAAAGTACTGCTCGAGTCTGTACAGTTTGATTAAATGGGAAATGACTCTGTTGTCTTCCAACAGCATCTGCCCATTGTTTGAATTAGTCTAACTTAAAATTGGGAGCTGATTATATTTGCCCACATTAACATGTCTCAAGCTGGCACTATTTTTTGTCAGATCTGCCTAGCCAGATTTGCACAGGAAAAAAACTGGGCCCTTGAGCCCCAAATTATGTACACTAGCTTGCCATTTTCATTTCATGCCTCTACTGCACAAAGTTATTCAGCTACCCTTCCCAACCAGATGTTACGTACATGCTGCTCATGTAAATCATCCCCTGCCAAGTTCAAAGGGGGATAAGGTGGGATCATTGGGGCCAAATGCAATGCTTAAATGGGAATGGCATTTGATGCTTCGGGAAGGAGAGAGATGAACCAGCAGGCAAACTTTTGTTCTGCTTTGCAAGTCATTCATTTTAGCAGCTTTCACAGAGAAACAGAAGAAATGGAAAGATGTATCAAGGCTGTAGCCTTAAGCACATTGCTTGATTGGGAGCAAGCCTTTTGGACTTAATCCTGAGTAAACATATATAGCAGGCATCCCCAAACTGCGGCCCTCCAGATGTTTTGCCCTACAACTCCCATGATCCCTAGCTAACAGGACCAGTGGTCAGGGATGATGGGAATTGTAGTCCAAAACATCTGGAGTGCCGAAGTTTGGGGGTGCCTGATATATAGGATTGCACTGTACAACTGCAATCCTATACAGTACACATGGGAGTAAGTCCCATGGAACAAAATGGGGCTTGTTTATAAAATGTTTAGGGTTGCATTGTGAATTGCACTGCTTGAGCTATAGAATATAAAGTATGGAACTCGCTCCTGCAGGAGGTAGTAATGGCCACTAACTTGGATAGCTTTTAAAGAGGCTTAGCCAAATTCACTGAGGATAGGTGATCAATGGCTACTAGCAGAGAACGTACTGTACCTCTGTGATCAGGTACTGCTTGTGTTTCCCACGGGAATCTGGTTGGCTACTCTGGCAACAGGACTCTGCAGTAGATGAGCCATTAGCATGACCCAGCAGGCCCTTCTTATGTTCTTAATTGAATGGGAAAAAAAAATTCTGATGCAATAAAATGTTAAAACTTGTCGTTTCTCAATTTAAAGCTGAGTATATAATCTATCTTGCATAATATACAATTAAAGACACCATGACTCACATAATGGTGTGTTTCCCCCACTTGTTTAAGGTATACTTGTTTGAGTCACCCGTGCTAGTTATCCATAGTTATCCAAATACGATGCATTTGGACCAATGGACTTGCCATATGACCAATTTGTGGTTTGCCCAAATTCTGTGTATGCCATGTAGTAAGCATGTGGGCCACTATTTGGCCAGGACTCCCAGCCTTTTTAAAAAGGGGGGGGGAGAGAGGGAGAGAGAGAGTCAACTGTAGCCCTTGTAGATCCAAAAATACAAAGCAGTATGTTCAGTCAGTATTCTGTCTAGTCACTTAACAAGGAAGAAGCTCAATCCTACCTTCCATTATTCTAATGAAGGATGCCACATGTAAGGGAAGCAGAGATACCAGTGAAGTTTTCCTAAGCCAAGCTTGGAAATAAACATTGTGTCTTATTAAAAGTCCACTTCCAAACTTGTACTTCACAAGCTCCAAAATTCTACCTTGACTCATATTTTCAAAATCCCCAGACACATCTCTTGTCACTATTCCCTAATCCCCAAAGCTGTTATCAAGCACTTACAGAGTGACAGAGAGGAAAGGAAGAGGAGACTCCCCCCCCCAGTACTGCCATCACTGCTGTGTTAAGCAAAGGATGGAGTAATATTAGGGTATAGCAGGGAGTTATGTAGATGAGCAAGGCATATCTGACATCCTTGGATTGGCTCTGCAATATTTTTTTCAGGTTGTCCTGATTACTTGGAAGTCCAGAATAATCTTAAATCAAAACAGAAGTCTTGGAAAGTTCCAAGAGCTTGATAATATCACTAGGGAATTTGCAGTGTTAACCTGCATTGTTTCCCACTTTCATGTGACACCGAGAAGAAGAACTTCCTTCAGCTCACCTGAGTTTTTGGTGGTAGGTGTGGATAACTGCTTAGTGACAATATTCTATAGGTCAGGGATTTATAGACAAGGTCAGGGATAGGCAATATGTGGCCCTTCAGATGTTGTTGGGACTCCAACTTCCATCAGCCCCAGTCAGCAAGATAATAGGAATTGTAGTTCTAGGTGGTTAAGGTTGAGACAGTATATACACTCACTTAGAGATAAGAGCCATTGTAACAGTGCTTAACTCTCTGTGTTACAACTGAACTCTAAGGCTGCAACCCTATACAGTACTACTTAACTGAGTGTAAGGCTACACTTCTATGCATGCCTACCTGAGAGTAAAATCCTTAAAATTCAGTGGGATTCGTGTTTACTTCTGAAAGGAAAAAGAACATGCTTAAGATTGTGCTGGAAGCCTTATGGAAATCAAAGAAAAACATGGAAATCAACAGATACATGTATGTATGCACAGGACAGCAACTGAATCTTAATTCAGGTGGTGAAGATGACTTTCCATTTCCTTTGCGCAAAGGCTAAGCTCTACATGCTAAGGGTAGGCGTTTTGCTTTAGTATTCAACTGGCTGTTATTCAAGACTTGGGGAAAAACAAAGACTTCACGCCCTGGGAAACTCTACTTGCTTGTTAACTGAGCCAAGAGAAGCTTGTTACATTTCCACTGGACATGTTTGGCTACTGTAGAAGTAGATCCTGGTATAGGCAAATGGTCAACTTCCTCTGCTTGTTTTTGGTGGTTGTCAGGAGCAGATGACAACACAACAGTGAACGTACTTCATTTGAACAATTAACAAACAACATGCATAACACATCTTCTCAAATTGAGAAAACTGGCTGGAAGATATAAGGGTGATCAGGCACATAGTATGGCATGGCAGAGGTCAGGCAGTGAAGGGTCCAGGACCATGGAGAGCTCTCTGTAGAACAAGAGTCAGGATTGGGCTGGATGCTAGACTCTGCAGGAAGGGAGGAGTGTTGCTTCAGCTCACTGGTCTACAGCTGTCTGAAGTTTTAGATCAGGCATCCCCAAACTGCGGCCCTCCAGATGTTTTGGCCTACAACTCCCATGATCCCTAGCTGACAGGACCAGTGGTCAGAAATGATGGGAAATGTAGTCCAAAACACCTGGAGGGCCGAAGTTTGGGGATGCCTGCTTTAGATATTCCTACAGAGAGAGATGTGGGTGTGCCTTTGCCACCATGGGGAAAGCCTACCAGGTAGTAAAGGGGACTGCATTCTAATATGCAGGGGTGTACCCTAGTGAAGATGAAATGCCTCCTGTGGCTACTAGTCATAGTTGGAGGAAGAAGCCTCTTTGGACCCGCAGGGAGTTAAAGTGAAGAGTCATTCAAGTTTGAGGAGGGGCACAGCTACCGTATCCTGAACCAGAGATAGAGGCTTTATTGTCTGCTGGGGCTGCTTTTCCATGGAAGCTTCGATTAATCACTCATCTCCAGTCTTGGAGTTTTCAGTGCTCTCCTTTGGGTGAGAGGTATCAGGTTCCTGAAACATGACAGGATCGTAGAGATGGAAAGGATCCCCAAGGTCATTCAAACCAACACCTGCTGGTGCATCCTGATTGGTGATCATCCAGCTTCTACTTAAAAACTTCCAATTAAGGGGAGTCTACCACCTTCCAGAGCAGTCTGCTCCACTGCCAAATGGGTAGCACCAGGTGATCCCAAGGTAAGAAAAACTTTATTCCAGGTGAATAGGAAGGAAAGATTTTGCAACTGAAAGAGAGTTGGTTTCTTTTGATTAGACTATTGTTGCACCACAGAGGACTAAGGAGGCAATCCCATTACCTGGGAGTAAGGCCCACTTAACTCAGTGACTAAATATATATGGATTGGGTTATAAGACAAATATACAGGTGCAACAGGCTTTTAATTCCGTAATAACTGCTTCTTGAAAAAGTTTTGGTGCGATAGTAAACTGTGTAGATTTCTTTGCATGATTGTATTGGCTGTATTTGAGACTTGCCTCTGGTAAACTCCCTCTTTGCAAATATTTGCTCTAAGGTTCTAGCTGCTGTTCTTGAAAAAAATAAAATAAATTTTTATTGTTTATTTCATACTTACAACATAAAACTCCCTCCCATACCACCAAATCCAGAACAAATAATTTCATTCCAAACTACTAAAGGTTTGAACTGAATTGAGGTTAAGTCAATCATGTGAAGAGCAATTAAAAGGGTGGGGTAGAAGGGGGGGAATGGAACTTGTTCTATGGTGATCTGCCATCATACCATATACTAATAGGCACTTGGGTTTCCCATTTCTACTCAGAAGTAAGTCATACGGAATTCAATGGGGCTTGCTCCCAGGTAAGGTGGGTTAGAACTGTACCCTTAGGGTATCTTTTAAACATCGTCCATTTCTCTCTTTAAAAACAAAACAAAACTCATAGTTTCAAAATGATCTTAGTGTTCTTTCACACTACTTTTATTATAATATTTGTAATATAAATAATATTTTGATATTCCTTCTTCCTTAAGCAATTAGGTAAAAGCCAGGGTCGGGGTGGGTGGAGGTTCTTCAACATGACAGTCTAGTCTCAAGCAATTGTGTTTATTATGAACACACACACTGGACCTTGTTTTCTTGGGTCTGGTCAGTTCTGTGCCAAGCCAGCATTAAAATATCAGCTGTACTGAACAAGGTGTCTGGTGAAAACATTTTCTCTGCCCCCCCCCTATTATTGCACGCACCCTTCCTCATGATTTGCGCACTCTGCTATTATCTGACCCTTCACCCTGGACATTCCCGTCAGCCAGACACTCTGCCTCTCTCCTTCAAGCAGGAGGACACAGTCCCTCACAAGGACACAGGCAGCCACTGCCAAAGTTCCTTCCACACTCCTCTGGGTTATTGTCAGGTCACAGCTTGACATTGTGGCGTGAGGAAACTGCATTGCAACATCCTCTGCTTGTGTTAAAAGTGCTTGTTCTCACTGCTTCTCTAATTAAACTCCTTCTAAGTTATCATTCTAACTCTGTTCTCTCTCTTTCCGTGGTTCTTTTAATGTCTTCCATTTGGCATCTTTGTTGTAACTTGCTTCCTCATTTCCCCTGTCATTGGACAATGAACAAAAGCTGTATAACTTTGCTCAGAGCTGTTCACTTCTCAGTTATCTGCAGCATCACAGAAACCATTCTAATATTTGTTTACCATTGTACTAGTCAACCCCTGAAGGGAATGGCATGCTGTATTTTAGTTTTGGTTGGGTTTCCCAGTGTTACACTTTTAACTGCATCTGCAGCTTCTTCTCCAGTGCTGCTATGGGTTCACATAAGCTTGTAGAGCTGTAACACAGGATAAGTCACTGTTGACATCTCTTCTGAGACTTCAGAATCGCTCCAAGTATCACCTACATGCAGTGACAATCACATTGTTGGCTTGTGCATACACTCTGCACCAAAATGGCACACTGCAAATTATGTGGGTCAGTTTTATATCAGGGCATGTCTGGTGTGTACCCAGTTTAGGCATGCTAGTGTAAACACAGCCTTAGCATAACTCTACTTGAACTGTAACAATAGCTCCCTCTCCCCCCCCCTTTCTCTCTCTCTCTCTCTCTCTCTCTCTCTCTCTCTCTCTCTCTCTCTCTCTCTCTCTCTCATATTTCCTCTAATCCAGGCATAGGCAAACTCGGCCCTCCAGATGTTTTGAGACTACAACTCAACCAGTGGTCAGGGATGATGGGAATTGTAGTCTCAAAACATCTGGAGGGCCGAGTTTGCCTATGCCTGCTCTAATCTTTTCTGTTTTCATCTTGACTTTTTTCCCTAGCTGTGAAATCAAATATGAGCCCCTAATTGTTGGCCTGAGTGTTAGGCCAAGATCTAGAAAGTGTTGAATGGATAGCCAAACCCAAAGAGAATCTTAGCTCCAAAACCTTAGGCTATTTGATCCCTTCTGATTTAATCATTTCAGACCTAATGGAAACTGCCACATTAATGTGCATCCAGGGAACTTTGGTGATACTTAGGGCAAAACTAAAAGTGACAATGAATGTGAGGTTACTGCCAAGAATGTGAACTCCATGAGGAGTTCCACATCATTAGCTTTCTTGCATCTCCCCACAAAAGTCAATGATATGGAAGAAGACTGGAGAAATGCAGATCATGATGGTATTCCATAATTCCATAACTAGAGGAGAAAGAATGGGGAACTTGACAAAGGTTTGCCATTTTCTGAAGCAACCCCCTCCCCAGCACATGTACATGATCAAACTTCACATAGTCTTAGTATACACTTGAAGGCAAATTCCACAGACTACATTCTTTGGCATTATACTATTCTTATATGACTGGGGGGCAACTCCAAACAAATTGATTGTGGACTGCAGATTATCATCCCAGCCAAGATGTGGATGCAGCTCTCAGGTGACATGTGCATTCCAATCAAAACTGTTGATCTGCTCACATTAAAAATATGTACATATGGGTCTTCATCACCCACTGGGATCAATGGGGAAGCCCACCTTAGTATGTATGGGAAACTGGGTCCAGATCAGAGCTCAGTGGCCTATACAAATTCACTGGATTAAGGAACAACGTGTTGCACAAAGAGAAATAACTTACAGGGGAAACATTGTTAACTTCACAGGCATTACTTAGACTTTTGTATTATTGAAATAAGTGTCTCACAGACAAATGAAAGTCACCGTGCCCACCTTGGAGAATTTACAATCTAATGAGTCTTGAATTTCCCAGTCAGATGACCTAACAGCAAAAACTGAGGGAGAGGCAAAATTTACACAAAATAATACAATCAAGTGGTCTGTTGTGATTCTACTTAGTATGTGTGTCGTGTTGGGTATACATATTCATAGAGCCTGCTGCATTTCTATTTGCCATTCTCCTGGCTTTAGATAATATGCAGCACAAAGGACCCTAATAACTTTATTAACACTTTCGGAATGTTACTTTACCCTTTTCCAGCTTTCCCCCACATCAATCAGTCTCGGCTTCCTATAAACTCTAAAGTTTTGTCTGTCGGCTCTCAGGCATTTCCATTCCCATGATGCCTAGGACTATGCATGATGGCAGAAGGCTTGCTTCTTCAAACTCAGAGCCAAACTGCACACTACACTTAATGGTTTGGCCTTGTGTGTTTCCTTTATTTTGCTTTAAAATGACGTTAAATAGCAACTGTCAGGATTGAGAGGGTTAAACAGGATCGGGCCTGTGGTAGAAAGTTTAAAAACCCTTCCTTCATGATTCCCCCCCATCCCAAAAAAAACCCTCCAAATCTGCTACTTAATCCAGAAGTCAAGCTGCCATAGAAGCAAGTGTAGCTTTGCTGTGGATGCAAATAACAGCTTCAGAAATAGACCATGGTGTGTGAAGGTAAAAGGGTGATCCTATCACCACCACCCAAATCATGCTGCAATGGGTTCCTCCAGTTACCATTTGTCAATTGAAAACAAGCTGGGACAAACTATGAGTTTTAGTGTTCTCTGTAGTTTGGTCCTCAGGTCACCATCAAACCCTTGAAAAAACAGGGTGTGGATCCTAGTGATAGGCAGCATGTTGAACCTTCATCTGCTCATCACTTCCCACTGTGACATCCTTCCCTCCCGTCCCGACCCCAACATTCAAAGACCAGGAGAAAAGCAGCTTGGGACTGGGGTTGCTAGAAGAAAGTCAAAGGGTCTAGGCCTTCTAGGGCCTCCATTTGAAACCACCCCATCTTACTTTACCAGTATTTTGCAGCACCCCATGTTGGAAGACAGTGGTCGGCTGCCATCAAGTACATTTCCACTCACAACCATCATCTTAAAGGCCTGGGGGATCTTTTCATGGGCTTGTTGATCACCGTCATTATACAAAGTTAGACCCATGGCTACTGTCAGCTCATGTGTCATGTCTCCGAGGAGGAGTCCATAGATACACAGCTCTCCAAAGCTGCTCATTTGGGATGCCTCGTGAGAGTAGACTAAGTATGTCACACAAAACAATGGGCTGATACTCAGAGTAGGCCCATTGAAATTCATAGACATTACAGTACACCATTAATTTCAATGAGTCTACTTGGAGTAGAACATAGCTGGATGCAACTCAATACCCGCCCCACAAAAAAGCCTTTTCTTCTTCATATCAACAAGCAACAAACAGTTCAACAGCAAAATAACATTTTTTCTTGTTACAAAGACAACAGAAGATTCTTTTTCATTCCCTTATTTCTGACACCAAGAACTGCAAATTGCAATTCTGACCCCATTAAGTACCAACCTTTACCTTAGCCCCAATCTTCATAATTTCTGCACACCATTGTTTTTTCCCAACTGTGAAATGTACATTTTAGAGGAAGTTTCATATTAATGGCACGTACCTGTTGGATAAGCCTCTCTGCTAACAACTATTTCCCAAGGCTTACTGTACCCGCAATCTATGAACAGCGTTATGGGACTTTTCCAATTTTGCGTAATAGCAAGTCTAGCCACAACCTAACATAAAGCGTTCAGAAAGACACCTCCAGTTTCTGACTGGGTACAATTTGTTTAGCTCTCCTTTATTCAGTGAGAGCGAACAGTGTGCTAGAATGTTTCCAAGGTTTATAAATAGAAATTAATAAACCTGCTGAAAGCTCCTCTTGAACTTGTTGGCAGGGAAGGAGTTCTACTAACATGTTAGGAAAGACTTCCATTGCAATCTCATTGAATGCATTTCTCTTAGTCATATGGCATTCCAGCCACCACAAGCTTTGACCATCAGTTGACCTGGAGAAGGTCAAGCTGATATAAGTGAGAAGGGTTGCTATGAGACAGTCATATGTACTACTGAAATATTATTTGAAAACTCTGAGCTTCTGCTTCTAATTAAGGAGGAACAACTAAGTTTTTGCTCAGATGCTACTTGCAGGCTGAATCTAGACTTATTCATACTTAGTGGGCACCCATGGAAATCAATTGGACATTTCCTAATTATACATTTCCCAATTATTTTATTTCCAATTACAATATTAAGAGGCACAAATGTTTCTTCACAATGTGTTCACAAGCCTCTAGTAAACCAAATTTCATATTTCAGCGGCTAGTCTTGAACCCTATTGTTCTTTTTCAGAGTGTCTTTGACTTGGAGGCACAAGATGACATTAAAAATGTCCCAGGGAGTCATTGTAACCTCTCCCAGACAGCCACAGAACACTTCCAGTTGTCCTAGAAGCAGACAAGATGCTGTTAATCTCTCCCTGGAAATTTTATAATGGCAACAAAAATCCATTACTGAGGAACCTTGGGCATCAATTTCAATTTGTACATATCTCCTTCTCTTCCTTTCCCTCCCAGTGCTTTCCTTCATGTTCACGGTTTGAGTTACCATGTGTGCATCATCCTGACCAATCCCCAGAAGTGCCCTGCCTCAAAGCAAACTGAGAAAACTCTTAAACTGAAATGGCACCTAAAACTGATCTCCCCACCTTTCTTTATCATTATCAGGTATTCCCTACCCACTTGACCCATAAGATTCTACAAATGTGGTTTCATTACTACAAAGGAGGAAAAGAAAGATTAATTGTTGCTAGATTTTGTGGTTTTTTTGGACAATTGTTTAGGGGAAATGTCACTTTAGAAACTCTTACAGCAAGTGTATGCAAGAAGAAATAGCAGAAAGAAAATACCATTTTTGTTTCCTGGTTTTCTGAGGCAAGATTTCTGCTAGTTTCATTTGGGGTTAACAAAGCTTACATTCTTTTGAAACACTTTTTTTTGTTACCCCCTTTCTTATTCTGGGTACATTTTGGCAAAATATAAACGTAATAAATGAAGTCTGAAGAAACCAGTACCAAGAGCGGGAAAATTATAATGCAGTTCCCTCAAGTGAAAATGTAGAACAATGCACACTAAAATTAAAATTGCAACAAGCCCATAAAAATCTCTCAGGAACATTTGTCATCGGAGAGCTGGAGGAGCGTTTGTGTCAGAATGAAGGTGTAATGAACTTTAAAAAGCCAGTTATGAGGGCTCTCTCAGTTCTCTCTCTATTTTCCCCCCAGAATAAAATGCCCAGATACAAGTTGGGAATTATTTGCAGACTAGGTAATAGCAAACTCCCATGCAGCAAGTTTTAATGACTATGACCCAAATTTTGAAAGGAAAATAGGGGACTGTAGATGTGTGAACTGCTCTTTGGTCGACCTGCTCAATGCAAAATGGCATTTGAGAATAAAGTGTTTTCTGTATACGAGGTGTTTAAACTTTCCTCATTTTGCATTGACCTTTCCTGGTGGATTTTAACACAGGGGCAACAGTGGTTTGACCAGAAATAACTGAGCAAAGCATGTCTTTTACCTCTTTCTCAAGCCTTTTTTTTGTCTGCATCTATCTATGCGTTTTGTGTATGTTTATAAACTTCATGGCTGGTGTTCAGTCACCTGGTTGCTGTTGTTTTTAAATACTCCTATTTTCAGCCAACAAACAGGAAGATGATTTGTGTACATTTATGTACCGCTTCATAGCCAAATTCCTAAGTATGCAAACCGCATACATAAAAACACAGTAAGGTTATTAAAAAGAGAAAAGTCTATATGCAACATGATAAGCAAAAATACATTAGTAATAACAGATAAGGCGCCAATTAAATTTCAGTGCATAATAAAGCAGAGCAGTGTGATGAATCTTATGAGCAAGGAAAAGCCTGCTTAAATAGATGGATCTTCAGAAGGCATTTTAAGCTTGCCCCAATTTCTGCCTCACAAAAGGGATGTGGAAGGGCATTCCAATAATAATATGAAGAGAGCCTGTCGTCATAGCAAAACCTCTGACCCCTGACTTGACGGAACATGGGCCTTCACCAGCCTGTGAAATCAATGGGTTGGGGCCTCCTGACACGACTAAGCTATTGACCATGGAAATGTTGACATTCCCTCTCCTTATCACTTGACCTCTCCCTTCCATGCCTGTCTGAAATGGCTCCACTTCTTAAAGTGCCATGTGTTGAGTTGTATCTCTGAAAGCCTCTGGGTCAAAAATTGACTTGGGCAGTGGACAAGTGGCTGCATGCTTCCTTCCATCATGGTTCTCCAGGTATTGGATGGTAACCATGATCTGGTTTATTGACTTACAGACCCGATTGCCACCTGTTTGGATGTTGCCTAGTTTATAACATGCAGGGCACGCAGTCTGGGAGGTTGCCTTGAGATACATAGGGGCTCTATCTCCTTTCCTCTCTGATACTTCATATACTGTCCTTTCTCCCTTCAGTTGTTGCCTGCAGTGACATTAGAAGCACCAGAGCTAACAGACAGGGGGCATATCCCTGGCAGATTTGTGGCAGGTATTGCCTTCAGTGATAGTGTTGATCTGCTATGCCATGGCAACCATTTCCCTCTTGCCTTAATCCTCCATGTACAAATGGACACAGATTTTCAACAAAGTTTGTTATAGCTGCAACAGAGACACACTTATTCAAAACTACATAAAAGACTGAAGTAAAAAACCTGCCTGCTCACAATGAACGGTACATTTTCATGTGAAATCTATGATTTAGGGAGGGCACACACAGAGAGAGAAGAATCTGAAGACCACTATTCTTTGAAGTGGGGAGCCGCCTTCTTGCTCAGATGCATCCTCTAAAAGCAATAGTTATTTAGAAAATTCAAATTATTTTTATTGGTTCAACCCTGAAGCATTTTCAGTAGGCGAGAGTTACTAGATTTTGAGAACAAGTAAAGTAGTAAGAACCATTGCCTCACATAATAACGTAGCACAAATGGAACCTACAAAGTTGACAGTTTAAATCCTATCTTTTTCAGCAAAGCCCATTTGATCTCTCTTTCCTCCCTTCCTCTTTCCCTACTGCAATGTTGTCATCTAAAGTAAAAATAATATAATTAACTCAGAAACAACTTGGGTGATTTCTACTTCAGGCTACACAAATAAAAGGCAAGTCAGAACAATGGTATTTTCTTTTAAAGCTTTTCAGTGAGTTTACTTTGTTCTTTTTGAAAGCATTCATAATATTATTCTAAATGCTGTTTCCATACTAGATGTTCTCTGCATGTGTAGGAAGACAAACTTAATTGTCCAGAATTCCTTTCAAGAAATAAGAAAATGAAGTGAACATATAGTAAGTGAATTCACGGAAGATTTATTTCCAAGATAGTGTGTTTGGGATTATAGGCTTAAATGCAAAATGGAGGCATAAGATTTGGGTAGTTTCAATTTTAAAAAGAACAAACAAGGGAAAGCAGCATTATGGCTTTAATTCTCTCCTACGATATAGGTTGTTTGCCACTAAATTTATGGCAACTAAACTTAAGCATTGTCATGTTTTACATGTGACTATATATATCATGGCATTGAAAGATTCTGGGACATATCTGGCCATGCCCTTTTGTGAATGGAATGGCTCCTTCCATTATGCAAGGGGTTCCCAGCCAGCAGATGTTGCTGCTGGAGGAGAGGAGACCTTCATAGATCTCTCCATACAAACACCCCCAGGAAAAACCTTGGGGATAAAACAGGGGCTGCAAGAAGCTGCAGGAATCAGTAAAAAATCACCTCCACTCTTCTTCCATCAAAAGTGTCCTATTAGTAGAGTTCCACTATTGGCAAGTCTGGATCCATATGCCATTTAAAACTTTTTGTTCTCTCTCACATCATTTGTGATGCCCCATTCACTGGGAGCCTGAGCATTCAAAGCATATGCCCCATTGTATATGCAACTCTACACTAATCCTTTCTTGGAAAACTTGTTCTGACATTACCCTACCTATGTGCTTCCCTGGGGGTGCCCTGTGAGCACATAGACAACCTCAGTTTCAAACAGGAATATTTTTTCTGCAAAAGAATCACATGCTTTCTCCAGTTCATCCCATCTTGCTTTCCTGTTTGTGTTTCCGCAGTTTTTGGATACTCTTGGTTTCCTGATCATTTTTATCTCCCTGCTTCCTTGCATTGTAATAGGAGATCAAAAATGGATTGTCAGACACAATGTCAGTACCATAAAACCAACCACATTCTTATTATTCTAGTGTGGTTTTATGGCACAGTGTGCTCTTGCTTATCCCACCCACCTTACATCCCAATGTGTCTGATACTAAGTGGGTCAAGCAAGACGTTTCCTTCCTCTGAGGCTACCCAGGAGGAACTGAAAAATGCCACAAAACTAAGTCTCTTGTTCTCTCTCTCTCTCTCTCTCTCTCTCTCTCTCTCTCTCTCTCTCTCTCTCTCTCTCTCTCTCTGTTTGACAAAACTGGAAGGTATCCTGGCAAGTCAATTTGTGTGCTACTTTTAAAGCAACTTTTCAGGAACCACTAAGAGCATAAGGAATACTAAACACAGACACAGGCTTTGGGGATCTTATAGGTTCTACTTAAAGCTGAAGGAATATCAATGGCTACTAGCCGCAATAGATCTGTTCCACCTTCATTGTGAGAGTTAGTATGTCTTTGAATACCAATTGCTGGGAATCACAGATGCAGAGAGTGCAGTTGCACTCAAATTCTTCTTGCTCACTACCTTGGTGGACTTTTGGCTTGATCTAGCAGGCTCATCTTACCCTAATATATTCAGGGACACTTAAGAATGTAAGAGGTGCCTGGCTGGATCTGACCAAGATCCTGCAAGAATGCCAATGTCTTAACTGTATCCTTCTCCGAATGATCAACAATTTATTTGTAATCTCTAGAACTCAACATTCACCTGGAACTCTGGTATGTTTTATAACTGCTTTGCATCTGAAGAGGACATCTGTTCAAATGGCATGCTCTGTGCTAATATTTTGAAGATTACTCAATAAGGACAGCAGGTCCAACTGTATAACTTTCTGTCAGTGGTACAAACATGACCATGTTAGGATTCTCATATATATACATTCCCAGCCTGTATATGACCTGCAAGAGATGCTTCTTGGTGGTTGCACCCCAGTTATGGAATATCTCCCCCCAAAAAAGTTTTACTAGCACCTATATTATGCTGTTTTCAAGGCCAAGTGAATTTAACTTTTTTATTCAACAAGGCCTTTTAGTTTCAGTTATATGTTTTTATTTTATTTTTTAAAAAAATGTAAAGGCATGAAATGCTTTCTCTTGCTGGTTTTTCCTGTTAATTTTATGCTGGTCTGTTTTTATGCTGCTTTTTGGTAACATTTTATAGTGGATGTTGTGTTTTTGCATTGATATGGCTTTCTGGATGATATTATATTGCTTATATTTCTGTAAGAGGACTTGGCCCGATGGGTGGTCTAGAAGTGAAATAAAGATGATGCATTGAAGCACGGTGGATTTCTGGCCAATCTCTTTTGCAGCACCCTCAAAAGCTGTTAGTAAGCATGCTATAATGAAAGTGTACAGTTTGGTCGCCAAAGTGATATGAAATTGTGTGCTGCCAAAACAAATGCAACTTCTAAAACACCCACCCACCCCCCTTTTAAAAGACCTAAGATAAATGTTTTTGAATAATTTTGTTTGCCTCAGAAGCACACATGGATATCTGGATTAGGGAAATAACTGTGGTCTTGACAGAAATAATATCAGGTGTCTCACCTTGAGATGTATCCATTTAACAAGGCAATCCATGCTTATAAAAGTTGGACTATTTCATAAAAGATTATTCATTTCTGATGTCCTGCATTATGAGTCTCTCTTTTTTCTTATTCTGCGAAACCATTCAACATCTTTCTTGGATGCTGTTTCAAGCACATCCAGCTCTTTAGTCGGGTCTCTTTTATTGCCACTTGTCCTCATTCCTGTCTCTTTCACTTTATAGTTCCACTTTTTGTCCTCACCTTGAAATCCAGCATAAATTTTGCTTTACAATCCTCGTTTTTCCTTTTTTCGCTTGCCTAGTCTATCCATTTCCCCCCTTTCCATCCAGCATGCATTAATTAAATTCTCCACCCACTCGGTTTCACTTAATGTACAAATACGTTGACTAAATCTAGTCTGGAAGGAGTCTCAATATGCATAACAATGGATAATTGCCCAGATTATTGCTATCTACAGATGTACACAAACTGGCAATGCAATCCTACACGCCTACTCATTTAATTCAAGGGAGTTTACTCCCAGTTAAGAGAGAATTGGATTACACCCTAAGGCTCCAGGTAAGAGAGAATTGGATTATACCCTAAGGCTCCATTCCTATATGATCTGGGTTTAAACATCATGAAGATCCATAGAACTTACTTCTAAGTATGCATGTTTGTATGCACTGTGAAAAGTATACTGTCAATTGCTATATTTGTAAAATAGTAATAATAAATGGTTTTGCATTTAAAATCAAAATACTGCTTTAAGTTATGAAAAGTTGTTCCATGTGTAACTGGTAACATCATACAGCACAACAATTGACCCTAAATAAATGTTTAATAGTAGGAAAAGTGGTAATTTGAGCAAGTTTCAACAGTACAGTATATAAATCGCTGAAATGAAGAAGCTCCACTGCTTGCAACATAAAATTCTGAATACTTCTCTCTGACTCTCACAGTTTAAACAAAGTCCCTGACTAATTCATGGAAATCAGCAATGTCTTAATAGGTCATGAAATAAACTAAAGTTCAGCCTAATCTCAGGAATCAACAAATAAGGAATAAAGCAAATCCCCTGCCTAACTAGTGAATTTTCAAGCTCATTTGTCAAATCTGCAAAATAACCACAGCCCTTTGTGAATTATGCAGACATTTCATCATTGTAGCAGGTAGCGTTTCATTAATTACTCAAAGGTATTGCCAATTTGATGAAACAGGTAGAGGTTGATTAATTTTTAGAGGGGTTTTTTTTTCTTTTAGCTGCATAAGTGATTAGCTTTCAGGAAAATTGCTAGGCTCTCTAATTTAGGCAAAGGCTTTGGTGAACTGATAAATCAGGCAAACACAGTCAGCTGAAAGAAGGAATAAATATATAGATTGAGTCCCAAATGAAACCGTATCACAAGAATATAAAAAAAAATTTTTCCTTAAAAAAAATTAAGAACTTGGAAAAATTCATAACCAGGCCTTTCACATACTCTTCAAATTATTCATGAAAAGGTTTCCATCATCACCTGTAACACAGTAAAATTGTTGCATTTGTTATGTTGAAATGACTAGGAATACATCTGATTTTGAAAAGGCTGGGGCTAGAGGTATGTAAACACATTTACTCAGGAGTAAGCCCCACTAAATTCAATAGAACTTACGCTCACATAAGTTTCTACAGAGTTGCAGCCTAAAAGTCCTAACATACATGCGATACATGCAGTTAAACAATTGCAGCAACATGCTAGCACAATGCAAAACAACCCATAATCATTTCATTACTGCTAATTATTAATATTCATTATTATGGTCCAACATTGTCTGCTTTCTTTAAGTAAAACTGGAAGAGAAAGTGGTGAATTACCTGGTAGAAGACCTCTGTCCAAAGACAATAATTAACTCTCCTGGCTATAGAAACTTTAGTATGAGCATTTAAAGCCCTTTTGTAATCCTGATTGGTCAGTGATAAAGCATGCTGTTTGTTTATTTTAGGCAACCAATTGAAAACTGAAAAGGCATCTCAGACTACTTAGGTGCAGAAAGTTACAAGGACTTCTTTTTAAACCCTTTAGTTGTACTTCACAGAGATAATGGCCATTTATTAAAAGCACTGAAATATTATATTTTTAATGAATGAAACACTACCCTTGTTTAGAAGAGTGATAGTCACAATTCTATGATATATATTTGCAGGAGTGACTCAACTATAAAATAATATTCAGTCCACAAAGCAATGATGCTGCATGTGGAAGTGACACAGAAAACCATTTTTATAACCTCAGAAATGCAGCTGTAAAATCAAAATTATGTTTCCTTATATAAGCGACATGACATCCTCCAGCGTTGCAAGGTCTCAAGCAGGGTAGCATTTATTTGGGGGAATTTAGCAGCTTCTTGGGTCAGACTTTATCAGAAAACTAGACCATCTTTTTCCAGACCAGACTTTGTGCATTAAGAGGGTCAGAAGCAAGTCTTATTATGTGTCATGGATTTTGGTATAAAGGAAAGGTGTGCTAGTGTGAGAGAAGCAGAGGTGATTTTTTTGCAGATTCTTCCTTCCCGCTACAGCCTCCCTGTACCCCTCTCATACAATTGTCCATGTTGTTTGGAAGGCTCCCTAAACTCTCTGAACAGATGTAGGGGAGGGACAGGGACTGCAGTTAGGAGTTAACATTTCCCTGCTTTCTCTCTCCCCCCCCCCCACTATTGTCACAGTCTATATCAAGCCCTGCACAATTTACATAGGATAGAAAGCCAATATGCTACTGGACTGAATTTACCATTAGTGTACAAAGCCCCTACACAAATCGCCACTAACATATCTGAAGACTTGCCTTAGTTTCTCTAGATCGGCGCATTCACTACAGTCATCCACATCCTTGTGGTGCCACAATAAAAGGTTTGTTTTGAGGCGGCTTGGGTTGGGTCCTTCAGCACTGGGGCATCAACCAGCCTTGTGGAAGACAAGTTAGAAAAGACCCAACATGGTATACATGTCATAACATACTGATGCAAATGTTCACTTTTACAGGCTTTCCCAGAAAGATGAGTTGACTTTTATAATGATTTTGAATGTACAGTGGTACCTCTACTTATGAATAACTCTACTTACAAATGTTTCTACTTACGAATGGAGCTCCGTCCGCCATCTTGGATGCGGTTTAGATAGGATTTTTTCTACTTACGAATTTTTAGATAGGGTTGCTACGACTTATGAATTTTTCCTCCCAATGCATTCCTATTGGATTCGACTTACAATTTTTTTCAACCTACAAATGTGCGTTCGGAATGCATTAAATTCGTAAGTAGAGGTACTACTGCACTAACTGTCTTGTTAGCTGCTTTGTTTTTCAGCCGGCAACCTTCATATTTCAAAACACTAGATCAGGCATCCCCAAACTTTGGCCCTCCAGATGTTTTGGACTACAATTCCCATCATCCCTGACCACTGGGTCCTGTTAGCTAGGGATCATGGGAGTTGTAGGCGAAAACATCTGGAGGGCCGCAGTTTGGGGATGCCTGCACTAGCTAATCCCCTAGTATGATGGTGGTTATTTTACCACCATATCCTTCTTAGCTGTTCATCTTCTAACTTGTTAATTGCCCCTTTTCTACTAATAAACTGTCCTGGAGGTGAAAAAGGAATATAGGATACATGCCAAATAGGATACATGCTACATTGAACCTTCCAAACATATATGATGGATATGATACCAGAGATCCTCCTTCGTGGGCAGCTGTTGCCATTACATGTTCCCCACTCCCTTATCATATAGCAGTAAAAAGGGCATTCTGCTTTTATAACACCCCCAGTTTGGTTTTCAAACTGTAATGCTACTTTACTACTGTGAGCCTACATTCCAATGGAATCTTACCACCAGGGGAAATGGATTAACAGGACAGGACTAGTTTTTAAGGGGAATTCCTAACAGGCTCGGTCTTGTAGCCTAGGTACTGGCACAAACTTGGGCTTAGAAGCGCAGTGCAGAATGAAGTGTCCTCGCTAACCAGTCCGAGTCATCTGGGGACAGAGAAAGAAGGGAAGATTCCAACTGCACCCTGCCTGCTTCTGTGCATCCAGGATCGCTGTTTAGAAGCAACAGTGATTTATACTCCCTAGTGTGTACATGCAAAGTTATGCTGGGCAAAGACAAGAGCAGTTTTTCGAGACAGGATCTGTGTGTGCAGAAGCATAGCTTCCGAAATGATTGCAGCCTGCTTGGTGTGGCCTCTGGCTTTCCTCAGGATCTCTGTATCAGAAGAGAGAAGAGATCCATCCATGGCATGTATGCTGCAGTTGAGAGATCAGGGTCTCTTGGCAACTTCAAGACCCCACTTATTTGGGGCCCAGCTGGAAGCTTTTAAGACATCCAGTAGTTACAGAATCCATTTCTGAGCATGGAAATGTCATGGAAAATCTTTCCCTTGAACTTGGGTGGTGAGTGCAACAGAGGCTTGCAAACCTGGGTGAAGAAAACAACAACCTTGCAATAGAAACTAAAGGAGTGTCTTGATTGAGAAAGAATCCCTTTCTCAGTCTCTCATTATTTTTTTCAAAAAAGAGGGGGGAAAAGGATGCAACTGTCACTGAACAAAGAACTTTTTAATGAATTATTTGCATAGCTCCAACACATACAGTTGAAGATTTATTAGCTTAGATAACAGCGGCATGCCAGAATTAAGTAATAATAAGACAGGGGTACCAGAATTATTTAATGGTTGCATGCTTGACTGTGTTAAGTAGGACAAAGGTTAAAGCTTAAATGGTAGAGAACATTTTATTTTTCCAGTGTTATGTGATCATAAGATAAATCTCCTTAGGGCATCCAGTATAATTATTATGATTATAAAAGCACAGAATTGTCAGGGTGGAGAGGACTATATAAGGAAATCATGTCAGAAATAACACAAAATCACAGCACAGAGCTCAGCGGGCTCCTCTGTTTACAACAATGGACGCATTCCTTAACAGTGTTCATTCGTGGAAGTCATTCCCAAGCCCTATTTATGCAAAGTCCTGCTTACCACCTACTAGATACTTAACCTTTGCCCCATATTAAACAAGTGGTACCAGGGATGTTATTCCAGCATAATGACCCTGAATTTAACAGGAATCCAGATAGCAAGCCACCACATATTATCAAAACAACACGCCACGGGCCTCTGCAACAGACCTTTAACCCACCCACCCCACTATCCTGAAAGTACTGCAAACCATTGACCTGCAAGCTTGACAACATCCCCAAATACTGTCAGAGAGAAGCCCATAAGCTTGCATCACAGAGGGCCAGGTATTTTGAGAGGTAAGGCAGAAGGTGTCAGAATCTGCTGTTTCGAGTCAAAACCAATTCATAACAATACGCAGCATCTCTTGTCAACCAAAAAGCTCATCATGTTACCCAGACATTGGCTGTGTCCTGGCTGAAGTTTTAGATGACAGGTGATAGTCAATAAGAAGGGAGTTTCAATCAACCAATCAGAATGAATTCAATGGAGGCTACAGTGTAAGTCCTGGACTGAACTCACAGGTGGGTGAGAAATAAAGCAGAAAGACGGACAGACAGTCATGAAACAGAAATCTTAGAATATATGTATCTTGCTCAGAGTGTCTTCTACCTTTCGGGGTATGGCTTATATTCCTTGAATGCTTAAAAATCCTGCTACGGCTTATTTTATGGCTACGTCTTATTTTTTGGGGAGAAACAGGGTATATATTGAGATCTCTTTTTAGTGGTGTCTCCAATGACCTGCTGCTCAGTGGAATCAGCTACTGGGTCTGACTTACCGTAGCTCAGCACTACAAGTCTTCTGAATGCTAGACTTTGAACGTTCAGTCAGTGAACTGTTTCCGTTCATTCATTCATCATCATTATTATTTTTTAAAAAATCTTGATTAAACAAAAAGGTCCCACAATGAGCACAGCAGCAGATCTTAAATTTTGTTTTTGTTTTTTAGCAGTCAAAAAACTTGTAAATTGTTTCTGCACAATTACTTTCAAAAACCGTAAGCAGCAGGCACCATTTTAAAAGAAGCTTTCCCCTTCTATGACATACATCGGGGGACATTTCTTCAAAGCTAGTGCCTGATGTGATGTGCCCCTGCATCATCTAAAAACAAAGAAAGCCTTTTTCTTCGTCAGACTTATTGTTTTATTCAGATGAAAAATTGGGTGGATAAAACGGATCAAGAAACTGACTGAATTAAATTTATGGATTTAATCCAACTAAAGGACAAAGGAAGAACCAACAATAACAGAGAGAGAGAGAGAGAGAGAGAGAGAGAGAGAGAGAGAGAGAGAGAGAGAGAGAGAGAGAGAGAGAGAGAGATGAATATTTGGATCTGATTTGAGATTTATGGGGGTTTCCATTGCAATGTGTTAGTTTAGACTATTTGCAGATGTCACGCTCCCTATTAATCACCTGGTTAATCTAACTGTTAAACCATTGTTTGGCAATCAAACACAAAAGCACAATCTCTTATCTAGCCCTTATCCACTATGCTACTACACCAGCCAGGCATTTGCAGGAATTGACTCCAAGAAAGAACCTGTGGTCTAAACCACTGAGCCTAGGACTTGCTGATCAGAAGGTGGGTGGTTCAAATCCCCACGACGGGGTGAGCTCCCGTTGCTCGGTCCCAGCTCCTGCCAACCTAGCAGTTCAAAAGCACGTCAAAGTGCAAGCAGATAAATACCAGCAGGTACCGCTCCGGCAGGAAGGCAAACGGCATTTCCGTGCACTGCTCTGGTTTCGCCAGAAGTGGCTTAGTTATGCTGGCCACACAACCTGGAAAAACTGTCTGTGGATAAACGTCGGCTCCCTTGGCCAGTAAAGCTAGATGAGCGCCGCAACCCCAGAGTTGTTCACGACTGGACATAACTGTCAGGGGTCCTTTACCTTTACCTTTTTAAAGGACCATATGAATTAAGCTATTTGAAAATTTTCTCTTCTCAGGGTCGTGGCTTCGAGCCCCAAGCTGGGCAAAAACATTCCTGCATTTCAGGGGTTGGACTAGATGACCCTTGTGGTCCCTTCCAACTCTACAATTCTATTACTCTTCTCGTACCAAGGTGCTTCACTATTTCTTTTGTCTCCTTGCCTCCACTTTTGTCCCTTTATGCTTCTAAGAAAAGTCACGCCAGCAGACATGTTCCCTGACACAAAAGGCTCACTCATCCTTAGGCTGCAGAGAGAGAGACAAAGACATTTGAAATAAGGCCGTTTCTTTTCTGGATAGTGAACAGTTTCTGGGGGCTTCCTTCCAGGCAAGAAAGTAGACAGTCCATTTCTCCCCACAGCAGGATCCAAATAAACACGGTTGCAGGTGAGGAAACAAATAGATGGATTCTCTCCTGGCAGAGTCAAAAGAGCAAAACTGTCTCACCCTTGGTGGTAAGAGTTCAGCAAAACACAAGAAGTTCCGTCCTCAGCGGGGCGCATCTCAAGAATTCAAGTCCACCCTTTTAGCAAAACAAACAGTTCCTTTCTCTGGAAGTTGTTAGAGACGGGAGGAAGGGGAAGCCACAAAAGGTTAATGAACTTGGCAGGAGTCAACTAACACAATTGAAATTACCCACTGAAGTAGTGAGAATTGTGAAACCAAGAATCCCAGCTGGCTAGTTCCAGAAAACAGAGTTCTCTTACATCTGAAGAACTACTTGTGGGAAATCCACCCATCCCATCATTTGATCTTGCGCAAGGCTTTGTATAGTCTTAACCCTGGAAATAAGGCAGGGTCTCATCTCCTGTTTCTGTGTTAACTGACACAGAAATGATGAGTATGGGTATGGTTCAGCATTCATCCTCCTTTACTTAATATAGGCCTCCCTACGACAGGCCCCTTCAGAAGACTGAAAAGAAGAGTTTGGGGCCATGCTTGTTTTGTGCACTTTAAAACCAGTGAGCATAATCCAACAGGAAGCTAGATTCCTGTTCATGGGACAACCCACAATGTGACATCGAAAACAGGCAGTGTGTTCCAAGGGATGCATCACATTCAGCCCTAACACTATTGAACTAGTTCTCCCATGTCTACACCAGGAGTAAGAAGAGTTTATGCTTGCTGTTCCTACTTTGCTGTTATTATTTAATAGGACTGGGCAATACCTGGTTTTCAACACTGTAATAGATCACTACCTAAATATCGTGATATACTGGCATATCATGATGTCTCAAATAAGGATGGAGCTATGTAGAGGCATTGGTTGGCTGCATGGTTTTTCCCGCATTGTGATTTTTGCATAGCACACACACACACACACACACACACACACACACACACACACCATGATTCACAATATATTGGCAGGTCAAAAATTATGAAACTGAATGGCCTCGGTCCAGTATACCTGAAGGAGCGTCTCCACCCCCATCGTTCCGCCCGGACACTCAGTTCCAGCACCGAGGGCCTTCTGGCGGTTCCCTCGTTGCGAGAAGCCAAGTTGCAGGGAACCAGGCAGAGGGCCTTCTTGGTAGTGGCACCCGCCCTGTGGAACACCCTCCCATCAGATGCCAAAGAGAGAAACAGCTACCAGATTTTTAGAAGACATCTGAAGGCAGCCCTGTTTAGGGAGGCTTTTAATGTTTAATAGATTACTGTATTTATTTTTCTGTTGGAAGCCGCCCAGAGTGGTTGGGGAAACCCAGCCAGATGGGCGGGGTATAAATAATAAATTATATTATCATCATCATCATCATCATCAAAATATAGACTTCAAACTGGTTTTGGATAATATATCAATTGCACAAAACCTTTGCCCTAATTATTACTAATATTGTTTATTATTGTTACTCCATGCTTGGTACAACAGTAAGACATTAAAAACTAAATTATTCTGAACCTAGGAATTGGAGGACCAGAACCAAATGATGTCCAACAGCTTTGAACACAAAACACCATTCCTGGTCTTTCTAAACTCTCTATCAGCTGTATAATTTGGGGCAGGGCGGTCATTTTGCTGCTGCTATTGTTAAAAAGCTGGGAGATAGGAACCCTTACCAATCCACAGCAAGTCACCCAGGGATATATCAGTAATGTCACCCTCTGCCCAACCCGTTTTATGTAGAAGTGTGTTCTTCTACACACTGATAAATTCTCCTTTTTTTAACCACTAAGTAAGATTACAGACAGGGCAAAAACCTCCATCTCCTCGCACAAACATTTACTTAGCTCATTTCCCCCTGTAAAACATTCAGTGTGTAAACTTTTTAAAGGGGTAAAAGGATTTAAAAGAAATCCGCTGAATATTTGGCCAGTGATTCTTCCAGTGGTGTTGCTGAAATGTTGCGAGAGTATTAAGCAAGGCTTTGGAACTGCAATAGATCCTGGGTTCACCTTCTGCCGATAACTTGTCTCCTTTCAGTCAACTTAAGAGCTCCAGACTGTGCTTTAAGGATTCCCACATGAATCAGCTGATGATATTTCCCAACACTGCAAATATTTCCAATGAGCCTGCTTTACTAGAAATGGTACAAAGAACATTTCTTTATTACTTAATAGAAAACTAGGAGTGATATTCCCCTTCAGTACTACAATCCATACCCAGAAGCAATTCCCACTGAGTTCAATTACACCCAGGTAAATGTGCACAGGATACCAGCCCTCAGGTGTGATCTGAGTCAGGCTTAATTTGAAAGAAAGTTCCTTGGGAACCAGCCATGACGGCCATGTTCCACCTACATTGTCAGAGGCTCTGAATAGTTGCTGCGAATTACAGGATGTTAGAGTGCTGTTTCCCACAGAGTGCATGTTTCCCACAGCAATCTAGTTGGCCACTGTGAGAACATGGTGCTAAACTAGGAGGGCCTTTGGCCTGCTCCAGCAGCCTCTTCTTATGTCCAACACTTTATGGGGCTGTGGGTGAAAGACATACCTTCCAACATTTTTCTGATGAAAATAGGGACGTCCCATTCCACAATGATAATTTTACTATTTATACCCAGCTTACTGCGTTGCCCAACCACTTGGGGCAGCTTCCAACATATATAAAAACATAATAAAACATTAAACATTTTTTTAAAAAACCTTCCCTTTACAGGATTAGGGGACCCAGGTGGCGCTGTGGGTTAAACCACAGAGTCTAGGGCTTGCTGACCAGAAGGTCGGCGGTTCGAATCCCTGCAACGGGGTGAGCTCCCGTTGCTCGGTCCCAGCTCCTGCCCACCTAGCAGTTCGAAAGCACATCAAAGTGCAGGTAGATAAATAGGGACCGCTCTGATGGGAAGGTAAACGGCGTTTCCGTGCGCTGCTCTGGTTCGCCAGAAGCAGCTTTGTCATGCTGGCCACATGACCCGGAAGCTGTCTGCGAACAAACGCCGGCTCCCTCGGCCTATAGAGCGAGATGAGCGCCGCAACCCCAGAGTCGGACACGACTGGACCTTATGGTCAGGGGCCCCTTTACCTTTATACAGGATTACTTTCGAACAGCTCGGGGGTCAGATAACTCCATACCCTCCAACATTTCTCCAATGAAAATAGGGACATCCTAAGGAAAAGTGAGACATTCCAGGATCAAATCAGAAACTGAGGTGGCTTCTCTAAATCAGGGGTGTCCCTGGAAAATAGGGAAACTTGGAGGGTCTGGAAATATCTCTGCTCTCATAGTAGTGGAGACTCTAAAATGTGGCATTGAGTAGTTTAGGTGGCCTTCTTCTTTAACATGTTAACTACTTTATTTAGATTTGACATAAATGTTCCTTTTAATCAGCAGAAGTGAAGCAACAACCTGCATTTCACCTCGCAAATCTGATGAGGCTAACTAAAAGATGCCAGCCAAACTTGCTATTCTCTGCAGTGTGACAGTTGTCTTTGGGTTCTTATAAGAGCACCAGGTGTGCGGCAGGTACAGTTGCGGCTGCAAAGGAACCACCATGAGCTTAGAGTGAACGGTGCTGGGAGCCTTGCTGGTATTGACTGCATTAAGGAGTTCCTCATAAAGGACCCAAGCGCAGCTGAGAAGCAGTTTGGTTTTAAACCACTTCCTCAAATTGCAGGTGTCTGCAGAGGGGGAAATGTATCGCACAGAGGAAATGGTTTCAGTCCAGACCACTTCCTCCAAACAGACTTAACAAGGAATCCCTGTAAAGAGCTGACTGGCAGTTACCACAAGCCCCTCTGAAGGCATGCCCTTTGAAAGCTGTGCCATCAAGAGGTTACTGCGACCACCGATCAGGGGTTACATCAAACTCCTCTGAGCTTTAACAAGCGCCAGTCACCGGACATCATTATGACATCAGGTAACTGACATGGGAGGGTGGGAAAAAGAGGGACCCTACTCCCTACCTGTCCTAGAGCTTTGGTCCTGTTGATCTAGGGAAGTGTTTTTCAAAGCAATGAATTAGACAACTTTTTCCCACACAAAAAAACCTGTTTCACTTTCCCTATCTATTTGTGCTCAGCATTCATCCTCACCTTGTGCAGGGGATGTTCTTCCCTCTTCTTGCCATTCCCTATTGTCTTTCTCCTTTCATAAATTTCTGCTCTCCCCCTCCCACCCCCTTCATTAATGTGCTCATTCATTCGTTCATTCTTTCATTCAGGTTGACAGTGGAGTGAAATGGCTAGTGCCACCATTTCTAAAGTGCTAAGAGTCAGCTTTTAGACAACTTCCTAAGGGACTGGCAGAAGGAACAGAGGAGGGAAACGAGGACAGGAAATCAACTAGGATACAAGCTGTGCTGTGTTCATTTGCATGGAACAGAGTGACACCCGAACTGATTTATGGCAACGATTAGAATAATAATAGATACCTCCTATTTGACCTTTTTTCATAAATGAAGTTCAAAATACTTTATGAGAAGAGATTAATATTATATGGGGGAGAAAACTGCCGTAAGAAACTTGTGATGAGCAGAGCAAAGTACCCAGCCCATTAGAAAGGTGGGGTGAATAAGGAATATGTCACCTGCGTTTATCCTCTGGATTCATCTCTAGGACTAACAACAATTTCAAATCACTCATCAAACAAAATGCAGAATCCTATTGTTTAGTTGTTTAGTGAATAAATTTGCTTTTCAAGGATGCGGCATTTTAGATAGACACAAAGTGAAAATATATAACGTAACACATATTTCAGTGTCGTTAGCTACAGAAATGCATCCAAGCTTTCTCAATTACTCCACTTGTTAGCAGCACACACACAAATTATCCCCAGTAGACGTTTAACCTAGATCTGACTAGGAAAACTATTGGATATATTTGTGTTAAATAAATACATTAAAAGTCTTAAACAATTGCTTTGCAGGCCAATCACAGTAAGCCTGGGGTTGCTGAGGTAGGGGCATGGGAAGCAATAAACAACATTGCAACCTTTGCGGGGAGGGGTCAAACTGGCTACTTTATTGATTACAGATGTAAGTAGCCTTTGGCTATGGCACTGGCTATGCCAGCTTGGTTGCTGGCTGATTATTTCCATCAGGGTCAGTCCTGGGTTAAGGATCCCCATATGATGCACATAAAATATGGATGACCCCTCCAGGATGCCAATTGAGGGGTTCCATGGCCCGTTAGCCCCTTTCTGGGCATATGGACAGAATCCTTCTCCTTGGACTCCATAACCAGGGTGCCCTTATACTTTGATCCTGAGGAGAGGGGGGCATAGCTCCTTCACGCACCCCTAATTAGACTAAGGATGCAACCCAATGCCTTTTCCCACCATGAAGTTGCGGCAATTGCTGCGAAGCAGGTAAAACCTCTAAACAGGCCCATTTGTTCCGCAGGCAAATTCCTCCCCGGCCGCAAATATGGCAACTGAGTCACTCCTCAACAAGGTCATAAACACATACACCACCTGCTTACCTTCAAGGGGAGCCAAATTTATACAGAGTGGGAGGATGGGGTGTCCAATGGGGACTGTTGGAAGGTGATGCAGCTGGCTTTTATAATTTGGAGATGTGGACCTGGGTGGAAACGGACTTTCCCAGATCCATCTCCAAATTCCCACTCCACTGGACTCTGTTTGGTCAATTTAATGTCAAAAGAACTGGGGCCGATGACATTGGGCAGCCAATAGCATGGGAAACTTTTCTCGCCCTTGCCCATAAGTTGCCCACAGCTGCACCAGGAGGAAACTGCCGCCGCTGTCAAGAATGATCTTTCTGTTTCTGTTTTCTATTAGTATTCCAAAACATACAAATAAATCAATAACCCTCAAAACCTATGGGTATCTCCATCCTCTTCCTCCTTCTCCTCCTCCTCCCAGACTATTGTAGAACTTACAATATGAAGATAAATTTGTACCTAGAAATTATGCTTGTAAGCAACAGTTCAAATAGCAGCTTCTAATTTCTCAAACAGGTTCAACGGGGAAACAATTCATTTCTTGTTTACTGTGATTCCTGACATCATTTGAACAACACCAAAAGAACGGCCAAAAGTACATGCTGTTTTACCAGTCATACCAGAATTATTTTTATCAGCTACAGAGTTATTGGTGCTGTCAGACTAACTAAACATCCCCATAAATCTTTCAATTAGATAACTATTAACAAATGGTCAAAAGATTGTTTTTAAAAAAACAAAAATGGTAGACATAAATTGAAAATTCATGACTTCCCTTTTGTTATGGTTTGTTTTTAAAAAAAATTTCCAAACCATGAATGTTTGACCAAAAATCCACTGACATAAACCGAAACATTTCAATTCACTTCAATGTGAACTGAATTGAACCAGGTGTTTGGGTAGATAAATCAGATTACTACATACAGTCAAATCTAAATCTGGCACATGACAAAATTGTCAAAATAATTAGGTTATGGCTCAAAATTTAGGTACAGAATCAAACACAGCAGAACATAAGTAGTTTGATTCTATAATGACTATGTGTAATATCCATTCAGCTAACACCAAAAGGCAAAAAAAAGAGAATTTTACTTTTAACCCAGAGCTGTGTTATTGAGATTCGCCACTCTCTGAATGCCATATTTCTGAATGCAATATTTTTAAAAGTACATACATGCACTTATTAGCATAGATCATGGATATGAAGTCTGAGAAGAAAAGGGATGGAATAATTATGTAGAGATTTTGTACACTAGTGACTCAATCCTTGCATAAAGAGAACATATTGGTAGTCCATACAACTACAGTATTTGGAAAACGATGGTGACCACTTTCTCCACGCTTTCTTGGCACAAAAAGAAATTCAATGGGACTGCCTGCTCCACAGCACAGTAGTCAAGCATCGCCAGTGTATGGCTTTGCTAGGTCTTTCAGAATCCATGGAAAGGGAGCCCTGAAGTCCACTATTGACCACTGCAGGAAAAGCCTGAAGCAGCAGGGAAACAATGTAGGATGTTCCAGCCCCTACTAGATGGAACTGGGCACTTTCCACATGAGACTGAGCACCTGAATGAGTTCCACATGCCTTAAAGCAGAAAAAGAGCAATGCAGTCACATCCTGATACAGTGACATCTGGACCCAGCTCTCCAAAGCTGTATATGAGGCCCAAGGAACACTTGGAAAGCTACTTCAATGGCTAGCTTCCTTTGCCATTTGGGTGCTTTGCAAATGAAGTAGGAAAATGCATGCAAAAGCAGTGCACCGAAAGATACTTGATGGAGGCCAAATTATTATGAAGTTCAAGATGTTTGATGCAACATACTTTGTCCTTTCTGCTACCTACATGTTGCACAATAGAGGATGGGTGATAATGGCTAGCTTCTTGGAAATGCTCAAGTATGCTGAGCCACTGACCAAATGAGATTCAGTCAGATGCATTCGGGTCGGGCAATTCTCTTTCTAAAGTACAGTACCCAGCATGGTGACCTTTCTTGGGTGGTTACAGGTAGGTAGTCATGTTGGCCTGATGTAGTCGAAACAAAGTACAGTGGTGCCTCGACTTACAAATTTATGTAGGTCGGAAAATTTGTAAGTCGGAAAACGCCATTAGAAACGGGATTTCCCATAAGAATGCATTGGGAACGGAAAAATTCGTAAGTCGAAGCAACCCCATCTAAAAATTCGTAAGTCGAAAAAAACCCTGTCCACGGTTTCCGTTCGGATGCCGAGAAATTCGTAAGTCGAGGTACCACTGTAATAAAATTCCTTCCAGTAGCACCTTAGAGACCATCTAAGTTTGTCATTGGTATGAGCTTTCGTGCAGTAATAAGAAAAGGTCAGGAATGCATACTTGGTTGGTAACCTGCAGCAGCGTTTTTAGCTAGATAAATAAGAAAGAGTTTGCAGGGAAACAAAGCCTTTATATGAAGAGTGATTTTTGTCTAAACTGCAAAAACAATTGGCTGGATGTGGTGACCTGAAAGGTTAACAAGGCAGCTCAACAAGAACAACCCAAGGGATCCAATTCACACAACAGGATAGGGGGTGGGAGTGGACAGAGAAGGTCTAATATTCTTCACATTCTTCTTGCCAGCATTAACCTTGTTGAAGAAAGAAAAAATGTCGGACTTATGACCAATATCAAACACCAGACCTAGGTTTTAGAACTAAAAGATTCATTTCCAATTTCAAGCACAATGCCTACTTATGGGCAAAACATTGTGTGCTTATCAATTTATTTAGACCTTTCACTGAGATTGGTGCCATTTGATAATTCCAAATTCCACTAAACATTAGTGTTCAGATTTAGAAGTTGGTGTCTTCCCCTCCTTTGGGCTCCTATGTGGTCTGGCAGAAAATCATTGAACATAAACGTTACTCTTTCTGCTTCAAAGCTTTTTTTGAAACGAGAACACGGCAATAGGTAACAATAAACTTGTTGGGGGGGGGGCTTTTAAAAATAATCACAATAATCTCAGAACAGAAACTTTGGACCACAATGTGCCCTCGTCCCAAAGTTAATGCGAGGCATTTGACTCTTGCATTGTTGACTGCCTGCCTGCCAGCACTTGACATTAAAAGAAGTTTCTAAGCAGCCGCTAAGGTGTTATGCAATTCATGTTGCTATAAACAGTCACCCGAAATAAATTTAAAATCTACCATTATGGAAAAGCAGATATTACTCTCTCAATCTGCCTAATGCTTTTGTTGTGCATGTTTCTGTCCATCCAATTTGCATGGCACTTTTATCACGAGGCAATATTTTCACGAGCAAAACTGTTAAGAGCCCCCTGCTGCAGAAAAATCTCTGGAATAGAGTACTCTGTGCTCAAGCTTGTAATGACACCAGCTGAGGACGATGTGCAGTCCTCTAAACACTTTTATCTCCCCAGCTCTCAATCCTGATCTTCGTCCACTTTCCTGAACAAACCACAGAGACTTACTCTCAAGCAAGCATGGACGGGTTCAAACTGCATGCCTCAACATACAGCTCTATTCCTTTCTAACCAACAAGCCGGCAGAAAAAGGTCTTCAGCAGACGGAGTTCAATGAAATCAAGCACTTTTTTGAGTACTAAAGCAACACTTTCTTGCCTGCATCTCCACTTATGTGCAGAGCTGTTTACAGCCGTGGCACGAACGTGAACTTCTAACTGCACCTGCAGGGCACGAGATCAGGGAATATTAAGGAGCTTTCTGAGCACACCTGGGCTTTGTACCTGGGTTTGCGCAGGAATCAGAGCTCGTAGTTATCCCTGAATAAGTTCACTGTCATCCCTATGTAATGCACACATTTTACACCTCGTATGTATTTTTGAACCTTATTGTCACTGGTATTCCTTGCTTCTGTACTATACGAGAAATTGCAGTTGCATATTGAATTGTCACTGGAAGTCTGTTCCTTGCTTTGTTGTGTAGAAAAGGGGGGCTGCTTACTTTGAAATACAAGAAGGCCATCGTGCAGTTTGTCTGCTCTTTGTGGGATGTAGCAGCTGCTCCCAAGAAGACAGCCAAGCAGTAAATCTATTTGACCAACCACCCCGCACACCATTGCACACACCACTGCCTCGCTGCTTGGCCTCACACTTCTATTGAGAAAACACACTGCACCACTGAGTTTGATGTGTGAGCGCCGTCCCCTTTGCTATCCCAGCTGTTCTTGAATGATAGCATGAAAGAGCTTTCCCTCCTGAGTGTCAACACTCTGACCTTATGTGCTCCAAGTAACATACAGGCTTCTTCAAGTGCCAAGCAAGCCTCCTATGCTAAGACTCCCTTTTAGCAGGCTATGTTGCTTCGTTAAGACACAGCAGTTAGCTGCACTTCAGACTGCACCAGAAAATTCGGGGATAGGGACATACATCCTATTTCTGTAGCATCAGAACCACACAGCTGGGCTAGCTTTTACCAGTCCTACACTGCATAACCACTAGGGAAGGAAAAGTTCAATTTTGTTTGCATTCTAATGAAAAACTACTTATTCCACATTTCTCAAACCAATATGCAAACCAAAACCCAGCTGTGCTTTGAAATTCGCACTTCTCTGAAATTTGTGGTGTAGTTCTCCAAACAGAACCCATTGTGCTAGCAGAACTACTTTTTTTGATACCACCCATCGAATTCAGGTCAGAACCATAGCTTCTGATGAGCCAGATGTATTTCTAGAGGAAGCCCAGGAACTGCTTTAGTTAGTGTAGTTCCTTTTACTTAACGAAAATATATGGAAGGTGGACAGAAAGCAGTGCAGGGGGCCTCCACATGCCATAGGGCAGTAAACTGTCACTCCCTCTGTACATTGGAGACCTCCTAGCTGTTGGAATGAAGCCTACAATAGCCCTATCTGTGCTTATCGATTCCGAATTGCTAAAGCCACTCTAGATGACGTAATTTGCCAGCTGTAATGCTGCATTCTCCTCTCTGCCTAATCTTGGAATGGAACTTTCTGGTTTGCCTTCAACTACGCATACATTTCTTATCTTCTTCTTTCTTATCCCTAGACTAAATATTTAGTAGCCCTCTGTAAGACACCTCACCACCAATTCTCACTTTTGAGTTAGGAAAGGAGCCATCACTGGCGACACTAATGATTTCACTGTCTTTGACACACATTCCTATTCCTCTGGAAAATGAGAAGAAAAAGAGACAAGGGAGAGAGAGGAAAGATGAACATAACATAAGGAGATGGTGGAGGAGATACAAGACGGACAAGAGGGTGGGATAAGCAATGGCCCCCTCAATAGCTGCACATGCTCATTTCAAAGTCTACGCACAGGTATAGTTTGCCTAGCTGCTTAACCCAACATAAGCCTGCTATATGGCCTACTATAAAATAGGATGAGCTTCACGGGAAAGCCCCTATGATACAAAGCTTATCTTCCAGGAACAGAGATAATAAAGGCAGGAGAAGGAAAAGACAACACCGTGTTTTTACGAAGTGATACAGTACAATAAAGCAATGACGAGAGGACTGACAGGAGCCTCACAAACAGAAGCACAAATGTTACTTTTCAAAATATTGATACTCAGCTGGAATACTTGCTGTCATGTACACACACTAGCCATTTGTGGCACATTGAAAGTCTAAAGGAAAAAGGAAAAACCATTTCCCTTCCATATATAAACGCTTTTCTATATGATCCCCTGGAAGTGATTCTTATTTGCCTCAATGGTTGGCCAAGTAGCCTTCTATTATAAGCAGCTTGTTTCATCTTATTACGGTCTCCTACAATTCCACTGATACTACATATTTGATATTTTCCTCCAGGGCTGGGCTGTGCCCACCAGTACATGCTTGTGCATGTAAATGGGAGTCTTAAAAAGGAATATTAAAACATAGTCACTCAGAGGTAAATATCACTGACTTCAATGGAATTTACTTTCACATATGTGTTGTTAGGACTGAAATCCTAATGTCCAAAACATACACATGGCTGTGCTTTATCACTATCACACACAAGCTATTCTCTACGATTTACAAAATTTGCCACATTTGAAACTGCACCCAAAACAAAGAGCTAAAATTTGACTGGATCAATGCTGCTCAACACGGCACGTACCTTCTCCTTCAGTTCCGGAATGAGAACTTGCAGGAACACATGCAAACATAATGGGACAGGTAAAATGTGAGAATGTCCACCCCCACTCCATTCTTACTTTAATGTTCCATTAGTACCTTAGGCAATTGTCAGCATTTGGCATCTCGCTAAAGCTTCGTTTCTTGTGAGCTTACAACTGTAGCCTGCGAGTTTCCAAACTGTTGGGCAGAGAGCCCAAGTGCACTTGCATAAGAGTTTAGGTGCAGCCTTTGGAGACAACCCAAAAGGCCTTTTGCTCAAGAGAACTATATCATGGTTATTTCCCTGGGACTGTTGCGTCCCAGGACACAACATGGATTAGAAAAAAAGATTGTACATGTATAGCACAGCACTGGCCCTGAAAGCTCACATTTTTTTTTTCTTTTCTTTTTTAAGGGCAAGGTAGGCAGCAATTCAATAGCAAAAAAGATTTGTCATTTATGGACATGGTGACTTATGTATGTAGGTGTGGGTTTTTTGCGTCTTTTTTAATTGATTTTTTAATTTAAAAATGTATAAAGAATAAAAGTTACTCCTTAAGATTCGTCTAACACACATAGCATGCTAAATAACCAATTTGTAAATTAATCACTGTGAAGCAAAAGTCTGCAATGGCACATTCTTCTCCCCACATTTGAGTGCCTCTCTGCAAATCTGTTTTGGAATGTGGGGCTCAGAACACAGGAAACTCCAGGTGTGTGGACATCTATGCAGAGTCCATAATGCTCTACCTATTGTTGCACTGTGGGTTAAACCACTGAGCCTAGGGCAGGCCCGGCTCTAGGGGTAGTCTCGGTGGCGCGGGGCGCCAGGGCTGGCAGGAGGGCGCTGCGCGGCAAAGCCGCATGGAAGCCGTGCTGTGCGCTGCGCCCGCCCACCAGGGCGGGGGCGCCCGACCGGCTTGAGACGGCCCTGGCCTAGGGCTTGCCAGAATCGACTCTAAGTAAGAACCTGTAGTCTGAACTACTGAGCCTAGGGCTTGCTGATCAGAAGGTGGGCGGTTCAAATCCCCGTGACGGGGTGAGCTCCTGTTGCTTTGTCCCAGCTCCTGCCAATCTAGCAGTTCAAAAGCACGTCAAAGTGCAAGCAGATAAAAAGGTACCACTCCAGCGGGAAGGTAAATTCTGTTTCCGTGTGCTGCTCTGATTCGCCAGAAGTGGCTTTGTCATGCTGGCCACATGACCCGGAAGTTGTACGCCGGCTCCCTCGGCCAATAATGTGAGATGAGCGCCACAACCCCAGAGCCGTCCATGACTGGACCTAATGGTCAGGGGTCCCTTTACCTTTACTTAGTAGTAGCAGTAGCAGGGGGGCAAAAATTGCACTGGCTGTGGAGGCCACTGCATACATGGTTGTAGAACTGCAGAACTTGACTCCCCACCCCTAACAAGCTTTTCTTGGCATTTTCTCCACTAAAATGCATGACAAATGTGACAGGTCTTATTTTTAAGGATGTTTTCTATTCATTACCTTTATCATATGAAGCTTTCATGGATCATTAGACCATCTATCCTAGTATGAGCTACTTTGTCTGGTGACAAGGGTCACAGCCAGAGTTCTTTCACAAGTTTGCCAAATGGAGTTATTTAACAAGAGATGCCCTTGATTGTTAACTCAAGGGCTGCAACAAATTCAGATTTTTCTTTTAGAAGATCAGCCGACCTTTACCAAACAGACTAGATCACCTGTGTCTCTCCAATGTTAATTATATCATCCTTTTGTATTTTGCTGTGCATGGTTATGGTGCATTGTATGATTTTATTTCTGATCAAGTTCAATGGATACCAGGACCATTCAGCCCTTGAGGCTGCCCAAGGAATCAGGTGAGATTCATCAGCAGGTTTCACTAGAGGGTCTACTACAGGCAGGGCCAGACCTACTATTAGACAGTGTGAGGAAGCTGCCTCAGGAGGCAAATGCTAGGATGCTGCAGCAAGGTGTTAAGAGGAAAGAGCTCCATGTGATCTGCCTTGTGCCCCTAAGCTAGCCTGTTGTCTCAGGTTCAGCAAAGGATGCTGTCCATCACCACTGCTGAAGATGCAACAGCCAATCTGGAAGAATGGGAATGACTTCTCGTCCTCTGCCTCAGACAGCAAGATGACTTGGGACTCTTCTGACTGCAGGGATGGGGAACCTATGGCCCTGCAGATGTCACTGGACTCCAGCTCCCATCAGCCCCAGCCAGGATGACCAATGGCCAGGAATAATGGAGAGTGGAGTCTAATGGCATCTTAATGCACCGCTTATTGGCCATGGGTCCTGACGTAAAACAATGCAATTCAGATGGTTTTGAGAAAACATTTTCTGCTCCAAATACCATATCTATGTTGCTGTTTCTTTAAAGCCACTGTCTCAGAAACCATTCTGCTTAAATAAATGATTTCCTTATCAATAGCTCTTCTATTAAGGTTGTGTGGTTTAAGTTTGAGGAAAGGAAAAAGTGAAGTTGAAATGGAACTGGCTAAACTGGTTTGGTTAAATATTTCTATATTCAGAGCAAGATTGACCGCCCCCCACCCACCCAGTCCTGCCCAACTACTATATGATGCAATGCTTGTTTTTCATACTTTTGGAACAAAGCACTTCATTCACCTAGAAGTAGGCTCTAGTCCTGGAAAGGTTAAGTAACAATAAATGTATCACGTTTTTAAGGTGTCCTTAGACTCTTACTGGAGTCGACTCCTAAGGCCACCACTATACGGAGCCTTACATATAAGTCCCAGCAGCAAAGCCACTATGCTGTCCGTCCGCTATAAGCCAAGGCCTTTCTGACCTTGCAAATGAAATGAATTGAGGATCACACGCCTGTGACAAAACCCACCATCCTACGTTAGATTCCACCTTTATAGCTTGATCTATTTACTCAGAAGCAAGCCCCCTCCAGATCCGTGGAACCGATTTCCCTCCCCCCCCCCAAAAAAAGCGTGCGTCCTTGGACAGCTCCGGAGCTCTGCAGGGCGCGAAACGGGAACTGCTCGGCAAGGTCAAACTGCCCTGCGGAGGCACCAGCAATGAATGAGGAGGCTGCATCTGCGAGGAGCCTGGCGTGCCCTTCTCCGGCGTGCGGGCCGACGGCGGTGCCAGCAGCTGCTGTGCCGCACTCCACGTGGCCTGGCGCCCGCCAGAGCCAACCGGCTGCAGCTTGCCGGCCAAGCCCCCTCTCTCGTGACGTCCGCATCGCTCCCTTCGCCGACGGATCGAATTCTCGCTTCCTCCATCCCCCTCGCAACCCTTTCTGGCAGCCGCGCGCGCGCCTCCCATTGGCCGCCGCCGAGGTGGGGCCATGGAAACCAGGAGACGCGCTGCGCAAAGGAAAGTCATCCACGCGCGCCCCAGCCCGCCTCTGACGCGCCGCTTCCCCGCCCATCGCGAAGAGCATCATCCGACTCCAGGCGCCTGACACTTGGAGGATTTGACTAGCAAGAAGCAGGGAGGGAGGGGGTAGAGAAAGAAAATCCAGCCCCACGCAGACCTGCCTGCCCAGAAATACACCGCCTGATCCTAGCCACCCCGAGTCCCCTCGCAGGGCGGAGGCGGAGGCAAGGGCCGCGCTGGGCAATGAGCTCCAGAAGGAGACCCGCGCGCGCACGCGAGCGATGCCGCCGCCCCCGCCTTAGCCACCTCCTCCTGCTGCGGCAGCGCAGACACAAAGGCGCACCACCGACGTAGCGGCACGCGTTTTGCCTACCTACCCACCCATCAACCCGTAGCTCTTGCAAGCCACGGTGCCCGGTCCAGGCAAGCAGTTCCTTCCTTCTCCACCGTGCCACCCACCCCACTCAAAATGGCTCCTTTGGGTTGGGGGGGGGGAAATAAAGAAGAGCCCCTCTCCGAAAAGCACCAGAGCTGCAGGCGTGCGTTTTCTGCTAGCTAAAGGACTAGAGGGACTGGAACCGGGGAGCAACGTGATTGGGGGGGGGGGGTCGGTTGTGTTCGGGCGCGCACCCGCAACGTGGTGCAGGGGTGCCAACTTGAATAAAATGTTGTTGAGGGCCCTCAGGTAAGCCCCAGGCCACATGACGGCGCGGCGCGCGCGCGCATCATGGCAATGCCCATCCACTTTGGGAGCGGCCTCTCCAATAAATTATGTTGGCTCCTATGTTTTCGGGTGGGTGGGGGCTTGCGTGGGAGTGACTCTAATACCGTTGTCCGGATGGGCATCTGTCACTCGGGTCTACGTGGGTGAGTGCCATTGCTCGCTCGCTCTCCACGGGGTACATCTCTGGAGGTCACTGATCGGACGGGGACAGGCAGGGAGGCGAGCTCCGACCGCGCTCCCCATCCATCTGTCCCTAAGGCCGGCGGCGGCCAAGCCAATTCTCATCAACGGGTGGGGGGGGGGTGGGAAGACATCGTGTTCTGCTTGCAACTCAGCGCTGCTCCTTTGACGGCGGACGCCGTTCATAGTGTGGCTCTCCCGCCCACCCCGCGCCCCTCGCGCCTGCTCTGCCCGCTTCCCCCGTGTGTGGTGCATCATCGACAGTGTGATCCACTCGTACTTGGGCACCTCGCATACCCAAAGCCAACGCAATCGCGGCGGCGGCAGCAGCAGCAGCAGACCAGGCGCTCTTCTCGTTGCTTAAGCGACACCATTCCTACACAGTCAGCAACACACTCGGGCGGCAGAAGCAGGGACATTCAAACACGAAGCGGCGGAGACAACGGGGCTGGAACAGGCGGCGGCCAGCCTGCAGCCCCCTTCTGCCTAGAAACCCGGCCGCCCTGCCCATCTATTTTGTTAATTAAAAAAAAAAGATGAACTGGATGGGTCCGTTTTACTTTACCTGGCTTGGTCTCCCTCTCTGTGTGTGTCTAGTTTGGGTGGGCTGGTCCTAATCTTCCAGCTGCCGCCGCCGCCGGTTCCTGCTCGCTGCCACTGGCTGAATGGGGCGATATTTATTTATTTCCCCATGACGTGGCCTGCAGAGGCCGCCGCGAAAGAAAAGAGGCGGCACGGAAGACGCGGGGCCTTTTGTGCGCCGCGGCCGCCTCGGGCTGGAGTCGCTCGGAGGCCGCGCGCGGGCTGAGGAAGAAAGAGGAGGAGGCTCGCCGTCCCTCTCCGCGACCTGCCCCTGCCCGCTTTTTGTTGCCGCGCCGAGGGGGACTGGTGTCAAGGGCAGCCGGGGAGGCTCGACGAGGAGCCGCCGCCGCCTTCGCCAAGTGGGGCGGAGGCTGCCGGGCGGCGGGGAGGCGCCTGGTGCCTGAGCCGCAGCATCTCCAAGGCTCCCGGCGGCGGGAGAGGAGAAGGGGCAAGGCGAGGAGGACGCGGCTGGCAAGGCAGGGCCCGGCGGCACGCCAGCGGCCGAGTGGGGCCGATCCATGAGCGCGCCTAAGGACACTGAGCTACGCCTTGAATGGTTTGGGTGTGGGTATTTGGGGGGCACACAAATTGCCCCATAACTAGATCAGGATCGTAGGGACGGGATGTGGGGGGCAGCCATTTGGCCACGCCCTGGATCCTCGGCCACGCATCCAGGCAGGGGTGCTAACTTGAATTAAATATTGGGGTGGGGCAGGGTTTGCAGGGAAGCCTTTGACTGGACTTAACCGTCCAGGGGTCCTTTACCTTTAGCTTACCCCACATGACAGGGCACACACGCCCACTATTTGAATGACAATGGCCATCAACTTGGGGGAGGGGTGCATGGGTGTAGCCAGGATTTTTAAAATTTGTTTGTTTGTTTGAATTTATATACTGCCCTATACCCAGAGGTCTCAGGGTAGTTCACAGAAAAGATCACAATATATACAAATAAAATAAGAACAAACAAACACACACACACACACACACAGAGCCACATTTTAAAAGGGTATAGGCAGGGCCGTCTCAAGCATGTTGGGCGCTGTGGTGCAGAAATCGCTCCAGCGCCCCCGCCCTGGTGGGCGGGCACAACGCCTTCCTGCCGGCCCCGCACCACCCAACCTACCCCTAGAGCCAGCCCTGAGTATAGGATGTCAATCAGGTCAACCAAAGGCCTGGTTAAAAGAATGTTTTTGCCTGGTGCCTAAAGGTGTAGCCTATAATGAAGATGCCAGGCGAGCTTTCCTGGGGAAAGCATTCTACAGACGGGGAGCCACTGCAGAGAAGGCCCGTTCTCCTGTCGCCACCCTCCAGACCTCTTGAGGAGGCACATGAAGGAGGGCCTCAGAAGATGATCTCAAGGTCTGGGTAGGTTCACATGGGAAGAGGCAGCCCTTGAGGTATTACGGGTGTGTACCTTGAGGTACAAGGGCACGACAGAGGACGAGATGGTTGGACAGTGTTCTTGAAGCTACGAACATGAGTTTGACCAAACTGCGGGAGGCAGTGGAAGACAGGAGTGCCTGGCGTGCTATGGTCCATGGGGTCACGAAGAGTCCGACACGACTAAACGACTAAACAACAACACCTTGAGTTATTGTTAGGGAGCAGAACCGAATTATCTGCAATGTGATTGGTCAGTTAAGTATTTTTTTATTTACTTGATTGGGGGTGGCAGCTGCCTCCCCTGCCCACGGAGGTCCAGCACTCAAATATGTTTTTTGGGGGGGCTACCTCGGCCCCTAGGAGTTGGCTCCTGTGCCTCCAAGTGGCATCAGGCGCAAATGCCCCATTGAAGTGAATGGTAGTGCCCACTACCACCAGTACAAAGTGTAGCAGCTGAGCAGCACCAACCAGTGATTTCCTCTTCTTTCCTCCCTGGGGCACCCTTATTCTGGACACCCAAGTCAGGGAGAATTGGTTCCATGGTGCTCCCTTTTGGAGAGATCAAAGACAGCTGCTTTGGCCTCCTTGCTCACTGGCACGGGAAGAGCATCCCACCTCATTCCCTACTACTACAGCACAACAAAACTGTGTAAACACCCTGCAAGCAAAGCAGGATGAGAGCAGTCTTATAACTACCCCATAAACTAATCAGAAGAAAAGATCAATAAAGACCAGCAAATCAGGGTGAATGCTAAATAAACAGGTGGTCTGGAGGAGCCCTCAGAGCTGTTTCCCCTCCTTTTCTCCTTTATCTCAAACCCATGTGGAATGGATTGGACGTTTTGTTTGAAAATAGTTCTCTGCTTTCCATTCACAGTGACACAGTCCCAGGGATACCTGTTAATAGTTGGGAATGCACATTACATATTATTATTATTGATTGATTTATAGCCCACCTTTTTCCTTTACAGAACTCAAAGCAGCTTACAGATAAAAACAAGAATCGCTTAAAAACAGAAATAAACAATAATTTAATAAACAATGAAACAGTAGAATTGAAACTATATACATATATAAAATCAGTTTGAAACATACACATAATTACAATCAGCACAGTTCCAGACCTTTCATTTAAAGCAGCCAATTCCCACAAGCCTGTTGGAAGAAGATCTTCACCTGTTGGCAGAACTACAGCTCCCAACACCCTTGAAAACTAGTTATTCTTTGGTGGGGTGCTATAAACATATGGTGTGTACGCAGCCAGAGACTCAGGCTGCAACCCTATGCACGCTTTCCTGGGAGTAAGCCCCACTGAACAGGAGAGAATGTGCTTCCGAGTGAATTTGTGTAGGATTCTGCTGCCAATGACATGGATCCTAAGTTTGTTTACTCGGAAGGAATTCTCCCTGAATTCAATGGGACTTTTGAAGAAGCATGTGCATGATGAATACCTTCTTGCATTCTGGAGATTACATTTCTGAAAGGCAAACCATACTTGCAAGAATCCACCTAGTAAGACCTATCGATTTTTCTTATGGTCTAAAAGAGACAATTATTTGATGCAGACCTTCAAGCAAGATGGTATTGCAGGTATATCAGTTTGGTGCTGGCACCTAACAACTTTGGGATTTGTTTCATACCTGCTATTCCATGTGGCTGATCAGGGCATTAATAGGTCAGCACAGGTAGCCCAGTCTAAATAGGACTGGCCAGGCAACGTGCAAAACTACAAATCTTTATGTTTCTTTTTCTGCTGCTACTTTCTGTGCTTGCCCAATGCTAAACAAATCTGAGCTGTTTGGATGTAGCACTTACACTGATTTAACCCAGTTTGCTTATATAATGATCAGTTTGATACATAGTGATTATTTGAACGTTGTTTTAAGCATTCTTTTATTTACCATTTCTTATTTTGTTATAATCCATGTCAATACAATAAAATACACATAATCCTAGAACTGCAGAGTTGAAAGGGACCACAAGGGTAATCTAGTCCAACCGCCTGCAATGCAACAATCTTTCGCCCAGTGTAGGGCTTGAACCCACGACCTTGAGATTAAGAGTCTCATGCTGTATTGTCTGAGCAAGGGTCTGTTTCATAGCTACATTTAGCTTTCTCTTTTTCTGTATGAGCAACTGGGGTTCTTGCACAGATTTAATGTGCACATGTCAAACTAAGCATGTGAGTTATGTTTGGTCACTGGATTTCCATGATTCCACTGGGCTCTGTTCAGAATCAGACCTAATCTGGCCATTTCCTAGATGCCAGCTGTGCCCTACAGATAGTTATCACCTATTCTCTGTCTCGGAGTTAAACTTAATAACCAGTATACCTGAAGGAGCGTCTCCACCCCTATCGTTCAGCTCCAAGGGTCTTCTGGCGGTTCCCTCACTGTGAGAAGCAAGGTTACAGGGAACCAGGCAAAGGGCCTTCTCAGTAGTGGCGCCCGCCCTGTGGAACACCCTCCCATCAGATGTCAAGGAAATAAACAACTATATGACACTTTGAAGACTGTTTAGGGAAGTTTTTTAATGTTTGGTGTTTTATTGTATTTTTAATATTCTGTTGGGAGCCGCTGACTTTTAGAAGACATCTGAAGGCAGCCCTGTTTAGGGAAGCTTTTAATACTGGTATTTTAATATTCTGCTGGAAGCTGTCCAGATGGCTGGGGAAACCCAGCCAGATGGGTGGGGTATAATTAATTAATAAAATTATTATTATTATTATTATTATTATTATTTAATAAGGTGGGGCAACAGGAAGTGTTAAAAGCTCCATCATTCAGGAATCAGGGTTACACTTTCCATGATTTCCAGGGTCTTTTCGCACTGCTGTGCATTCTTGCAGCAGCATTCAGAAATACATGGGAAATATTGACTGTGATTCACTTTGCCTCTGGATCCCACCTCACATGTTAGGGGCCATAACTAGAATCTAATGGAGGGCCTATAACTATTGTGCCTGCCGACGGTCCATGCATTCTGATCTTCCTCACAAAAAGGTGATGTACAAAAGTCGTGTTGAGAATTGAAACTGCCTTTGTCGGTGTACAAGCCCCCTGCAATGTGTCATTGTAAGCAGATGCTTGGAGTCACCTGATGGTAAGGTTATTTCACGGCTCGAATCAATCGGCTAGATCCCTATGTTGTATCGGTGCCATCCCACTGATGCCAATGAGGTAGCAATTGTAACTAAGAATGGAAGTTGGCACAGTTTTTCCACAGAGCTGTTGCTTATGTCCCAAAGTCATACACCGCAGATGGCATGACAAGCATTGGCAGCTGTTTTCCATGGAACAGCTAGCCGTGCACAGTGTATCTCTCTGCAGAAAACGAATGACAAGAACCACAGATAGTTCTTGGAAAACAGAAAACATGGATACTTGATCTAGACAGAAGGGGTCAAGGTTAAGTGCCATGTTACATCCTTTAACCCAAACAGGGCAGAGCGTATACAGTAATGGAAACCATAAAGCGGAACTGTGTTTTGTTTTTAATGGTGGTGTTTTGGAAAGAATTCTTGCTAGTTCCTCTTTTTTAGATCTGTAACCAATTTCCAGCAGCACCACTGCATAGGTCAGCCTGGGGAGAGGACAAGCATGTCACAGAAATACATTGCCCTTTCCAATGTGATGGCGTTAATTTATGAAAGCTTCACAGCTCTGAAACTCCGGCATCAACATCTCTAACCATATTTTGCCCACTTATGTTAATGCTGATAGAAGCAATCAGTTTTTAGTAGGAACATTGTGTCATTCCACCACTGTGGCATATCATACACCTGACAACTGCCCTGGAAAAACCGGGACACCCTGTTTTCTCCCCATGAGAGCATGATTGTCATTTTGGGCTCCTTGCTCTTGCATGGATTTGGTCCAGGATCTCACCCTGAAATGCTTTTTCGGGTCCCTGATCTCGCACGGCACCCCAAAATGCACATTTTGGGGCACTGTGCCCAGACAAGTGCCTTTTCTGGGTCTGTGACCTTGCACAGGTCATATGACTCACAAGGGATTGGGGGCCAGGAAGGGGGTGTCCCAGATTTGGGCTGCATCATGATCTCATAGTTTGTTTCAGAAGTGCCCTTGCATCGCAGTGGGTTGAACTAGAACCCCTTGGATCCCTTCTTTCTCTACAATTCTAAGATTCTGCAATATGCCAGTGTTCAATCCTTAGTATTTGTAACAGCTGTGGATTAGCTAAGGGGAAAGCCTAGGCCCTAGACCAAGCAGAGAGCACTAAACTGGAGTTTTTAAAAAGGAAAGCCTTTCTCTGGCTCAGTTTCTTTAAATGCAAAGGGAACTTCCAGTATGTCAGCATATGGGAAAATGCAGTGCCCAGAGCTGAGCACTACCCTTCAGGCTGATGTGAATCTCAGTGGAATGCGGCTACACAAGTGTCATCATGCATGTCTCCTAGATATATTCTTTTGTAATGATAGGCATCAGATTGGCTGTGCTGTGGTGTACGGTATTTACATGTAAATTGAAGTCAAGTACAAAGTGTATTATAAACTTTTGCTCATGCACAATGCCAAGCCAAATCAAGTGGCTGCTCCAGACCCTGGATGCTGGAAAGTGGTGAGGCTTTTTGAAATCCTTGCTCCCTGGAATTTGGCTGGTGCCCAATGTAATGGCATTCAGTCACCAGCTCAAAACATGGTTCATTATCCAGGCTATTGAGAATGGTTGCTGATGATTAGTAATTGCTGTAATTTTGCTTTTCTTGCCCCCCCCCCAATTTTATAAATGCGCCGCAAACCCAGAAGTGAGTGTTCCGGTTTGCAAATGTTCTTTTGGAAGCCAAACGTCCAGCGGCGCTTCTGCGGCTTCCAATTGGAAGCTCCTTCAGCCAATCGGAAGCCGTGCCTTGGAAGTCAAAAGTTTTGGAAGTTGAATGGACTTTCAGAACGGCTTCCGTTCAGCTTCCAAGGTATGGCTGTACAACTATTTTATAAATTACATTTTGCTGCTACCTGCACTGAGTAAGATCCCAAGAGGAAGGATGGAACACGGACACAGACACACACAAACATCACACACACACACACATACACACACGTGTACTCCCAACAGGAGTTACATTCCAGGGGGCCCACACGCATAAGTGAAGTCACGTAAAGGGGGCACCCTCAAAACATCCTTTAAATGCCTTCTCCGCTGCTCTCTCCAATCCACACCAAAAATACCATATCCAAAAATTTCCACAACTAGACTTGAAGCTCTGGGGCCAGCAGGAGGCTAGAGGATGCATAGGAAAGCAGCTGTGCTACCCCACATGCCAACTGTTAGGTGGGGAGGCAGAGCAGCCTAAACAAAGCCCCACTCTGCCTCTGCTCTCTTCAGGGCTTCAAGGTCTCCTCACAAGCCACAAGGACTCTCCAGCTGTCTCCCACCATTGAATTGAATTATTTACTTATTTCCTGGCATCATGAATATACACAGTCATGCATGAGTCCATTGTGCGTAAGTGGAGGGACACCTGTATGTATATATGATTTAAATAAATTATAAATCAATAATCTTTAACATTCCAAAATTTAAAATCATCAAACAATAGTTATTAAATTTAACATCCACGAGATTACCTGAATGCAGAGCCCTCACCATCAACAAATGCAAGGTGGTGGGAACGTAGCCCTCATGAAATTTATCAGTAACTTTTTTTAAACATTGATTGGTATCATTGGATATCCTTCCCTAAAATCTCAGGTGTGCTTTCTACCTTCCTAGGTTTCTACAGCATATTTATTGATGTGGGCCAAGGGAGAAGAATATTTTTTCAGTCTGAGGGCTCTTTTTTTTCCATGGGAAACTTTCCAGCGGTCCCATGTAGTGGTAGAAAGGACAAGAAGCAACTAGCAGGTGGATAATAATAATAATAATAATAATAATAATAATAATAATAATAATAATAATTATTATTTATAACCCACCCATCTGGCTTGGTTTCCCCAGCCACTCTGGGCGGCTTCCAGCAGAATATTAAAATACAATGATTCATCCAGTATTAAAAGCTTCCCTAAACAGGGCTGCCTTCAGATGTCTTCTAAAAGTCCGATAGTTGTTTATTTCTTTGACATCTGATGGGAGGGCGTTCCACAGGTGGAGCAAGGAATTTGACTCATCTTTGTTCAATACACTACATTCCAACCACTCAAAACTAAGAGGTTTCTAAGTCCCTCTTCCCAATCTTTCCACCCAGGAAAACAGAGGCAGCGTGACAGTTCAAGGACACATTCCAGTGATGCAAAAGTATTTAAGAACATGAAGCAGGTGAAGATGTGTGGCCTGGAGAAACTCACAAAACCATATTAGAGATGCTGGCAAGCTACATGTGACCTCTGGGTCTGATGTTCCCCACTCTTGATGTGCAGAGTTCCTTTTGCATTGCCAGAGAAGTGTTCATCTTGGACAAGCCTCACTTTATCTATTTTCAAACTTCTCTCGCCCAAATCACCCATTCCCACTCAATCCAGAGCGTTTTGCTGATTCGTTACTTTTTACTAGATAGAATGAGGCCTTCACTCTCACTCCTGTCACTTTGACATGGCAGTATGATCATTATTCCCTGATAACAAATACGATTCTAACAAAATGACCTTGCCCAGGATCATGTTTCTCTCAAATATCATTCAGTTGTGAAATGGGGAGTAAGTGAAAAGATTTGACCCAAATCTTTTGGAGATGCAGAGTTTAAGGCTCTGACAAGTAGGTGGACCAGATTTTAGAAACAAAGGAAGATGGTTTTGACAAAATCAGTCCGTATCACTATTATTTGGCAGTGTTGTAGAATTAAACCCCATTCGAACATTCTAAGAGTAGTATGTGAAAATGAAGCCATGTAGAAGTTTCCCCATCAGTGACCCTTTCCTGGGAAGTGGCTCTTTCCACAAATCTAGTGATTCCCCCCCCCCCAGCTGTACCATTGCAAGCTACTGAAAAGCAAGGTACAACACCTTCAGGTATTACGCTATGCTTTGCAAATGTGGCAAATTATTTGCAGATAAAGACTCCTTCTCTATCTTGTCCACCCATGTCAGTTTATTCGTACAATTTTCTTTGACTCCAAGAGACTTTAGTATGTTTATTCCCTTTCATATATTCCTGACCACAATCTCCCATGATATCCTTGATGTGAACCTGGTAAAATGTGGGCTGGATTCTGCCACTGTTAGATGGATCAGCTTGTTGAGCAACCATCCCCCAAAGTGCTCATTAATGGTTCTGTATCAACCTGGTCCGTGCTTTATAAATGACTTGGACAACAAAGCCGAGAGGGGGCTGCTTATCAAATGTGCAGATGATGTGAAGTTGAGAGGTGCGTAGCTAGTACCATAAAAGACAAGATCGAGATCTCAACAGTTTGGACCTCTGCGCTGAAACCAACAAGATGAATTTGAGATAAATAGAAAGTTCTGCATTTAGGTATCACAAGTCAAAGGCAAAAATTTAGGATGGGTGAAGTCTGCCTTGCCAGCTGTTGGAGTGTTGCCTACTGAACAAAAATGGGTCACATCTCTTGCTTCACCCACTCATTGACTCTTGTCACACCACCCACCCACATCTTTTGCATCTTTCCTTGTCTTCCATTGACTTAAGGTTTGCCGTAATGTAGCCCTTGGGTCGAAAAAAGATTCTCCACCCCTGCTCTACATCAATAATGATACATTAGGAACCTAGTAAGGCACACTTCAGATTTTATGGAAGGATGACCATAAAAGTTACTGATGAATTTCTTCCTGCAAGAGGACTACATTCCCACCACCTTGCCAATGTTGTTCATTTGTGTTTGGCACAGGTATAGCATAAACTATTTTCCGCATCAGGAGGTAAACACATTTTCTTCACCCTGCATGCTAAAACTATAATTTGTTGGCTATAATCTTCATCAAATCTTCATCAAATGCTTAGCTAACCACAGATGGTTCTAATTGTTTTGCAGGATATATTGGCTCAAGTCGCCAGACACCAGTGAAATCCATATTTTCCTGATTGACTCCAATAGTCGATGTTGTTGGCCTCTGAAAGGAAAGAACTGATTGGATTTTATTTTATACCTACTTTTTATTATTAATTTCTTTGAATAAGCAGTTTCTGCTTAATATGGCAGATTTACAAGGAAGGCAATGTATTGTTAAGCAAAATCAACGTGAAATTGTGTAGTGCTGCTGCTGATCAGCTAAATCATATCTAATAAAATCTGGCATGATTTAAGTAGGCTACATTAAATTTTACATAGTTTGAGCTCTGGTCATTTGACACCACCACCCATTTCTATAGAAAGCCTAAAGAAAACCTTTGGCGATCAGAAACAATAATGCATCCTCTTTTATATGCAAAGTAATCAATTTATTGGGAATACATCTGGGACTCTCACAGCTTCCATACTTCAAATAGTCATCCTCCAACTCGGGGAAGATGAGACGGATGGGGGCAGAGCTAATAGCTCACACACACACACACACACCAGCCCTCCTCTCATGTTCATCGACCCCCGTTTCCAAAATGCAACACCCACAGCCCGGTGTCTTCATACTTGTGGTTTACTTTTCATAGAAGGGAAAGAGGGATTCAACATGAGCCTTCTCTTTTGACATCATAATACTTTTGCAGGATTGGTGTGGTTTTCTGGCTGCAGCAACATCTGTGCTGCTTCCAAAAATTTAGAAATGTTGGAAAAGAAAGGTCACATTTATTCACCTAGTTCAGCAATAGGCAATAACTGGGTTCAAGAATGGAAAGTTGTTCTGATGGCTTCAGAAGTTGTATAGCATAGGGATATGGACAGCACATAGAGAGGTGTGCATGTTGCCCTCTTTAGGTGTTCTGGAAACAGGGTGAAAACAACACACAGTCACCCTCTATCAGCTGGAGGGTGACTGTGTGAAGTGGGGAGCATTCCTACACCTGGTCAGGCTACTTCTGCCATGTAAGTTTGAGTACAATGTTTTCAATGTGTGCCTGACTTAGAGAACCCTCATCTGTACATAAGAGAAGAAATGAAACGAAAGAGGGTTTGTTTTTGTGTGTTTTTTGCCTACGTTAAACTTTCTGCTTCCTTCGGCAGAAACAAACATTGGACCCCAGTTTGACTATGAAAGCATTTTTCCCCCTTCTGCATAGAAGTGAAGATGCTGTCTCGCGGCTAAATTAATCACTGCAGAGTTCCCATTCGGCCAGATGTTTCCTGTCCTATTCATCTAGCAAGAGGAGCCTGTTTGTACGCACTGCCTGCTCCTGGTGATTTCTTGCAGGTACGCACACCGAAGGCTTATCAACCATATAGCAGCAGACACTCTGTTACAAATTATTCCCTTCACATTGTTCTTTTTTGGATTTAATTGTTTGCATTGCTTTAACTGCTTTTTTTTTACATTCAGACAACAGGAAGGGGATAAAACAGGGTTGGAACAAAAGTTAATAAAACATACATTACACAGCTTGGCTTAAGCAGCACTTGTTTGGGTCATTCCCTGCAGGGGTTAACCCCAGATGTTGTTGGGACCCAGTTCCCTTCATGCCTGGACGCTGCCTAGGAATAGACAAGTCCGTCAATTTCAGCTTCTCTCCATTTCTCAACTTTCCAATCTTAAATCCAGTTCTCCACATTTTTACAGCAATTTGCAGATTATATATATATATCACACACACCAGCATTCATTGGTACTTTAGTTCAAAATTCTCCCTATGAATGCAGTTTTGTGTGCAGATTTGACTAACATACACATTTCCGCAAGCATTTCCCTCCAATATGGTTCACTAATAGATGCATTTTTCTGCACATTGCTCAGTGTTTGATTATTTATGTATCTCACGTTTTATTCATTAAAGTGTATACACTGCTTGATTGTAAAAAACCTCAAAATGGTTTACAAAAAAGAATAATACAAACATAGAGCTGGTATGGACACCAATGGTCATCTAATCCAACTCTCTGCAATGCAGGATTCTCATCAATGACAGTACTAGAAAGCACCAGATTGTCTAAATATTACTTTGGGGGGAAAGCTAGCATTGTCAGAGGATAATATTATTTAAAGTTACCCACCCACTACATGGAATTTGACAACTGGTCAATGTAAATGGATTCTTTGCGCCCTCACTATGGCTAAAAGACTGATATTGATCCACTGGGAAGATAGATCTATGCCCCCCCCCTTTAATCAATGGGTAAAAGACATGACAAGTCTTGCATCAAATGAACTTATAGGTATCGACTGTGTATGGACAAATATGATAACTGGAAAGCATTTATAAAAAAATATAGGTTATAAATAAATGTATATGTATTAGAATAATAATTTCATTTATATATCTTTGTCTTAGACAAATATGTATAGAATTGTAGTGGTTTTTTATGCAGCTTTTGGTTTCTTTTTCCATTTTTTTCACTTTACTTTGTTTAAGTGGAATATTTTCAATATTTTATTTTTTTGATTTTTTAATGAAAAAACTAAAGCATGTAGAACAGGTCAATGAAAGCCTTCAGGTACCCCGGGAAAGGAAGATACTATTCTGCCGGTGATTCTCTTGTTAAATTCCCAAATTTGGTATTGCCAAATATGGAAGGTGAGAACAGGGCACTGATATTCCTTGCATAGTTCATTGGTCTTCTCTGCAAATCCAACACCCCAAAAGGCTGTCATATATATCACAAGCTCTCCATCTCGAAGCTAGTTCATCCCTGAATATGAGAAACCTTGCCATAGACTGGTCAATAAGAGACCTTCCCTGAGTGAGCTCTTTTCTGGTACTTCGAAAGGAAAGTCTTCCTCCTCCTTCCTAGACAGAAACTGGAACTGTGGAAATGAGGAGGGGGAATGATTTAAGTAAATATAACCCAAGCAGCCTAAAAGGGGGGGGGGATGAACATTCACAACTAATTTAGAAAATATAATATTGATTGTCCATTGCAACATAAATGTAATGTTTCATAGTCAGTACAAAGCATGAAATAAATTGACTAGGGACGAGGTTGGTAAGTTTCGGTTTGTATTAGCATAATTAATTATGCTTCGTTGCAACACTCCCTCGAGCTCAAGATGGAATGCTTACCTCCATGCATAAAGAATTGTTTTCTTCCCAGCCTTACAATTCTTGCAGTATATCACAGAACCGTAAGCAAGAATCAAATGACAGGTCGGATTTTGTTCTTGTAGCATGCTATGTATTAATTTACTTGATTGTGCTCCTTTATGTGAAAAGACACTCTTGCGCAAAACCCGCGTTACAGCATTTTTAACAGTCTTTTGCATGCAGAGGGGATCTGCACTTTGGTGGCAAACTCATCATATTGTCCTGAGTCTCCAAGCACCTTTCAAAACAAACAAACACACAAAACTCAAGAGAACTGACATAAGAAGTACTGTACAGTATCAGATCAATGGCCTGTCTAGTCCAGCATCCTGTTCTCATGGTGACCAACCAGATCCCTGTGGGAAGCCTGCAAGGAGGACCTTGTCAGGTCAGCCGGGGACTAGGATGAGCCCCCTGCCCCAGGCATACGACAGGATCGAACCACCTTTGAACCACCCTCCCCAACGGTTTCTAGTGACTCATGCCTTGGAGACATTAAGCACACATTCAGAGTCCAGCAGAGATAAAAACACAGTCAGAGCTAGGCTGGGGTTGTAAGCACTAAGCTACTTTATTAAGCATAAGGCTTAATCCCCTTTTAATGCCACCCAAGTTGGTGGCCTTCACTGCCTCCCTGTGGGAGCCAGGTCCCTAGTTTCACAATACGCTGCATGTGAAGAAGCACTTCTTTTTAACTGCCCTGAATCTTCCAACCCTGTAGGCCGGTTTGGGGAAACAAATGCTGTTCTAATTACAATCGAAACCAATCGAATTTCAGCTTTCAGTAGGAAGCGCATAGACACTTCAAGTATGGCGTGCAAGGTTTGTAGCCAGGTTCAGTGGTTGCCTCTTTGATGTGTTAAGTATCAGACTGAAAGCAGCGGCAGTACACCAAATCTAAACTCACAAACAGTGTATTTGTGGTGCTTTGTTCACCCTTCTGTTAATATATGGTGAGGGCTTCATTTTTGTGGCCAGTGTAACATACTCAAGCAACGTACGTTTCGTTCCTAACACCAATTTATTTTCTGCTGATCATATAAGAAAGCAAAACCATTAATTCAATAAAGGGTCATTCACCTATTGCATATTTCTTGGAGACGCCTTTAACTTTTTTGGGGGGGGGGAATAGAAATTCTGAGTCATCTTGCACAGTTCTGCTCAAAAGTAATGCCATTTGTAAAACTGTTGCCAGATCATGAGACTTCAGATATTTAGAAAGATAAAGTAAAGGTAAAGGGACCCCTGACCATTAGGTCTTGTCACGGATGATTCTGGGGTTGCGGCACTCATCTCGCTTTACTGGCCGAGGGAGCCGGCGTACATGCTGGTCATGTGGCCAGCATGTCTAAGAACATGTTACATATATGAAAATGAAAAGTGGGCCTGTATGTTGACATTTCCATGGAACTAACCCATGGGTTTACAGACTTTCCATCAATCTTCCTTGATCTTTCCCATTTTATTACCCCATCTGCATGGGGTAATAAATCAGTAACTGGCTGATCAGTTACTGAGTTGCTGTTAACCTTTCCAAGAACCCTGAGGAGATCAGCGCTAAATAAGCTTCTCCATTTGAAAACACTTTATTTGGATAGTCACTAATAGGTTCTTTAAAATTTTTTTACAAAATCCTTCCAGTAGCACCTTAGAGATCAACTAAGTTTGTCATTGGTATGAGCTTTTGTGTGCACACACACTTCTCACAGGGTGTCTGTTGTGGGGGAGGAGGGGAAAGGAGATTGTTAGCCGCTTTGAGACTCCTTCGGGTAGTGATAAAGCGGGATATCAAATCCAAACTCTTCTTCTTCTTCTTCTTCTTCTTCTTCTTCTTCTTCTTCTTCTTCTTCTTCTTCTTCAGATACGAAAGCTCATACCAATGACAAACTTAGTTGGTCTCTAAGGTGCTACTGGAAGGATTTTTTTCGTTTTGTTTCGACTACGGCAGACCAACACGGCTACCTACCTGTAACTAAGTTCTTTAAAGTTCCTTTTCCCCATTCATCCTTATCTCCATTGGGGAGATCAGGCTTCCACGAGGTGATGATCAGATCTCTCTTGATTACAATCTAGAAACGTTTCTTCCAGTTCGAATTTCAATAGCTCCTGTTAGCTGGAAACTTTGCTAAAACACAAAATGAGCCAGATCAGCAGGTGGCGGCTGCTGTTTCTGCTTTTTTTTTCAACGTCATCTCATAGTTCAGTTACCAAGCTGCAAAATCCCTTTCAAATTGACGGTTGCTTCAAGCCAACAAAAGTAAATTGTAGCAGAGTTTTAGATCACAGGAGAGACTCCCTGAGCCTGAAAGAGAGCTGCGTTGAACAGCTGTGCCTAGTTGTGGAGGGCACTTACGCCTTTGCAAGCACAAAGCATGCTAACTGTAGACAGTAAATTTTAAGGAACGCCATGAACAAGGTGAGTCAAAGGGCTATTGACTATAATCAGTGAAATTTCAACTTCAGGGAAAGCATTCTGCATGGAATGATTGGCGAAGTGGGAGCAATAATTTGCTCCTTACAACTCTGCTTGGCAAAACATTGCCTCCAACAGCTTGCCAGGTAGCTTTTTCTAGCATGCAGTTTGTAGGCGACAAATTTCCTCCCAGGATTTCCAGAAAGTGCAGGATTCGTGATTAATCTGATAGGGCAGTGCTGTGCATTCTGCACACACACAGGGGAGAGTGCTAATACCAGGAGAGATGAAGCTTTGCTACTGTAACACAGAAGTTATCATCAAACAATTGCTATTGGGATGAACCCCGTAGACTTGCAAAAAAGACTCTGATGGTAAAAGTGAAGTCAGGATTCAAGTGAGACTTACATCACCCCGCTGCAAATAATGGGAGAAGCAGGAACTCACAGATAACTGTAGGTCACCTAGAAAGCATTTATCTAATCCCACCTGTTGAAATGAGCATGGAGGCAGTTGGCCCTATGAAATTTCTGAAGGCACATAGATTTAAAGTTCATGTTAGCATAGGAACCTAGGATCATAGACAGTTGCCTTATCATGAGCCATGCCAGGGGTTCATTTAGCTCAGGACTGTCCACACTAACTGGCAGCAACCCTACAAGATTTCAGGCACAGGTCTCACCCAACCCTACCTAGAAATGTTGAGGATTAGGTCTAGGACCTTCTGCATGCAAAGCAGGTGTTTTACTGATGAGAAAAGGCCCTTCCCCACAATTCCCACATTCCTGCATGAATGAAACAGGGTGCATAAAGTAAGGCAGCAGCTAGTGGCTAGTGCAGAAAAATGGGGCAGCGGCAAGTTCAGAAAATGGCCACTCAACACATTCCTGGGGGGGGGCAGTGTTTGTGGTCACTCATCCTCCTACCTCAATCCCCACCGCTTGGCCTCACATGCTTCTCAGATGTTGTGGGGAAAGTAGGGGCGCAGGTGGTGCTGTGGTCTAAACCACTGAGCCTCTTGAGCTTGCCGATCAGAAGGTCGATGGTTCAAATCCGCATGACGGGGTGAGCTCCCATTGCTCTGTCCCAGCTCCTGCTAACCTAGCAGTTCAAAAGCAAGCCAGTGCAAGTAGATAAATAGGTACTGCTCTGGTGGGAAGGTAAATGGCATTTCCATGCACTCTGGTTTCCGTCACAGTGTTCTGTTGCACCAGAAGCGGTATAGTCATGCTGGCCACATGACCCAGAAAGCTGTCTGTGGAGAAACGCCGGCTCCCTCGGCCTGAAAGCGAGATGAGCGCCACAACCCCATAGTTACCTTTGATTGGACTTAACCGTCCAGGGGTCCTTTACCTAACCTGTTGGGAATGCCCAGTGGCCTCAGAGTTGCAGGGTGGGTTCCTGACATAAGGGACCCTTCAAACCAGCCAATCAGCAGGGGGGAAAGCACTGGAGCAAAATAAAAATAAAAATAAATAGTGCTCAGACATGGCACTTTAAAGTATGGATCTGTGCCTAGAAACCCAGCAGAAAAGGAAGTCTGGATGAGCACTATGCTGTGCTTTAACATATGCTCAACCTATGTATTTGTGCGTAATACAAATATTTAAAAAAGGTAAAGGTAAAGGACCCCTGACAGTTAAGTCCAGTCACAGACGACTCTGGGGTTGTGGCGCTCATCTCACTTTACAGTCTGAGGGAGCCAGCGTTTGTCCACAGACAGTTTTTCTGGGTCATGTGGCCAGTATGACTAAGCCGCTTCTGGCACAACAGAACACCGAAACCAGAGCACTGCACGGAAATGCCATTTACCTTTCCGCCGGAGCAGTACCTATTTATCTACTTGCACTTTGATGTGCTTTCGAACTGCTAGGTTGGCAGGAGCAGGGACCGAGAAACAGGAGCTCACCCCGTCGCGGGGATTCAAACTGCCGAGCTTCTGATTGGCCAGCCCTAGGCTCAGTGGTTTAGACCACAGTGCCACCCACACCCTAATACAAATATTACTAAACACCAAAAAGCCTCCAATGACCTCTCTCTGAAGGAAACCCAACCCAGATAGGTGCTGCGGCACTGAAACACCCCGTCACTCTGAGAAGCAGGATGAGCACAGCACTATGCAGACCTCCTCCCTTTCTCTCCATGCCACGGGGAGTCATGTGCACAAGCCAAAAATCTGTGTGCTCGCTATGACTCAGAATTAATTGAAAGTGTTCATCTCTGCAAAACAGCTTAAAAGCTGTCGTTTTATAACACCCAACTTTGCTGAATCATGTCAGGAGTTCACAGCTACACCCGCCTTCATATTTAATTAACCTTAGCATTTTAACGTGGCAATGTGATAGTCTCTGGTGAGCCTTCCAAAAGCTTCATCTGAAACAATTCCCTCTTCTCAGCGGATACACGCAGATATTGAAATTTTGTCTTCACTAACGCTAGGCCCAGTGTCCACCACTGCTAACAAAGGCCCTGCAGAGCAGCAGCAGCCGAAAAGGAAATGCAAGCGCTAAACTTCCAAGGTGACTGAATGTACCAACGTCTATGGGCTCTTCCCTCCTGCAAGATGGTGAGAACTTAGTCGTCTCAGTGAAAATCAAACTAGCTGTGGCATTAACTCCACCCCACCCCACCCCCAATCCCCTTTGTTTCCCTCTTTGCCAAAGAGGGGAGGGGTTGCATCAGTTCAATGTGCAGCTCAAATTATGATGCAAATAAGGGTAATCCAGTTTCACTCTGTCAACTGACGTGCCCCCAAGGCATTGCCCTTTGCCACGTAATATAAAATGACTGCTGCATCTATTCATTTTTTAACCCCAAAACTAAGCTGCTTAGGGATGTGTTGTGGGGAGCGCATTTCATTTTGAGCTTTACGCTTTAATCACAGATCATTATATTACCAGGGCACTCCACTCATAGTGGTTTGGGGGAGTTGCCTCTGACAAATCATCTCTGAGGGGGATTGCCATATTTTAAGGGGTGGGGCGTTCCAAAAAATGGAGCACCACCACTGAGAAGACCCCGTCTGCCCAATCATAATCATTGGTGCTATTTTTCTAGAGAAAAGATGGGCTGGGACTCAACTTGAATGCCTCCCTCATTCTCTTATAATGGCAATGGCATCCACCTGAGAGGGGCCGGAACTGAGTTGCGATTAGTTCTGGCTGAAAAAAAGTCTTGATCACCATCACCAATAAGGCCTCTTTTTTTGTATGGGAAGAGGTAGTACCTTAAAAACTGTCTGTTCCTTTATATTCCACATCAGCTACTGAGATCTGCTGATGGAGTTTCCTACACTCTGAGGTCCACTTGGCCTCCACTCAGGATTGAGCCTTTAGTGTGGCAAACCCTTCCCAGGTGAGGTTCTGCAGAACCATCCCTGCTTCTTTCAGGTGTCTCTTAAAAACTTTACTTGTTAGGACTTCATAACATGATTCCCCCCCCCCCTTTGACCAATCTGTTCCTGTTTTATTGATTTTGTAATTAGGTTTTACAGATACCGTACTGGTTTATGTTTTGTTTTGCATTGCTTTCATTGGATTTTATTTTGTAAACTACCTTGATTTATTTTATGAAAGTGGGGGGGTTATAATTATTCAGATCATTGTACAGTCATACCTTGGTTTTCAAACAGCTTAGTTCTCGAACGTTTTGGCTCCCGAGCGCCGCAAACCCAGAAGTGATTGTTACGGTTTGCGAACTATTTTTGGAAGCCGAATGTCCGATGGGGCTTCTGCGGCCTCCGATTGGCTGCAGGAGCTTCCTGCGGCCAATCAGATGCTGGACTTTGGTTTTGGAAGTCGAATGGACTTCCGGAACGGATTCTGTTCGACTTCCAAGGTACGGCTGTATAAAAGGGCACTTTGTTGGTGTGTGTGTGGCTGAGTTCACTCACTGCAGGATGGGATTTATGAGGGCTTGGAAGGGGGTAAAGAATTTAATCCACACATTATATGCTTTAAAATGCCCTGTTAGAAATACAACCCATTACATCTTTAGAATTCTGATATTACTGAGGCACAAGATAAAAAGGCCCTGTTGACTGCTCCCTTGCAACATCTTGTGTGTTTCAAATGATGCGATGGTATCGAACATTTCTTTTTGTCCCATCGCTCCTCTAGCTATTTCTTTTTATGCTGAAACCTTCAATTTCTTTTTCGCTGTAAAACTTATCTTGCTGCATTATGAGTCTTCCCCAAAACTGCCTTGTAAATAGAATGTTCCTATGATGCCTCAAGGCTGCTGTGGCAATAGCAATCGAAACTGAGTTTTGCATGATGTTTGGGTTGTACAAACTGGCACAGTCCACAGACTGGAAAACATAAATCTGGCCTGGATGTTTCACAACAAACCAGAAAAAAACCAGTCGGGCATTATTCTCATCCAACTCTTGTTAATCTACTGTATTTAATTTTGGGTTAACAGAAGCATCATTGCTTTTAAAAGTTCACATAAAATTCCACTCTTTACTTCAGTTTGATGCTAGACAAGATCTGCTTTGGCAGGCTGGGAAACCTATGTTGGGAAAATGTTCATGTGAACTATTACTGTGGCTGAGGGCTTTAGGATATACTTACGGTACGTAAGTATTGAGCAAACGCTATTATCTGAGCCCTAAACAGTTTGGGACCCATATCTTGAGATTTTCTGCTGAAGTTCTTCTTCAGCTGCCTTCTTTATTGGAAGTGTGCTGTGTAAAACCAAAGTAATTGGTTTCTGGTAGTGTTGGCACCCTAGTTGTGGAATGCCTTCTCTAAAACAATGCCTACATTGCATGTTTTTTCACTGCCAGGTTAAGAGACCTCTGTTTTTGTAGCATCTGAATTTGTGGAAATCTTCAGTCTGCTGTTTGTATGTGACTCTGATTAGCTGGAGGTCAATCGGCTGCTGTCAGACCTTCATTGGAAAAGAATTTCTGGCGTTTGGTACACATTCAGATCCAATATTATCCATGCCACCTTAGAACACAAATGCAGAGAATAATGGTATATGCAGCATGTTGTAACTGCAGTCCCTGGAGACAGATGGTCATCCAGAGAAGGAATGACTGCTGGAAGGAGCACAGAGAGAAGAAATGCCATGGTGCATCTGCAGCAGCACAAACGGACACCTTCATTTGCCCCAGCTGCAACAAAACATGTCTCGCCCCTACCCATCTCTACAGCCACAGGGGGCACTGCAACCTTCCAACAGTTTGACTTCAACCGCAAAGGTGCAACTCCTCCAAGACAGACGGGTGCCAACAACAGTTACTGAAAAGATGACATGGACTCTTTGGGGAGGAAGGGTGGGATAGATATTTAATATAAACAAACAAACAAACAAACAAGACATGGTACCCAAAATGCACATTAAGGCATAGATCACATCCAGTTTTTCTACAGTGGAACCTGGTTTTACAGATGGGATCTGTTCCGGAGACCCGTCCGTAACATGGAACTGACACAAGCTGAAGTGGTGCATCTGCGCACGGCGCGATTTAGCGCTTCTGCACATGCGTGAGCAGCAAAACCCCAAAGTAACCTGTTCAAGTACTTCTGGATTGCCGCAGGACGCAACACGAAAACACGTAGCCTGAAGTGGGCACAATTCATGAGGTATGAGTGTATTGAAAAGTTTTGAATGTTTGATGTTTTACTGTGCTTCATGTTTTAATTTGTTGGAAGCCACCCAGAATGGCTGGGGCAACCCAGTCAGATGGGCGGCATATAAATAATAAAAAAATTATATTATTAATGACCACATTCGATCCACACTATTGCATGCAATATTAAGAAAAGTGCTTCGTTTTCTATTTATTCCACCTGCATTTGAAATATTTTTAAACATTCTCTAGTAGCTAATTGGAGATTGAATGCAATGAAGCAAGAGATAAAAAGTCATTTCTCTGATAGTTAGCTGGATACTGTCTCCCCCGCTCCCAGTCACTTCCTTTAATAATTTTGTGTAGCAGCATGGACATCCCCTTGTAAAGACCTCTGGCAGTTTGGAGCAGCTACTGTCTCTTATTTATGCCTGCCAAGCCTGTTCACTTAGCAGCAGGTGATCATTCAATGAGAGTTTATTAACAAGTCTCCTCTTCAGACTGCAGCATGTCGAATCCCTCATTAGAGTGAGGATCTGCCTTTCATCATTAACCTGGAAAGTACCAGTAGAAATGGCCACATACCTCTAACAAATCCAGACTTTCTGAACACTCCCGAATTATTGTTTCTGCAGTATATGTGTCACCAAAGCAGAGCTTGTTTTGTTATGGTCTCCCTGGTGTTTTGGTTTCCCTGGTGGTCCTTATGGGCTGGGCTTGCAACCTGTGACTCAGCCACGCCAAGCAAAGAGCTCCAGCCACATATTATGACCTGCTAGGCTTTTTTTGGGGTGTGTGTGTGTGTTCAAAAGCAGGAACTTGATCAAAGTCCTGATTGCCACAATGCATGGCTGGGCTGCATGTGACTTGACAGGTCACAAGTTGTACAAGCCTAGTAGATACAATATGCTCAATTGCTGAGTAGCCATCAGTAGCCCTCTCCTTCCTTGAATCTGGCTAATCTTCTTTTTAAACCATGTAGGTTGGTGGCCATTTCTGGCTCCTGTTTGGAACAAGTCCTACAGTTTGATTATGGGCTTGTCCGAATTGCTGTTTGAATCAGAAAAAGTGGCTTTTTGTGGTGAAAGTGTCGGGACAGAGAAAAAACAAAAAACCCATAAGAACACTCAGGTGTAGCATTTTAAGGCACTGACCTGTGCCTAGAAAGCATGGGGCAAAAGTTAAGTGTGGATGAGACCTATGTGCTGCCCTCTGAATAGCTCAATTGGTAGAGCATGAGACTTTTAATCTCATGTTGGGCAAAAAATTCCTGCATTGCAGGAGCTTGGGCTAGATGACCCTGGTCGTGCCTCCCAACTCTGCAATTCTATGATTCCAAGTACCATACTTTCTTTCATCTGCCCAGCTTCATTGGATGTCCATAAATTCAAGCGCTATGGGAGAGGCAGAGAAACATTTTCCCATCTACTTTCTCCATCCATGGCATGCATAACTTTATAAACTCCTGCCATGCCTTTTCTCTAAACGAGAAGGTCCCAAACATTGCAACTTTTCTTCAGTCCATCCACATGAGCATTTTAGTTGCCCTTTTCTGATCTGGTGCTTTGAGAAAACGACTGTATTATATTTGAACCCCATGACTGTGTGGGAAGCATTGCTTACATAATGAATGCCACTGTTTACAGTACCGCTACTGCTATTCATAGCTCATCATCAAGTAACCATTTGCATGCCTCCAGGAACATTGTAATTTATTGGTCTTGCTGTGTCACATTAATTTTGACATGTCCTTTTCCTTTTTTTAAAAAAAGACTTTTTTAAAGGAATTTAATGAGGCTTGTGCATGCAGTTGAACAAAGTCCTTTTGTTTTACTGTTTTGCTGTTTTTAAAGTTTACTCAGCCATCAATCCTCATTTGTGTTGCTGCACCTAACAGGTTTTTGTTTCGTTTGTTTTTTTGAGGATGCTGGTGCCACTGAGAAGGTATCATTTAAAGTGTGATATTCTGTTGTGTTGTTGTTCTATATTATGTTGGAAGCCGCTCAGAGGGGCTGGGGCAACCCAGATGGGCGGGGTAGAAATAATAATAAGTTGTTGTTGTTGTTGTTGGTGGTGGTCTGCACAGTTTTTCTTTAACCCTTGTAGCTCTTGGCTCTTCTCTTGATTTTACGGTTGCCATAGTCTGACATTGAAGTGTGACCCCCCCCCCTCCAACTGATAATGCTGAATCCACCACACAGCAAAGTAATCTACAATGGTATAGATAAAATGTTTGCTTCCAGCCACCCCCACCCTTCTCCAGTACTCTCTCATCCTCACTCTGTTCATGATATTTTTTTGCTTCAGGGCATATACTTCTAAGCAACATTGATTGTGCAGATTAGTGAGCCATTTCATTGGAAGGATTACCTCAAGTACCTCTGTGAGAAGCTCAGAGAACCATTCTTTCTTTTAAACTTTATTTCCCTATGTTATTATAAGCCTACTGGTACCATTTTCCTCCCTACCCCACAATCATGTGATGGAGAATTATACACACAAAACAACAGGGCCAGAAACGTACCAGTGAATGTTAATGGCTACTATAATCACTTAAGTAAAACAGAGTTCAAGGAATGCACATTTCAGCACATCAGTGCTGGTGTAACTCAGAACAATGACAACAAACGAAGTATCATTAGTATAATGGCTTAGATTTGAAAATGTTGTGTCTGCGATTCTTTAAAATACAGGTGAAACTCGGAAAATTAGAATATCGTTGAAAAGTGCATTCATTTCAGTAATGCAACTTAAAAGGTGAAACCAATATATGAGATAGATGCATGACATACAAAGCAAGATATGTCAAGCCTTTATTTGTTGTAATTGTAATTATTTGTCATTAGGCGGGTCAATTATAAATGGAATGTAATTAATGAAATGTAATAGCGATGTTTATTTTTGTTTATTTTTGTATTATTGTAACTATTTGTTTTATTACTGTGGAATTTCCAAAAGACAGCATTTGTAAAAATCAAAAGAAAAATTAAAAATAATAAGTTTCATTACTGAAATAAATGCACTTTTTGACGATTTTCCAAGTTTCACCTGTAGGCATTGTTATACATTGGTACTTGTAGGAAACCCAACCAGCTCACACCTTCGATGACCAAAACAGCACTGTGGACCTTGCATTAATGTTTGATTACTGTGAAAATCTCCACCATTCCTAATGGGCTCTACACTAGAATTGGTGTGTAGATTGTCAATAACCATGGACAAGATATAATATTTCCCTGCATATTATGAGTCAAGCTGCATATTCAGCTTGAACACATGTCTGATCATGGTTCAGCCTTGCAGATGAATACAACGAACAGACTTTCTTCCAAAAACGTTGCACACATGCGTATCCTCATATGCATGACCGGTCAGAAGGAATGTTTACTTCCCTTCAATGTGTGGTTGGCCAACTTCAAGGCTATCAAGGTTAATGTGGTGTTATCGGAAATCAAGCTGGATAGATGGGTGTGTTGGGCAGAAGCCAATCCATATCAGCCCTTGAAGGTCAGAGGAGATTGTCAGAGATGAACCAAGGATTACATCTTGAGAATGAGTACAAACCAGAAGGACAAGGAAATCCAAGGCATTAATTTAAGTCAGAGCAGGAGAGCGAAGGAATGGCGAGTAGGAAACAAAAGCGTTTTCTAGCAACAGGTGCAAGAACACAGGATGTTGAAACAACAAGGAAGCAGAGAATTTTCATACCTGGGAGGAATTGCTCCTGAACAATAGTTACAGATAGGTTTTTTTGCCAGACAAACTGGTGCTATCTTCTGGATGCTGAACATGTTTCAATTTGATTCTTCACTATTTTGATGCTGTGTAGGTCTCAGATTTGCTCTGCAGAAGATATCCAAATGCTGACTTGAATTGGTGCCTCTTGGCATGGTACCTGTTGGTATACTTGCCATCATTTCTACAGTAATATTTTCTTAACTCTTCTCAGTTGAGAAGTCTTTCCCCATAACTGCTTGCTGCTGCCTTAAAAACTGTGAACCAGTTTACCTTGCCTGAGCATACATGAGACACTTGGAGAAGGGATTCTTCTTGAATAATAATAATAATAATAATAATAATAATAATAATAATAATAATATGTTTATATGCTGCCTATCTGACTGTGTTGCCCCAGCAACTCTGGGTGGCTGCCAACAAAATAATAAAAAGACAATAAAACTTCAAACATTAAAAACTTCCCTGTACAGGTCTTCCTTCTTCTAAAAGTGATATAGTTTCTTAACAGTTTGACACCTGATGGGAGGGCATTCCACAGAAGTCTCTCTACCTTGTTCCCTGTAACTTCACTTCTCATAGTGTGGAAATCTCCAGAAGGCCCTTGGCACTAGACCGCTGGATGATGGGGGTGGAGATGCTCCTTCAGGTATACAGAGCCAAGGTGCTGGGTCCTGATGCAGTTAGTGAACCCATGCTCACAATGATCATACAGTCCTCCTGTATGTTGATCCTGTTGATCTAGAGCAGGGGTGGGCATCCTCTGCCCCAGGGGCATCAGGTGTGGCCAGATCTTAGACAAAAGTGGATTTGCAAGGCAGCTGGTTGCTGGTGCCTGCAAAGTCCCTTGCACAGTGCTTCCCATGTGCCAATTATCAGCTAGTTTCTAGTGCTTGGAAAGTATTGCACACATTTTGGTTTTCGCCTGGGTGTTTTGGTTTCTAACTATGCAGGCAAAAATGGGTCAGCTGACATCATTGTGATGTTAGGTGATTGACAGTTGAGTTGCCCCATCCACCTGTCAAATTAGGAGCACAGGGTCATGTGGCAATAAAGATGTGGCGCTCTGACCAGATCCAGTTCCCCACCTGTGATCTAGACAGCCACATTCCTCCTCCTCCTCTTGTCTATGGATGTATTCCAACTCCTGTTTGACCCTCAAATGGAAAACAAACAAACCAGCCCTGTTTTTGCATAAATGATGGCCGTAATGAACCTGCTCAGCAACATGGCCTGCATCCCAAACCTGCAGTTAGCAAAGGACCTGATTGAGAGCACAATGGCTATGGCCATTAAGTAGTCAAACCCTCCAGTAAAATATCTCAAATTATATCTGAGCTCTCCTATGTCTACCCAGCACTTCTTTTCATTTCCATGTTTTATAAGCCCAACCAATTTTTAACCACACTCTTCATTTCTCCTTCCCAAATTCTCCTAAATTCACTTCCCCATTCCATACCTTTACCATCTATGTTCTTATGTTAATGGACATTGCTACAATATTCCAGAGCTTTTCTGAGAACCTGAGGACCAAATAAGGCATGACACCACACACACAATTAACATTAATGGGATGCAAATAGAAGGCATAGGATCCCTGAGCTAGACTGGAACCAGCAGAGAACAAAATCTCCTGCCAGAGGCCTGATCTGGTCCCTACCACTTGCAAAATAAAATAAAATAATGCAATAGCAATTGTGTTTCGCATCCAGCTTGAAACCCCAATACTTAAGAGCCCTGATTTGCCCTGAAACCCCAATACTTAAGAGCCCTGATTTGCCCTATGCTTATATATATATGTATATATGCAGGTGGCGCTGTGGGTTAAACCACAGAGCCTAGAGCTTGCCGATCAGAAGGTTGGCGGTTCAAATCCCCGTGATGGGGTGAGCTCCCATTGCTCGGTCCCAGCTCCTGCCCACCTAGCAGTTCGAAAGCACGTCAAAGTGCAAGTAGATAAATAGGTACCACTACAGCGGGAAGGTAAACGGCGTTTCCGTGTGCTGCTCTGGTTCGCCAGAAGTGGCTTTGTCATGCTGGCCACATGACCTGGAAGCTATACGCCGGCTCCCTCGGCCAATAATGCGAGATGAGCGCTGCAACCCCAGAGTCGGTCACGACTGGACCTAATGGTCAGGGGTCCCTATATATATATATATATATATATATATATATATATATATATATATATATACACACACACACACACACACACACACACACACACAAATTATTTGCTTCTTAAATGAAAATTAGCTTACCAAACTTAACTGTAAGTATTTCAGTTCTCCTGGGCCCTTTCTGATTCGTTAGCAAGTAATACAGCTGACTTGTCCATTGCAAAAGGCTACTGCCATAATAATGCGCTACTTTGTACAAGAGGCATTAATTTTCCTGATGGCAGCAGACAATGCAGGCAGAAATATATAAAGAGCTCCTTGTAATGGTAATTAAGGTACAACTGTAGTGCTGAGTCAATGCAAATATCTTGTAAATACCGTTCTTATTGTTAATGAAGTACATTCTAACAGAGCAAAAAGCCCAGAAATGTTCTTCCCTTGATGAACATGTTAATAGCAGTTACTCAAAGCATCCAGAAATTCCTGTGACTAGGTAACAGCTGGAAACAACTCTAATGAATTGCCGCAGAAATGACTATACCTCACCGCATAGTGACTTACTTTTGATGCATGCGCCGATTTGAAAACCATTCACTTCATGTCTTACAGGGGCTTCCCATTACAACATTTTTAATGAACCAATTACATTTGGCCCGTCTGTTTGTGAACAAACCCTCATGTAGATTGTGGTTTAAAACAGCTTTGTGCAGTCATCAAGAGAACTAAAATTCTGTTCCAAAAGCTCCCAAGTTTATAGAAGCCATTCCAGGTTCTGATTTGATCCCTGAATGGCCCGGTTTTCATCAGAGAAATGTTGTATAATATGGAGTTATGCAACCCTGAGCCAAGGAGATAAATAACTATACTATGCTATAGTGGCTTGGGCAACCCAGTCATATGGGCAAGGTATAAATAATAAAGTTGTTGTTGTTGTTGTTGTTGTTGTTGTTGTTGTTGTTGTTGTTGAATAGGACGTTCTTATCATTCATCGGGCAAATCTTGGAGGGTATGACATTTAATGGTTTTTAATGTTTTTAATTTTTTTAAGGAAGTATTGTTTTGCTGCTTGCCATTCTTTGCTCCTTTGGGAAGAAGGCTGGGGTAGAAATAGAAATATAAACAAAATTAATTATTTCAAAATTATTGCTTACAGTTGTGTTTTAAGGAGAAGAAATTTCCACTGTAGACTGAGTAAATATTTGTTTCTTTAATTGAGACAGATGTGGGGAAGCTGTGGCCCTTCAAGTGTTGCTGAATCACAACTCCCATCATTCCTATTAACTATACTCACTGGGGTTGATGGGAGTTGGAATCCAACAACATCTGGAGGGCCACATGTCCCCCATTCTTCATTTAACACATCTAAATCCCACCTTTTTTCTGTCATGGAATTTAAGGCAGCATATATATTTTTTCTCAGGTGGTCACCCATTCAGACACTAGCCATGCCCAGGCCTGCTTAGCTTCAGCAAGGTGGTAATGTCATGTGACATCAGACCATATCTTGGGTGAGAAACATGGCATGTTTTACTGTGTGATGGGGGAAGGAAGTAGACTGATGGTTAAAAGACGTTTTGATTCTCCCTACTGAAAGATTGCATCCTCGTGTATAGATCAGTCTGTAGAGCATGAGACTCTGAATCTCAGAGTCAAAAGATGGGCAAAAGATTTCTGCATTGGACTAGATGTCTCTCATGGTCCCTTCCAACTCTACAATTCTATGATTCTATGCTGATTCTTAAGTATAGATCGGAAGGCATTTTCAGGACTGCCAAAGGGAAAGTGTTTGTACAAGAAACAACGACTTCTGGCACCCACACAAAGAGTGCAACTCAGATTCAAAATTTGGGGTGGTGGAGAGACATTTCTTTAGCATGGAGACCTGTGTTTGATCTCTGGTGAATACATTCCATTAGCACTTCTGGTTTACACAATGGTTTCACACGGAAAACTCAAAGATAAAGAGAGGCCCTCATAAACAAGAAAAAGAAGGAGTCATGTGAATCCAGAGCCAGATTGAAATACAAGCTACATAAGCAAAAGTTTACAGTGGATCCTCATATTATAAGAAGCCTGTAATGAAATGATTTACACTTCAAGTTTTTTTATGATTGCATAATAATATAGATTTTGCTAAAGCTATGGGGCCTCTTAAACTTGATGTAGCTTAGAGCCTAGGGTATCCTTAATCTGTTTGGATCCAGATCAAGTGTAATTCCATGGAGTTGGTAGACAGCAGTAGATGGGACTGAAATCATGTAGAAGATTTTGTGGAGGCAAGACACAGGCATGCTGAGAAAGGGGGGGGAATATGCAAAATATGCTGTGACAAGCAAAAAGCTGTATAGAGGTCCTATGCCTGAACCCCAGTATGCCCCAGTTCGAATCCCCACAACAGGCTGAGCTCCCATTGCTCTGTCCCAGCTTCTGCCAACATAGCAGTTCAAAAGCACACCAGCGCAAGTAAATAAATAGGTACCGCTATGGCGGGAAGGTAAATGGCGTTTCCATACACTCTGGTTTCCATCACGGTGTTCTGTTGCGCCAGAAGTGGTTTAGTCATGCTTGCCACATGACCTGGAAAGCTGCCTGTGGACAAACGCCGGCTCCCTTGGCCTGAAAGTGAGATGAGCGCCGCAACCCCATAGTCACCTTTGACTGGACTTAATTGTCCAGGGGTCCTTTACTTTTTACCCTATGCCAGAACCCTAGAAAGCTGCCCACCATTTTTTTTTCAAGTAGTCCTTGCATGCTAAGACATCAAATGAGTTTTTCAGGGGGGAGGCCAAACCCTTTCATTTCCGGTTTGCTTTTTTGCTGAACTAAAATGTGGTTTTAGCAATCTCTGATTTGATTTATTCCTTCCCCCTTTTTCTGTTTGGTCTTGGTACACACACATTGATTCCCTCTTTGTTTTGGGTGGCTGGTGAAGAGAGGGTACCTTTCTATCCAGTGAACCTGGAATGTCATTTGATTGAACCAAAAACTGTGCTACTTCAGCAAACATAGTCCAAGTTGGACAATTATCCCCTCCCCATTGCTAACACCCACCCACCAAGTCTTCTTTGAAATGCAGTCAGAAACATTTAATTTATTTCTGCCTGTTCGTAGAACAATTCGGGAATTGAATGACAAGGTTGCTTGTTGAGATTGAGTCTTAATAAAATTCAGATGAATGCTGGTGAGGAAAAATTAAATTATATGACTTGGTGATGCATTTCTCTCTCTTTTCTCCAAGGATTTAGCAATGAGAGCAGTTAAAGGAATCGCAAATTGGTATCTGGGCAGGCACCACAAAATAATATCAACCAATTTCCAGAAAGCTCCTGACTCCCACCAGATATTTAGATTTTCAGCTTCGTAGTAGAAAGCTCCCCTGGATGTCGCTGGCTTTGACTGCATTATTAGACAATCTGCCTTCAAACTCTCTATAGCAAAGGTACAAATAACGCAGTCCATTTGTTCACATTAACAGAGCTTCTCTTCAATTCTCCATAGTTCCATAATTCCGATCTGAAAATGTGTAATGTTTTTAATGATAGAATTTTAAATGTGCCTTGGCTTTTAATTTGTGTGCATAATATACCTTTACTTCTGTGAAACAGAACATCTATCTCTCAAAGGGGACTGCTAGGTAATGTGAAGTGCTTCCAGTGCCACCTATTGGCTAATAGGAATTATGCCCATTGGTAAGAAAGCAGGAACATTGTTTCTGGAAAAGAAATAGAATCATAGAATCGAATCATAGAGTTGGAAGGGACACTGAGGATCATCTAGTCCAACCCCCTGCAATGCTGGAATATGCAGCTGTCCCATACGGGCAATGAACCTGCAATCTTGGCATTATCAGCACTACACTCTAATCAACTGAGCTATTCACATATTAGTTAGTTAGTTTTTTAAAATAATAATAATAATGTACTGTAATTAATTCAGAGGTCTCAGACAAGGAGAGAATCTTGTTTTCCCAGATGCAATACAACATAATTCCATACTGGAACTGCATTAGCAGACAATGATCTGAACAATTCTTTGCCGCTATAAGGCCCAGCAAATGCAATGGGATATGGCAACCCAGTTGTTGTTTTTTAATGGCAACTTAACAAAAATGAATAGGATTATGCAGATACGTTTCCAGAGGAGCCCTCACCCCTTTGACTGAAGGAAGCCTATTGAGAGTAACCTTGCGAAATTTAATGGAAGTACTCTGATGTAAATGGATCATGTATCACAGCCTAAATTAGTTTGGGGCATAACAGTTTTCAACTCCTTAAAAGCACAACCCTACACAATGCCTACTCTGAAATAAATCTCATTGGGCTTAATTGGGTTTCCTCAGGTAAGTCAGTACAGGATTGTTTCAGCCTTACACACATAGAAAGCTAGGTGTCAGGGAGAATTCTAGCCTAACTTTGCCCCTGATTGATTGATTGATTGACTGAATGACTGATTAAATAACACCAGGGTTTTTTCATGTCTAGGAATTAAAGCTGGGGTTTTTGATCCATTAGATGGTTATAAAATTTTGATCAGGTAAATAAAAGGATTATTTGGGAAGTGGGTATTTTTGTTTTTGTTTTTTAAAAGTAATAGAAGTCTGCCAGTGGTGTACACCATCTTGGAAGCATGCACTCCATGTTTCTCATACACAATTTTTTTTGTTTTGACCCTATACTTTCCCCCCAGATTGAATCAATTAATTACATACAATTAGGTTGCAATCCTGTGCTCATTGAACTGGGAGTAAGCCCTATGGGGACTTCTGAGCAGGCATGCATAGGATCAGCTATAGTTTCTGCAATTGTATGCCGCTCCTGAAACAATTGTGCTTTTTCTTTCCCAAAGGGAACATTACACCACGCAAACCCCCCATCTTCAGCCTGGCAGTGCATTTCTCAGGCACTTATGATTACCACCTCTTTTGCTGCTTACTGTATGTGAACTACACTGTAGGAAGAGGGAGAGGAAAGGTGTGTGTGTGTGTGTAGGTGTGTGTGTAGAGTAGCCAGGAAACAGATTAAGCTGCAATGGGAAGATACAAGTGACTATTTGAAGTATTTTGTTCAGATTATTTTTCAGCATTTGAGTTGGACAGTGTGGCTGACTTTTACTCTTATGCACCAAGGAGATAACGCCGAAATCCACCTAGGCGATTTCTTTTTTAAAAGCAAAGCTATGTTCCAGTGTAATTGCACACAATACCGCAATGCAATTGTTCACAATGTGATCGGATTCCCTTTCATTCTAGTTAAAATGGCTTCTCACAACCTCTTGAGTCCTACTAGGGCTGCTGGAGCTATTATTTTTTTGCTGAAGTGGCAGGCTGGATAGTACAGTAGGGTAAACCCAGGGGCCATTAGGATGACACCTTGCTAGATATACTGTATACAGCGCACAGTAACTGTGTAAAACACAGATAGTCGGTAGTCCGTCTTCCATCAAATGATAGCTAATCCCCTCGGCCGAGGGATAAGATCCCCACGGAACTATTCAGAATAGTGGCAGCTTTATCCAATGTCAAGCGGTGGTTCCTTCTAGGCTAGCGGCAATCTTGTACAAGTGACATCTAATGTTTGCTTCAGGACTGAACAATTGTGTCCAATTTTCAAAACAGATGGCCAACAAAGATTTCACATGAAAATATGGTTGGAGGCAGTATGGCTCTGAATACCGGCTGCTGGGAATTATTATTATTATTGCCATTTGTGGACACTGTACTTATCTGTACATCTGGGGGGGGGATAGTTATAGATAGCTAGATACACAAGCAGAGATGAGCACACACAATAAGTTCAATGTAAAAATGGTCCACATAAGAAACAAAAACAAATACATAAACAGCATAAATTAACACGGAATCAATAAAGTTGGAGAGCATTGCAGCATAAGGTACAATCCCAAACGATATAAAACACACTGCTCATACGACCATCCGCCCAGTTTCATTCTCACCATCCATTCCACTACTGCCATTCACTCTCTCACACATTTTCTCTATCAATCAACCACTCACATGCAAACTAATTACAGTATACTCTGCAACATTACTACCCACGTACAAAGGAACTCTATGTGCAGGGCTTTTTTCCTGAACTTGCCAGAACTCAGTTCCGGCACCTCTCAGGTGGGCGCCATTGACATTCTAAGATAATGAGGGAGGTGTTCATAGTGAGTTCTAGCACCTCTTTTCCTAGAAAAATAACACTGCCTACGTAAGATATTCTCCCCACCTCTGAAGCACTCATGGGTACATTACACGCAGAACCATCTAATACCTCTCCCAGCTCTCACCTGGGAGAGTTCTAAATCATCTTCCATCCATTCAGTTGGGGAGCATGCTGCTGCACTCAGGACTTGCTTCTGAGCATCTCATGGGCATCTAGTTGGCCACAGTCAAAAAAGGATGCTGGACTAGTTTGGCCGTTGACCCGATCCAGAAGGGTTTTTCTTATGTTCTTATTGGTGCTTCCGATGTCTCCGAAGAAAACCAGACTGAGGTCTGGAACTTCTCACTGGTTGGGGTATTGGGGCGTACATAAACATTATCAATAGAACTGAGATATTTGAATGGATGACATAAATTCTTTCACCCTGTTCTGCTTCTTAATGCAAGATGATGTTAATTTCCTCACAATTATATATCAGTATAATTCCTGTCTTCGAATAAATGGAAACGATTTTGTTTGATCATCCAGGAGAGTCTTTCACTTTTACTACTCATGGCCACATTATTTTATTTTATTTTATTTTATTTTATTTTAATCGAGCATTTTGTTATTTCCAAAGTGTTTTGTTATCCACAACTAATAGCAACTGCAATGCTGGCTCAGGTCATTCAATCCATTCCTTCTTTTCTCCTAATACAGCCTTCCCCAACCTACTACAAGTCCCATAATCTCATGACCATTAGCCATTTTGGTTGGGGCTGATGGAAGTTGTAGTCCAAAATATATACAGAGCATCAAGTTGGGAAAAGATGTTCCAATGAATGGTGCAGTAAGGATTTTTTTGGTTTGGCCATGGGAATAGACCTACAAGTCTTATTTAATCAAAATACAACTTCAAATACCATTTCAACAAACTTTGCCTCTTTCATAACGTAATTCCTGAATTTTACTTCATATTATATTAGAGATGTTTCTTATTTGTCAATATTCTGGGCCAATAATAAATCCATCAATATAATAGACTTAATGCATACACACAGAAGACAAAAGCTTCCAGTTACCATACTGTTAGGAGAGAATGTCCAATTAGACTTCAAAGGCTCGGTTTGGGATATTAAAGATTTGGGAAGTGTGGCTTTGCAAAGAGGAGCGGTACTCAACTGCTATAGTGAAGATATCATCTGTCAAAAATGGTTCATCGGCAAGTACAATTCTATTCTAGATGTTTGCAGTGAGAACGCTCCCATTGCATACCATCCACAATTACCAATGCACCATACATCCAGAGGCCACACACAGCCTGAAATTAGGCCTATTGTACCTTAATAATGGGCTAATTTTACCCATGTGAAAGAACCCAAAGTCCTTTCTGGCATCCCCCATTGACTTTTGAACAAAGAGAAATGCATATATAGCTCTAGCGGTGTTTACATATATGATTTCTGATTGTTTAACCAGGCAAAGTGAGCATTCTTCACCGGAGCAGTATTTGTTATTCCACACTGTGAGAAGCAGAAGAGGTGTTTGATCTTTATAATTGAAGGATGACTTTAGCTGCAGTGATAATCAATGTAAACACCTAATGTAGACACATCATCTTCCTTTGTAAGGTTATCCTACCTCCCTGGCTGGCCAAAGTGTATAATTCATGTGCACATTTTGTGCGAATCTTGCTCTCTGAAGTCCAGCTATGGTGAAGTTAGTTTAAAACTCTCACTCCGTCTCCTTGAAGAATGTCTGAAAAATAATAGTGTTATGCCTATCTATCTATCATCTATCTATCTAGAGCAGGCATCCCCAAACTGCGGCCCTCCAGATGTTTTGGCCTACAACTCCCATGATCCCTAGGTAACAGGACCAGTGGTCGGGGAAGATGGGAATTGTAGTCCAAAACATCTGGAGGGCCGAAGTTTGGGGGTGCCTGATCTATATCATGTGAAGAGCCTATTTGTGTGTGCAACAGAAACCCTCTTCAAATCAAAGGTATGCATCGAAGCTGGACTAGACCAATGGAGGGTGTGCGACCAGTATTTTCAACCCCGTTCTCCCATTCGCATGCTTGTAATTGAGTGAAGGGTAAACACCCCCAGTAGGGGTCATGTGATTTAGCAACCAGATGATTGCTTCTTTGCATTGACAGGCTGTTGTTGTTGTTACTAATGATGCTACAAAAAATAGGCTTCCAAGCAGTATCCAAAATATAAAACCAGTTACACAAACATTAAAATATAAACATCCATAATTAAAATACGCAATGAACATTCCAGTTAACTGAAACATCCACTGTTCAAATATGCAATACAATACTCCAGAGGTTTTCAAACTTTTTGAGTCCACGGCTCCCTTGACCAACTGCATTCTTTCTGCGGCAACCTTGTGGGGCTCAGGAGCCCAGTTATGTCACCCTTTGCCTGCAGAGCTGGGAACCCCTCACCCCTTTTTGAACACCCTCCCTTGTGGAGTGTTCCCTCAGCCTCTTCCCTCTCCTTTGGAGTCCTCTGGGCAGCTACTTCTGCCGCCCCTGGTCTCTGAGCTGCCCCCGCCCCCAAAGAGAGGTGCCTCCTCACACTGCCCCACAGGGGCCTGGGAAGCAGCCCCTGGCCAGCTCCAGAGGCACCATTCACCTGAGGAGCTTGTAGCCAGGGTTGCTGCAACAAACAGCAGTGCAAGCCTTGGGGAGGCAGAGATGCAAAAGAGCATCTGAGGAGGGAGGGAAGGAAAGAAGGGCAGAGGTGAGTGTTGCCTGTGGCACCCCTGACTATCATTCAAGGCACCCCAGGGTGCCACAGCACACTGGTGGAAAACCACTGCAATACACAGCACAGCAATTAAAACAGGAGGTTCAGGTTGAAGGATCAAGCAAATCCTGTGTAAATAGGTGCATCCTCAAAAGCTGACGCATTTATAGTCTTGAACCAGGGGGGAGTGATGTGTTCAAAACTTACGTTGAAGAATGTCTGAGATTTGGTGGGAATCCTCAAGGAAAATTAGAGGGTGCATTGTACACCCATCTGCAAAAGCTCAATTAGCTTCTGACTGCACAGATCGATGTCTTCAAGTGTTTGTTTGTTTCTTGCCTCAGCCATGAAACTGTTTGAATCTACATTGGCATCCATATAATTTGGCTCATTTGTTTTTAACAATGTTCAGGATGGCGAGATCTCTTTTTTGAGCTTAAATTGGGGGAGGAAAAAAAAGGTCATCCCCATGAGGGAAGTTGAATTTGCACAATGATCCTGATATAAAACAATCTAGAGTTTCTTCTACTGAGTTATGCAAATGAGAGATAAATTCTCCCCGCAAAACACCTGCAAAATAGAAGAATGAAAGACGTTTTAAATATACATGAGGTGACATTCTTCAGATTCATAGCAGGATAAATAGTAAATAGGGTAAACGGTAAAAGGTAAATAGTGTTACTGATGTATTGATTAGACTAACTGTGCAATCCTAAGCATGTTTACACAGAAGTAAGTCCCATTGAGCTCAATGGGATTTACTCTGTAGTAAGAATGCTTAAGATTGTTTGTCTCATATGATCCCCTGACCCCCACATTAAAAAATTCCTTCCAGTAGCACCTTAGAGACCAACTAAGTTTGTCATTGGTATGAGCTTTCGTGTGCATGCACACTTCTTCAGATACACTGAAACAGAAATCACCAGACCCACCCAGATATATATATATATATATATATATATATATATATATATATATATAGTGAGAGGGTGGGTGGGAATGGGTGATTGGTTGATAGGTGTGGTAAACCTGTGGACGACTGTTAACAACTGCAATTGGTCTTACAGGAAAAAGCAAGGGGTGGGATGGCTAAAAATAGCTTTATCGTGTATAATGAGATAAGAATCCAATGTCTCTATTCAGACCAGGTCTCTTCATGGTTTTAAGTTTGGTAATAAGTTGCAACACCTATCAGCCAATCACCGATTCCCACCACCCTTCTGAGTAATACCCCTCCCCACCCTCTCACTATATACAAGGGTCTGGTGACTTCTGTTTCAGTGTATATGAAGAAGTGTGCATGCACACGAAAGCTCATACCAATGACAAACTTAGTTGGTCTCTAAGGTACTACTGGAAGGAATTTTTTTATTTTGTTTTGACCACGGCAGACCAACATGGCTACCTACCTGTAACTTGACCACCACATGTTACTAACCACCACATGTTAAATTGATTTAAATGGAAAACATTTTGTATTGGATCTTCTGGTCTCTGGAAAACCCAAATAAACATTGTACTGTTCCAGTAAGACAGATATTTACAGTATCTGGCAAACACATAAATGTCCAGAAGTTGTACAGATTCAAACTTCATAAAAAGCAAGGAGTCTCGTAGTACCTTAAAAAAAACCCAGAAGTATTGTTCTGTGAACTAGCTCTTGAAAGCTCAAAAAAGAAACTTAAAATCATAAAGCAAATAAAAAATAGACAAAACCTTGGATATTATTTTATATTTTTAAACAATTCTTATGTTTAACATTGCCACTTTTAATGATAAATCTCTGTGATTTTAGGAACTGTATAATTAGCAGAAATGAGTTTAATAGCTTTAACCAACACTTTTCCCCCATGTGGAAAACACACCCACCCAGCTCTTGAATGTACAGTTCCTCTCCGATATTTGATGTATTTGATAAGAAAGCATAGAGGCCTATGGATTTGCTCTTTTAACAGACACATATTTGGAGTTCCATATCTTGCTTCTATGCACAGGGTTCTGTCATGTGATTGCTGACATGTCGAGATGGCAACTGGAGTTGAAGATTCTTGGAAAGTACAATTGTCATATGGGAATGATAAATTAGTCTGGCCTGGATGATCCTGCACTGGCTGAAGCTAATGGAAAAACCTTCAATTTCTTGTCAATACGAGAACAGGCCTTTTCTGTGGTGGCTCCCCACTTGTGGAACACTCTCCCACAGAGACTCGCCTGGCGCCTTCATTTACATATCTTTAGGCACCAGGTGAAAACATTCCTCTTCTCTATGGCCTTTTAAGCTCTGTCTGTATTTGGAGTATTGTTTTTGTTTGCAATCATGCTGTATGTTTTTGTGAAGGGTGGCACAGAAATTTAACGAACAAATAAATATAATTTCATCGGGTCCTTCCATTTCAACTACAAAGCAAGAACAGGCTGTGGATGCTTAATAACCAATAATAAACAAGGTGGAGGGAGTTGTCGACCCACGAACAATACTGCCGCCGTGGATTTGTTGAGACTGAAGCTTTTTAAAATAATTCACCCAGTGATGCCTTTCATCATTCAGCTTCTTTTGTTTATGCTTGCCTATAAATAAATCCCCCCTGAACATCACTGCATTTGCCTTACCATCTAAAATAGTTCTGAAGCACAAGACATTCTCAGTGTATGTTTCCTGGCTGCTTGGTCTCTTTGTAGACTCCTCCACTTCCTCCACTAGGGGTCTATTCATCAGGAATTAATTAAAGTCCCACTTCTTTGCCAGGGCCGCTTTCCAAAGAATTACAAGATGATTCCCAGCTATTTGATGCTGGGGGACTTCCTTCCGCTTTTGACTGATTTCCCATTTTCTTCGCTGCTGTTTTAGCAGACAACGGGACATCACAATTGTTTTTCAGAAGCTTTTGTTTCTGCCGCCCATGGATACAAGCCTGGCAGGAGCTCCATATTCACTGTGACTCCAAAACAACTGCATGTGTGAACTGGCTTGAAGCCATCTAAACATGAGAACAATTTCGCTCATCATTTTGTTCATCTTCCTGCAAATATCTTTTGTTTGTGACATTAGCCAGGGACAAACAATGGCAATTTGAGAGACACAGAAATCTTCCCCGAGATCTTTCCGTTGTCAACAAGCACTGCAACTTCTGGGTTCCTGCCCCACTTATGGGCATTTATTTATTGATATTAAAACTTCCGAGTCACCTGCCCAGTGGGGGAGGGTGGCGTGGAGGGCAAATTTCACCCTCCCCAGCCTCTGCTGCTGCCAGGAGGGCACTGGTGTGCCGTGTGGGTGCAGGATGGGTCACATGACGCCAGACCCCCTCAATGTGGGGGGCAAGTCGGCTCCTGGGCATGCAATACACATTTGTATTTCACAGTGGATTATGATAAGGTAGGCAAAGTTTTGCTCGCTTGTGTGGGGTCAGTAGCAAAGTCCAATTTTGTTTTGAGTTATTCTCTGTTGCTAGGAGGTGATTCAAATTACTTATATAAATTAGAACAAAACAGAATATCAATACCTGACATATAATACCGTTCAGCGAAACTTCGGGGCTAAAAGAAGCTCTTCTTTTTGCTCTTTTGGTGGCAATTATAACAATAGCTCAGTGTCCTTGTGCTTATTATGGTATGGCTCTGCTCATGTTTGGTGCTTTACTGGTGCTGTTGGCTTTCGTAAATGCTGCATCCATTCCAACATGGGTTTGAAGCTTCAGTCAACCTTGCTTTAGGTGTTTTTCTATTGATCTCAAAAATGAAGAAAACACATTCAAAATAATGGCTTTGTGAGGAGGCCAAAGATACTTTAAAGAAATAAACAGGGCACCTCTAACTTTCTCTCAGCCTGGTAATTTCTTTCCACTACAAAATTCAGACTTTTCACACAAAACCCCCATTCCTGAGTTACCCTCAAGTTTTCTTCATTTCAGCAGTGTACTAACTGATTTTGGAAGCTATTTTGGTTCTGGTAGGTTACTGGAAAAGTGTGATCATGGTGAAGCATAGCTTTTATGATTCTGCACTATCAGACCCAGTGCTTTCATAGCCATGTCTGCCCTTCCCTCTTGTTTGTGCTGATAGGCCAGTCCCGTTCATAGCTGCCAAGTTATCCCTTTTTTTAAGAGAAATTCCCTTGTGCTGAATAGGCTTCCTCGTGAGAAAAGGGAAAACTTGGCAGCTATGGTCCCGTTTTGTTTATTTTACAGTTGCTTGCCGTATCCAAAGTGGGGAACTGTATTATATATCCTAACTGGTCTAGTACTTCAGAAAGGCATGTGGAAGTTTTGGAGCTAATAAAAAATCATTCTTTAATGCGGAGAACCTAGTGTTGTGTCCCATCAAATTGGCAGATAATTTATGAAGTAAAATTGTTCAATTAGCGAATAGGCCTATTGATTTGCTTTGCAATATTTGCATGCCCTTGGAGGAAATTATGTGTATGAGTATCTTTCCTTAGTTAAATTCCAGATGCCAGTACTGTGAACCCATAAATATAATCTTAGCACACAGAAGAATAAGCTGTGACGGTGCAATGGCACTCCCCCCCCCCCCCGGCGCCATTGGGCCAGCCCTCACTTAAATATAGTGCACCCACCTCACAGAACACCAATTCCACAAATTCCTACAAACTACCCCGGATTATCTTGTGAGGGACTTGTGGGAAGGAAAACTTAATAATTTGGAGTCCCAGGCAGGATTTGATCAAATAAACAAGAATGATTTTATTAAATAAAGGAAGCTTATGACACAAAGTGGGTACTTCAGATTATAATGTTATTTCACTTCAGTTCTTTCTCAGTTGTTGCACAGCTGTTGCCACTTAATACTTTGGTTCTTAAACAAGTACTTCCTGTCAGTTACACACCCCTTAGACAACCCTACTTCTGACGTACTCCAAGTAACAGACCCAAGGGATCTCCACTCCCCTCTAAACTGGTTTGGGAGTCGTCTCTTTTTGTAGAAAAATCTCTCCCCTCCTGACTGGAATGAGTCATAAGCAGACTGTATTCGCACAGCTTCTACTTCTCCTGGTTCAGCCTCAGCCTCCCAGTTAATTCATGGCCTCTTACTCTTACAGGACACCACAAACTGTCCTTCACACTAAGCTCAGAGACTCCTTTCTCTAGCTTGTGATTTATTCCTCAGAGTGGATGTTTCTACCCAGAACCAACTCTCTCTCCTCTCCCTCCCTATCTCCCTCCCTATCCCCCCAACCTCTATCCCAACCTACAAACTGTCTCTCCAAATCCTCTCCTTTTCAACCCCCTCGCCTGGAACCCCGGCCAATCAGAGGCTGCCATTCACTGACCGTTTGCAGGCAGGGAAAAAGAAAAAGAAAACACTTGGGGACCCAACCTGCCCAGCAAAACAAACTTTCCCGTCACATAAGCCGTAAGAGAATCCCTGCCTCTGACAAAAATAAATGCAAGAACCACACATTTCTTATAAAAATATACGGTACCAGACAACCTATAACTCCCTTTGCCAACTCTTAGGATGGCATTGTATGTGACGCTTAGGGTTGCCAGACTCAATAGAGGACAGGACTTCTGTGCCTTTAATTGCCCTGCTCTCTTTTGAGTCTGGAAACCTTAAAGAGAAACCAGCAGACCCTTTGCTTGGAAATTAAACAAAGGGTCTGCTAGTTTCTCTTTAAGGTTTCCAGGCTCAAAAGAGAGCAGGGCAATTAAAGGTACAGTAGTCCTGTCCTCTATTGAGTCTGGCTACCCTAGTGATGCTCAGAAAACCAGATAGCTCCTTGTTGATATTTGTCTCTTCATTTTAGTCATGTCCCAACACTAAATTCTGATAAATCTGTGCCCTTTATAAAAGCAACGTAAGATGGGCCCGTCAGAGGAACATCCCTTGCATAATTTCTCAGGATGCTTAACTCCTCCTCATTGTAGCCAATGACATATAATGCATGGCACACATGTCACCTACACATTCAAGCCATTTCCCCACTGAAATCTGGGTATCAGAGCACCACACAGAGACAGCGGGAGGTAATCAGAAGTTACCTTGTCTTCTGCATCAGAACTGTCTGTGCCAATGTTCCCAATAGTGTATAAAAAAGCCACTTAATCACTAGTTGTAATATGTTTGTTGGCAATTTCATTTTTTTTGCCTCACCTTGAGAGCATTGCTAAGGTCAGCTCTTATGAGTACATTTTTATATCCTGCCACAATAGCTCTCGAATCCTACATTGAATCCTTCAGCTGCATACAGAATGTCTCTCCCTCCTTCCTCTCTCTCTTCATTAGATGCTTCACTGACTGACCCTTCTAGAAAACTGGGGCGGGGGAATCACCCCAATTAGATGCCCTTTTCCCTTGGCTCTCAACCCACTGTCTCCGTCCCTCTTCTTTTTAAAATGTAAGGCAAGTAAACAACAGGGGAAATAATAGAGGTGTGTATACAATGATGCATCATGGTTTGGAGAAAGCGGATGGGAAGACCCTTTTCTCCTCCTCTCATAGTTCTGAAGCCTACAGTCATCCAATGGAGCTGTATGGTGGGAGATTCAAGATAGACAAAAGGAAGTGCTTCAGACAACAACAAAATGAAGACCTTCTCACTGTATTCACATAAGTTAGGATACGAGGGGAAATAAATGGAGGTTATGGGAGCACATACAGGAATACAACAGGAACCTCACAGACGTGAGGGTAGGAAGTCAAAATGTAAGAAATTGTTACTGTATATTGAAAGTGAATTGAATAATGTGTAAGAAAAGCTAATAAAATCACACACACACACACACACACACACACACACACACAGTGGTACCTTGGTTTACGAGCTTAATCTGTTCTGGAAGTCTGTTCTTAAACCAAAGCCGTTCTTAAACCGAGGCGTGCTTTCCCTAAGGAGGCCTCTCGCCGCTGGTGCCCTTCCACTGTTTGGCTTCCGTTCTTAGACAACGGCATTTCCGTGCGCTGCTCTGGTTTCGCCAGAAGCGACCACATGACCTGGAAGCTGTCGGCTCCTTCGGCCTATAGAGCAAGATGAGTGCCACAACCCTAGAGCCGTCCGCGACTGGACCTAATGGTTAGGGGTAACTTTACCTTTATCCTTTGGCATAGGGTTTGGCCTGTTGGTCTAATATAGAGAGCTGAAGGGCGCTGTTGGCATTTGATAGCATACACAATGTAAGAAAATGAGCAATTAAATAGTCCTGAGATGGTATGTTTGATGTTGTATGTTTGATGTTGTTGGAGCCAGTAATGGTGTTGTCTGGGTGTATGTGGCAGCAAAGTTGGCATCTGGGTTTATTGCAGGCTCTGGTACCAGTGTCCATGTTAAGTCTGGTGGTTGTATTATTGTGGGTGTTATTGTGGGTGAGGAATTGTTTAAGATTGGGTGGCTGTCTGTAGGCAATGAAAGGTCTTCCATACTGGAAGGAATTTTTATTTTATTTTGTTTCGACTATGGCAGACCAACATGGCTACCTACCTGTAAACAAAATTTAACATTATTCAATTCACTTTCAGCAGATATCATGCGCACAATTGTGTACATTTCTCCAGACAGATGATACAACAGGTGCTCGGATTGGGAAATCATGCAACAACAATATGCAAGGTTGGACTGGTCATCACTTTAATGCTAAAGGGTGTGCGTGTATGTATTTTCAATAGCCTTGCACCAAGGACTTTATTTTCACCAATTCCTTTCTTTGTCTGATTCCCTCCCCCCCGCCCCAATTTCAGAGATTGTATTTTCTTTAGCACCAGTGGTTTTCTATGTAAGGAGACATTTTTCGAAAATTATATTTATACAGTCATTATTGTCAATTCAATCTGGATGACAGCACTGCTGCCAGGGAAAGACTGGTGTTTGTATATTAGCCAGGGATAGGACTGACAGTTGCTGCGCTTACATTGAATTAACTCTTTTAACAAAATTTCTAAGCCAAAAAAAGAAAACAAAAACCCTGTAAAAAAAGCACCATTTCCTTATTGGATCAAGATAAACTGCTGTTTTGAAAAACCATGAAGAAAGAAAGAAAGAAAGAAAGAAAGAAAGAAAGAAAGAAAGAAAGAAAGAAAGAAAGAAAGAAAGAAAGAAAGACATTTGGCAGCTTAAAATATCAGAGCTGGGGTAGCCAACATGGTGGTCTCCAGATATTAGAATCATAGATTTGTAGAGTTGGAAGGGCCCCAATGGTCATATAGACCAACCCCCTGCAATGCAGGAATCTCAGCTAAAGCATCCATGACAGATGGCCATGTTGTTGGACTACAACTCCCACCATCTGCATCCTGGCAATGGCTGATAGGGTTTGTACTCCAACAACATCTGGAGGGCACCATAATGGCTACCCTGTCCCTAAAGCAGGCACCCCCAAACTGCGGCCCTCCAGCTGTTTTGGCCTACAACTCCCATGATCCTTAGCTAACAGGATCAGTGGTCAGGGATGATGGGAATTGTAGTCCAAAACATCTGCAGGGCCGAAGTTTGGGGGTGCCTGCCCTAAAGGATCACATCCTTGGGTTGAAATGCTGATGAATACTATTTAGCAGGAAATGAATCAGGTCATTATATCATCTTCCTTAAGAGGCAGCTGTGGCCTGTTGGGATTGGCCTAAGGCACAAAGGTCACAGGAGAAAGCTGAACATGAAGGAAAAAGAATTTGCTGGGAATCAATGCTTTATTTTATGAAAAATAAGCCAGAGCAAAGGACAGCATGTTTGTTGTGCCTCCTGCCCTTTCGAAAGGCAAGCACTTTTTGAATTTCAGAGCGGGTCATCAGTTCGTTTGTGCTCTGTGGTGCCCTTGAGACATTCTCCCAACCAACTGGAGATCGTGTTATACAGTGATTCAGCTTCCATATGGCTAGGCTGCTCACCTACAGGAGATGGAGCAGATCTCAGGAGTCTTTCCTAGGGAACTGCCCTTGCCCCCCAAGAAGAGCATGATTCTATGGGGCAGTCCCACTGCTCACCTCGTGGCTGGGTCACTAAAATATGGTCCCAACTACAAGGGAACTTTGCAGTTAGAAACGTCTTCATAATAATGCTTTCACCGGGACAATGTTTCTGAGAAATTTGGCGTTTCACAATACACTGGTGAACAGCTTACCTAGCAAAAGGTTAGATGGAGGGAAGTCAGCAAAGTGTGAAGAATCTGCTCATAGCTGCCAAGTTATCCCTTTTTTAAAGGGATTTTCCCTTATGCTCAATAGGCTTCCTCGCGAGAAAAGGGAAAACTGGGCAGCTATGAATCTGCTGCTGATCTGGTGAGCTCCTTGGGGAAATTGGGCGTGTGTTTCCCTCCCTTTCTAGGTCAAGGAAGTGAGAAGGAAACCAGAGCATGGGAAACATACTAGTATTATAATTATTAATAACTAAATTCATCAGTCACTCTATCTTGCCTGGAGCAACACAAACCATCTTGCAGACAAAACACACACACACACACAAATCCACATAGATACAGTTATATTGACAGGATGCTGTGCTTGCATCCTGATATGTGGCTGTAAGACCTAGCGGTATTCATACCATAGTTGCCAAGTCTCCCATATTCCCTGGGAAACCCCCATTTTTCCAGCTGTCCCCAGCCGAAAAAACGGATTTTTTTTGTTTTTCCCTGGTTTATTCTGGCGTGGCGGCCATTTTGGAACTGGGCGGAGCATGCTCAGAAGCTACTTTTGATGCTGCTTTGCCCAGTTCCAAAATGGCTGCAGCGTGACTTCTGGTGCGGCGGCCATTTTGGAACAGGGCAGAGCAGCATCAAAAGTAGCTTCTGAGCATACTCCGCCCAGTTCCAAAATGGCGGCAGCACTACTTCCGGTCTGCTACTTCCGGTCCAGTCCCTTATTTCTCAGGCCGGAACTTGGCAGCTATGATTCATACCCTGGCCAAACTCATGGTTACTCCTCTCTGACATTCCCATCTAGAGGATGTATCTGTTGGAATGAATGCCCGGGGAGGATGTATTGGACTCCCCATATCGTCAGTGCATTCCTCCAGTGGTCTCACCCTGGCTGTAAATCTTCCCTTTGGTCCAAGGAGACCGGCAATAAGCGACTCCCCTCCTTGCTGGAGAAAAGAGCATGCTCATCGTCTGCTGCGTTAACAGAAGCAAGAGTTCTAAAACTACTTTATTAACAGCCTTATTTACAGAGGAATCACCCTTGCGTCTGTGCTCTCTGAACACCAGTACACAACACTGCGTAATAACTCAGAAACGAAACCAACTCAGGAAGAAAGATAAGAAAGACTTCCTTTCTCACGCTTTCTAGACACTCACATGCTATACAAATCACAGTATCCCTTCGCTGAAGCAGCTGGGGAGACAATAATCCTAACAGTATCCAGCTGAGTCGTCCTCTAAGTAGGCCCATTTGAATTAATAGGCTTAAGTTAGTCATACCTATTAATTTCAATGGGTCTACTCTGAGGGAAACTAGCATTGGATACAACTCAAAAAGTCCCATGCCAACAGAGCGAAGAGTAAGGTGAGGCAATAATGGCGCTTGTGGTCCTTGATATCAGGTGGAGTGGTGACTCTCCTCAACAAATGTGTGAAATCACTAATGGGCTAGAAGAAGCCTAATCAAGACAACAAGTGAAAATTGATGATACCGTATTGTTTTCTTGGAGCCCAGATGACATGGGATTGGTTCAAATACGCCCTTTGCTTTTATGCTTTGCCAATTTAGAGGCCACTCACCTCTCTGCACACATTGTCTCCAATACAATTAATTAAGTAGGAACTCACGACATTCTCAGCAGTCTGAGATCTGTGTGCTCCAGCGAATTGTAGGTATTACCAGTTGTGTGTTACCATTCTGCACACCATTTTTTTTGTTCTAGATATGCAGAAGCATAACTCTTGTATTCACAAAACTGAAACAAGGAACATGCAAATTGGCCCCGGGAGTTTTTATCTGTTACAAAACAAGCTGATGTCGTCTAATTATGATGTTGGTAGTCTCTAGATTGCATTTACCAAAGTTCACTATCAACTTGGGCTGTCAATTAACAGACGTGTCCTCTGATTATAATAAGCATTACAACATCTCAGTCTAGGTGACGCACAGAGGATGCATAATGAAGACAGCAATCGAAACCTTGTCTTTTTAAAAAAAGTCATCTTAAAGGCCCAGCGTGAATCAAAAGACAAGGATAATACTAAGAGCATTGCCACCAACATATAACCTCTTTCTACAGAAGATCAGTTCCCTCTGAAATTTGATGAAATAATGCCCATATTTATAAGCCGCAACTATTACCACGTTTCCATTTTCAAACCAACTGGCTCAATATATGCAATAGAGAGCTAGTTGTGATTGCTTCCATAGCCATAATGTTATCTTAGCATAATGCTAACTGATACAGTGGTACCTCGGTTTAAGTACACAATTGGTTCTGGAAGTCTGTACTTAACCTGAAGCGAACTTTCCCATTGAAAGTAATGGAAAGTGGATTAATCTGTTCTAGAGGGGTCCACGGAGTACTCAACCTGAAGCGTACTTAACACAAAGTATGAGTGTAATTGGTTCTGGAAGTCCGTACTTAACCTGAAGCGTACTTAACCTGAAGCGAACTTTCCCATTGAAAGCAATGGAAAGTGGATTAATCCATTCCAGACAGGTCCGCGGAGTACTTAAACTGAAAGTACTCAAACCGAAGCATACTTAAACCGAGGTATGACTGTATATTTAATCAGAAAGTAATGGATGTAATTATTGGATTCTTTCTTTCCTTCCTTCCTTCCTTCCTTCCTTCCTTCCTTCCTTCCTTCCTTCCTTCTTTTTTTGCAAAGTCAATTTCTTTTGAAAGAACAGATCTGAAACCCTGGAGATCCACTGCTGATCAGTGCAGACAATACTGAGACAGATAGACCTATTATTATTATTATTATTATTATTATTATTATTATTATTATTATTATTATTTCTGGCGGTTCCCTCATTGCGAGAAGTGAGGTTACTGGGAACCAGACAGAGGGTCTTCTCGGTAGTGGCACCCGTCCTGTGGAACGCCCTCCCAGCAGATGTCAAGGCAATAAGCAACTATTTTACCTTTAGAAGACAACTGAAGGCAGCCCTGTCTAGGGAAGTTTTTAATGTTTGATGCTGTATTGTTTTTAATATTCGGTTGGAAGCCACCCAGAGTGGCTGGGGAAACCCAGCCAGATGGGCAGGGTATAAATAATGATATTATTATTATTATTATTATTATTATTATTATTATTATTATTATTATTATTATATCCTGCCATTTTACCTGGCAGGGACACAAGGTGACTTACAGATAAGAACCTCTAAAAACATCTTTAAAAAACAATTAAACATTGATAGAATGCTCTCTCTCCCTCTCCCTCTCCCTCTCCCTCCCTCCCTCCCTCCCTCCCTCCCTCCCTCCCTCTCTCTCTCTCTCTCCCTCTCCCTCTCCCTCTCCCTCTCCCTCTCCCTCTCCCTCTCTCATCATTCAAATAATCACAATAAAAACAGCACAGCACCAGCCTTTTCATTAAAAGACATCAGTTTCCAAAACTGTTGGAACAATAAAGTCTTCACCTGCTGGCAGAAGATCAACAAGAAGGGAGCCTTCTCTAGGAATGGAGTTCCAAAGTTTGGGAGCAGCCACCAAGAAGGTCTGGCTGAGTATGAAGCAACTTCCTATGCCTTTGTTTTTCCACAGCTGGAGATAAATTTATTTGCCTCCAGGCAAGCAAAAGGGAAAGCTGCCAAAGTTTGCAGAATCAGGGCAAACACTTGATGCCCTGCTCATCTATGCAAGCATGTCTTGTTAACTGCTCCCAGCACGTCTCATTGAATGCTTATAACACCCCTGTAGTTGGGGATCAAGATGAAAGTCCCAAAGCCACATCCACATAGAATAACATAAAGTGCACCACACCGCAGTGTTATTAGTTAAGCAGAACAGGGTGGGGAACCTATGGTCTTCCAGATGTTGTCCAACTCCCATCAGTCCCAACCAGCATGGCCAATGTTGAGAGTCACAGTCCCAGAGCATCAGCCCAGCAACATCTGGAGAACCACACAGGATGTATGTAACTTACACACAGAAAAGGGATGGGCTTTTTATTGGTTTTTAAACTGTCATTTTCACACTTCACATTAAAATTGAAATTGAAAAGAACAGCTATTATGCTGGAAAATTGTACTTCCAAAATAAACTTGGAATTTAGAAAGCACAGCGGACTTGTTCAGATGATGTACTGAAAACCTGGGAAACTAATTTTAGAAAGGGATTCCAACTTTCCTAATGCATTTCCTCAGCTGTTCTACTGAGCATTGTTCAATATACATAGCTGATATTCGAAATGCATACTGAGAGATTCTGACCATTTGTAGCAGAGGAAAATTAGTATAAAATCATGGCTGAATCTGGAAAAGTATCCTCCTTTTTTTCTGTGTATGTTCAGTTTCTGTGAAAAGGGGCTTCCGCTTTTCTGCATCATTCTCGGGGTCCTCTAGATTATTTTTTAAAATCATTTTGGTGAGTGCAGTGTTTTGAGCTTATCTTAGTGTTAGCTTGGAGTGTGTGGGTTGCATTGACCAACTTTACTCATAGTAGACTCATTGAAATTAACGGCCATGGCTAACTTAAGTATTATTTTCAAGGGGTCTACTCTGAGTAAATGCTAGGTGAATACATGTTGTGTCAGCATTCCATGCCTGTCTTGTCTTTACAGCTCCCTAACAGAGAAGCAAAGTTTTTGGCTCAATATATGCAGGTAATGAAACTTTATGTTTATGGGTAGATTCTTAGTAACATCTGTATTTAATCTGACAGTGCAGAGATACAATATTCCTAACTATGCAAAAACTTTGTATTACAAAACAGCATTGCAGGTAGGGGGCATCTCTGTGCCTCCAAACTTTCATTTGTCTTTTATCCAGGGTTTATTTTTTCTGTTGTTGTTGTTTAGTCGTTTAGTCGTGTCCGACTCTTCGTGAGCTAGCAGATCCAAACTGAAGTGTTGGGCATTCTGTACAAAGCCTTGGAACCCAAGTACCTGATCATGAGTACCCTTATGATCAATTGGTGCTGCTGCTGTTTGGTACTGCTCAGTTTTTGCTTTTGCAATAGGGCCTTCTTGGTAGTTGTTTCCCTGTTTATGAAATACCCACCCTGATGAGGTGTGTTTGTCTCCCTCCTTTAAATATATAATACAATGTACACAACAAATTCAATAGCCAGGTGGGAATCCTCCAGGGGAGGTTATTCCACAGAGACAACAAAAAGGTTCTGTCCCAGGTTCTGAAATTCTGATGATGCTGGGCAGACACAGAGTTTCAAAAGTTGACCTCAATGCTTGGGCAGTTTTGCCGGGTGTACCATTTGCCAAGCATCTGTGTGTCGCTATCATGAGTGGCAACTGTGGGAATCATGGAAGGAAGAGGAATTTTCAGTTTCATTTTGACAATACGTTTTTCCCTGTTAATCATTAGTATTATACATTAGCCATTAGTATTCTGCATTGTGGTCCCTACTATGACCATCAATGAAATTGTGTGAAAGTATATCAAAACACATGCATATGGGTAGGTGTGACCTGATAAATAAGTGTTGGAAAAGATGATGCATTATGTCTGAGTGATGTTGAAATTACAGTTTATTTTTCAATTTCGATAATGGTGTGTACTTGTTAAGTACCAATTCACCATAGTCTATGTAGAAAAATTGCAGAAAGAAAGGAATGGAAGTCTAAGTTCTGCCCTGATTGGTAAAGGCCAGTTACCTCAGGCAAGAGAAAATGAGGATTTTAGACTTGAGGCACATGGTCAGTAAGAAAAGGGAGGGCACCAGCACCAAAAGCCAAGAGATATGTTACTTTGGTAGAATAATTGTATTTTCTCTTCCCTAAGTGTTGCTTAAGATAGTTGTTTGTACAACCAAAACATGTTGGGCTTCTTATTTACAAGAATTATGTTTGATAAAGAATGGTTTCTTAGCAACATTTGGAGGCTTTGCCTTTTTTCCTCCTCACAGTGTGCTCTAGAGGTCGTCACACACACACACACACACACACACACACACACACACACACACACACACACACACTATGCATTTCCTTGGATGAAATTTGTCATTGGTCTCAACTCACTCAGCTTTTTACCTTCCAAAAAACAAAAAAACCACTACAGCCACCTTCCTTTGGCAAGTGCTATTGGTATAGTGCTGTTGTAAGTTGCCTTTAGTTCATTTGGTTGTCTAATAATAATAATAATAATATTTATACCCCGCACATCTGGCTGGGCGGCTCCTAATAGAATATTAAAGATGAGATTAAACATCAAACATTAAAAACTTCCCTGAATTCAGATGTCTTCTAAAGGTCAGATAGTTGTTTATTTCCTTGACATCTAATGGGAGGGCATTCCAGAGGGTGGGCGCCACTACCGAGAAGGCCCTCTGCCTGGTTCCCTGTAGCTTCACTTCTTGCAGTGAGGGAACTACAGTGGTACCTCGGGTTACAAACACTTCGGGTTACAAACACTTCAGGTTACAAACTCCGCTAACCCGGAAGCGGTACCTCAGGTTGAGAACTTTGCCCCAGGATGAGAACAGAAATCACGCGGTGGCAACACAGCAGCAGCGGGAGGCCCCATTAGCGGAAATGCGCCTCAGTTTGGGGTTAAGAACGGACCTCCGGAATGAATTAAGTTCATAACCAGAGGTACCACTGTTTGAGGTCACACAACAGCAAACATTCTAAGTTGCTGAGTTTTGTATTCCAAGTCAGAGAATTAAAAAGTTCAGCGCCATCCCTGTGAGGCAGTGCACAGCATAAAAATTACATGGGTATCACCAATGAAGATTTCAGGGATGGTGTGTTTGCAAAAGATCTAATCAATTTCAAAGGAAGGCCATGATTTCATAATGTCTATGGAAGACTATTCTGAAGAACTCCAAACATTCAGCTGCTGGTGAATTATTTCTGCTTTTCACATTCTCTTTGAGTAAGCAATGCTAAACACATTTCCCTCTGGAGTATTATAAATTAAAAATGCTCTTTTATTGTGTTGTGACTCAGGGACCTCAGCAATTTGTTTGCACATTTAAAACTTTTTAGTAAGATTTTTATCTATTCAGAGAGTATAAGAGTTTTAATAATGCTAGCTGTACAAAGAATTATAATATTCCTGGCCATATGCTGTCTTGCTTTTCGACTATTCAGACAATTCAAAGTGTGCAAATTAAACTTCTTTCTTGTACATTTTCCAAACAAATGGTGCCGTATTATAAATACTACATCGCTGCTTTTGTATACCCTGTAGCGTTTCCGTACATTTGTAGCAGAGGGGGGGGGAACAGGAGGAGCTGAAAGGGTTAGGGGGAGATGCAGAACTCTCTTCCCCCCTTCCTTACTGGAAAATTACTCTGCATTGTGATTATGTCAGATTTCATAAACTAGATAGAGCCAGGCTAGGTCAGTACTTCAAAGGAGCCCTACAAAGAAATAAAAGCATGTGTTTCAAGTATCTGTGTGGGTGATTCAAAGCGATGGTGCTCCTTTTCCATGCATTGTTATCGATTGGATGCCCTGGCTTTGTGTAAAAGGGCAAAAACGTCATTAAAACGAGCATTTCAAAGGAAGCCTAATCTACGGTTTGAATCTCTCTGGAGAAATAAGAATGTAATATATCTTTTCATGTAGTACTTAACCTCTTTTTCCCCTAGATATAACCCAGTATCAGATTTATATTTCAGTTGCTGGATTAAAAAGCAAGGTCCCGTCTAGCTTTCGCGCTAGAGGGTTTTTGTTTCTGTTTAAACTTGATCATGTAACACAGAGCTTTACCCAGCCTAATGCCCTCTAGGTGGTTTGGATTACAACTCCCAGCATCCCTGACTATTGGCCATCCTGATTAGGGCTAACAAGAGCTATAGTCCTAAAAATCTGAAACACACATCTCGCTCAGGGAAGACTGATGTGACACCAAAACACAAAAGCATTTCAGGCCAGTTATGATTCCGTTGCTGTTTCTCCCTCTCAGTTGCTTTTTGACTCTGTCTTCAAAAGTTCCACTTTTCCAGCAAGAATGTTACTTGCCCAAAAATGGAAAGGAGAAGAAGCCTAGCGAAGGAAGAATGGATACAATAATTTATGGAATATGCAGAAATGGCAAAACTTACTGGAAGAATAAGAAATCAAGATACCAGACTTTTTATAAAAGAATGGAAATGGTTTATTGAATATTTACAGATAAATTGTAAACAGAAAAACACTGGCAGGATTATTGTAATAACCTGCAGTTACATAAGAGCATATATTGAAAGAAGATAAATAAATGAGCAAGTTAAGTTAATTTGGATATGCAGAAGATATTAAAAATAAATTTAAGGAACTGCAGAAAGAGGGGGAAGTCAAGTTTCAAAATGTCAAAATGATTGTAAAATCAGTGAAACGTATACATCTGAAAAGTAAAAAGTAAAATTTTTAAAAAAGAAAGTTCCACTTTTCCATACATTGTTTGTGACATAAGCAAAAATGCATTCCTTCCAAGATAAAATGACCACAAGATAACATGAGGGGGCCAAACACAACTAGATTAGGTGACAAGGAACATGGCAAACTAGCCCAGAAGGAACATGGCCCCCTACCAAAGGCACTACCCCACTCCTAACACCCCATACACAGTAAAAGGTTAATATTTATTTTATCTTCTTCATCATCCAACAAAATGAGAATATAAAGAGAGGAGAAAAGAGAGGAAAGTTGTTAAAGCAGTAAGAAGCTAATGTAAAAGGACCAGGGAGGAGGGATGAAAGAAATCGGGAAAGTTAAGAATAAGGTACAACTTGAGTGTGAAAGGAGAATAGGAGAAGAAATTACAGGAGTTTTCTTTTTTTTAAAAAAAAAAACTTTGAAAGGCATGTACCACAGTAGGAAGGGAAAAACAAAAATAAAAGGCCTTCGCTTAGAGCCTCTGGCAGTGTATTTTGACTAAAATGGGGAGGCTGAGCCGAGCCACAATATCTCCAGAGCAAATGCCTGCACAACAAGAAAGCTGAGCTATGGAACTCCTTGCCACCTGGAAAATGCTGTGTCAAAGTACTTAAGAAAGATGAATTCATAGCTCCAACTCTGGGGGGGGGGGGCTGGGTATCTTGGCATCCACAAAATTTCCACTGTGGGTGCCCAAGTATGGCTGCGGCCACAGTGGGCCCCAACAGAGGCCCCGCGGCGGAGGTGGAGGGCCCAGCCCAGTTGCTGTGGCCATGCTGCTGGAGAGCCATCAGAGGCAAGGCAGCAGGTGACGCAGCACTGGGCACCTACAATCCATTCTGCATTATTTTCCCCCGTGCCCTATCTGGAGAAGTCATGGATTGAACTAGATTCTAGAACCTTTGACATACAGAATTTTGCCAGGTTAACATTGACACTACAGCCTGTTGCCAACTCATGTTTTGTATTTTGAATACCTGTGTGTGGAGAGGAGCAGGGTCTTGTAGTAGCGCAAACACTTTGAACGTTCTGTTGTGCTGCATTTTTATCCTTAAAACCTCTAAAACGTGTCACAGGAATATGTCCATTCATGAAATGATGGTAGCTTTCTATTCATCATTGCTACAAAATCAAGACTGGCAGAGCTTATTTGGTATAATTTACTGGCAATCAACCCTTATTGCCTGTAACTTGAATGTCAAAGCAAATTACACCCTCTGTTAAGGACTGTCTCTCTCCCCCCCCCCCAGCCAACCGGAGATAAACGGAGCAAATAAAAGACAACTTACATCGGTAAAATCCCTATGATGTCAACAGAATTTACCTCAGTGTAAAGTGGTGCACGTGTGATAAAAGGAACTGTGTCCCATGTGTTATAAAATCAACTTGCACATCAGATAAACTGGTTTACATGCACCTCCCTTTAGGGGCAGCTGGGCGTATTGAGGGAAGGCATGCATTGGTCTCTCCTTCCTGTAGAGTTCAATACTACTACTACTACTACTACTACTAATAATAATAATAATAATAATAATAATATATGCCCCTCCCAACCAGCTGAATTTCCTCAACCACTCTGGGCAGCTCCCAACAGAATATAATTATAAAAAAGCGATAAAGCATCAAACATTAAAAGCTCCCCCAAACAGGGCTGCCTTCAGATGTCTTCTAAAAGTCTGATAGCTGTTTATTTCCTTAACATCTGATGAGAGGGCGTTCCACAGGGCAGGTGCCACTACCGACAAGGCCCTCTGCCTGGTTCCTTGTAACCTCACTTCTCACAGTGAGGGAACTGCCAGAAGGCCCTCGGCACTGGACCTCAGGCTTCCTTGCGAGAAAAGAGAAAACTTGGCAGCTATGCCTCAGTGTTTGGGCTGAATGATGGGGATGGAGACGCTCCTTCAGGTATATTAAACAGGCAACACTGACACTAAGGAGGATGAAGCTGACCTCTGGACTTGTAAGAGGTTGATGTGGCAGTGCCCCATGCACTCTAATGGACCAGCCTCAATTGCTCTGTTAGTAACATTTAAAAAATAAAAATGTGAGGATATCAGTAGTTAAAGACATCCACCCATCCATGGTAAACTCACATGTGACAATTCACAGAAAAGTGATCCAAGGGGAAATTAGTCATTAATCCCCCAGAAGAAGAAAAATCAATGGGAAGCATAGCTGCCAAGTTTTCCCTTTTCTCACGAGGAAGCCTATTCAGCATAAGGGAAAATCCCTTTAAAAAAGGGATAACTTGGCAGCTATGATGGGAAGGAAAGAACAGCTGATGCTTCAAACAACATTTTTTATTTTATTTGAGGCAACTAGGGATCTTTTCTGAACGTCATTTACTTGTGAGTAGATATTATAGCAGGAACTTGGCCATAAATAAATATGCTGAGATTTACTATTCATCTAGTGCAGGCACCCCCAAACTTCGGCCCTCCAGATGTTTTGGACTACAATTCCCATCATCCCTGACCACTGGTCCTCTTAGCTAGGGATCATGGGAGTTGTAGGCCAAAACATCTGGAGGGCCGCAGTTTGGGGATGCCTGATCTAGTGCAAAAAAGTGGCCATATTGTTCCAATGTTAATCAAGGTCATTTATCAGAGAATTGTTTATTAGAGGGAAGCAAATCCATCTTATGCCTTACAAATCCCTCGCATTAAATATCCAGTCTCCTTTTAATTGTATTTTTAGTGTTACATTTATTTCTCATATGTATTTTATTGCACAACTAGAATTTCTGTACATTGTAATACACAAAAATACAATATCTAAGAAATAAAAGAAGCAATAAAGGTACTATTAAAAACCATACAGCTTCTCAAACAATGCATTACAAACGCTACTACAGGCAGAAGAATCATTAAATGGTCTACGAAGACTCTCAAGTGGTCCATGAGGGGGGGGGAAATGTGGGAACCACTGGCCTAGATCAGGGGTTCCCAACAAAATTTTCTCGAGGACCCCTCATCGAGCCGCTATTGTGACAAGGACCCCCATTAATTCCTAATCCTAAAATTAAAAAGTGAGAGCCAAATTAAGAGTCTTTTTATATTTTATATTTATACTTTTTTTTACAGTTACAACAGAGTACTCCATCCAGGTTTCAAGCATTGCAGTGGGTTGGACTAGATGACCCTTGGGTACCTTCCAACTTTACAATTCTGAGATTTAATAAAAGGTCCTTACAACATAATGCTATTTAGTCCCATATTATGCAATTATAAATAAATGAGTCCCCCCACCCTGAGAATAATGCACTCAGGTAAACTGGTTTGTGCAGATCTTTTTGGGTAAGATACTTTGGTCATAATAACAGGCTACATCCAACTAAATCCTACTTAGGGCAGATCCTTTTAAATTAATGTTTGGATTTTTAATTCATTTCAGTGAGTCTACTCTGAGTAGGACTAGCATCCAAGGCAACTGTGTTTGTGTGTTGTTGTTTTGTGTGTGAGGGAGGGAGAGATATGTAAAGTTACATAGTAGGAGGAGGGCAAATGAAGGCTGACAGCAAATGTAAAGAGGTGATCTCCAACAGGGTCCCATCCATAATTATAGGGCAGTGATCTACCCAGTTGGAAGTGATTGCCCAGAGTTGTTGAGCCTTTTGAGGGGAGGATTGGCCAGTTTTTGAACATTTTTTTAAGGGTGGAGTGCCAGCAGCTGACCTATTTATGGCAGGAATCAGCAAGAGTTTTTAAGCTTCTCTTAGGGGGAAAGAGCACAAAGTTGTTGGGTGGTGGGGAAATTGATTAAAAATGCTCACCCAACAGTACGCAGTCCTCCCCACACAGACGCAGGGAATTGAGGCTTTCACAGCTGCGGAAATGGGACAACGCACAGGGGCAGATCGAAATCAAGAGCAAACAGGGGGTCACTTTTTTTAACCCTGTAGGTTCCAGGATTTGGTTCCTGAGTTGAGGCAGCTGTTGCTTCTCTACTTCCCTCCCCCCCCTCCTGGAGGTGTATGTGTTTGTGTATCTGAGGATTCAGGAGGTGAAAGTGCCCGTGCTGCTGGCCGGATTAAAAGCAAGCAGGAATCATCCTGAGAGCGTCTAGGAAGGGACAGGAGGCGGGGGGGGGGGGGGAGAACAGCTCACATGCTTTGTAACATCTCGGAGGAGAGAGAGAGGCAGGGAAAGGAAGCTTCACAACTATACGCCCGGCGAAGCTTCTCTTGCTTGTGTCCTCTGTCCTCAATCTCGTTGAGATTAATTATAAATAAATGAGTCCCCCCACCCTGAGAGTTGCCATTTTGGGATCAAGAGGGAACAGAAGCATGTAAAAGTAAAAGAAAGCAGCTTTGGGAGGAGAAACCTTTGAAATATTTTTTTTTTAAAGGTTTGTGTTTGTTTTCTTTAAAGAAAGCCGGACGGGGGGGGGGGGCAACAGAAGCAGCTCCATTCAGAGAGAAAAGGCAGGAAAGAAGTTGGAGCTTGTTGCACTTGCACTGAATGTTACCGATCCCGACTCCCTCACCTCTCGCTCGCTTTTGCATAGCTGAGTGCCTGGGAGGCATGTCTCATCCCCCCCCCTTTCCTCGTGGTGCTTTTTTGTCCCTCTTCTCTCCCACCCACTCCCCGCTAGACACTTTTTTCTTCTTGCAAAGTTGAAGAGTTTTTGCAAACACCGATCGGATCGGATAGTCTCCGTGCAAAGGGACACACGGACACACACACAAAACCACCCGGTTCTCCACGAGGGCGCTCCGTTCTCTGTTCGCCCACGAAAACTTTCCTCCACCACCACCGCCCCCCTGTCCTGCCTGCGGTTTGCCTTTGAGAAAACAGACGGCAGTTTTGCAAAAGAAAAAACTAAACCCCCGAGTCCCCTTACAAGTGCTTCCAGTCTTCAGATGCCCCATACGCTTTTGCAAAAGAAAAAAGAAAAAGGAGAACTCCAAAGTTTTGCCGAGCAAAAAGAAAGGGGGGGAGGGCATATGCACCCCGAGTAACTTCCCAGAATTACTGTACTTTTCCTGGTCGGTTTCATTTTCTTCCTTGTAGCGTCTCCCACCCGTCCCTTTCAAGCTCCTGGCTCCGCTCCTGGAGGTGTTTCAATCCACGCCTTGGCGAGAAGGGAGCGTTTAGGCCCAAGCAGCTGAGGACTCCCCCGCGCCCCCAGTGGCAGCTTCGGGCACTGCAGGGCTCTTTCCGAGCTCTGTTCAGCTCTCGGCTCTTTCCTGGAGTCCCGGACGGCTCCAGCTCAGCCCGGACTCCCAACCAGGCGCCCTCCCTAGAGCCGGCCCTGCATCTTGCGGACCCCTCTGGCATAGCTCGCGGACCCCTGGGGGTCCGCGGACCACCTGTTGGGAACCACTGGCCTAGATAACTATTTCACAGATGGTTCTGCAGATAGCAAAAGCTAAATAAGGGAGGATAAAGGAATTCAGGACTAGCAACCTTGACATCTAAGTCTGAGCTGTGCTTTCCACTTCCATCTCAATTTGCAAGGTCAGATGCCTGCTAAAGGCCATAAAACCATCTGGATTCTGATAAGGAGACAGTTCTAAAACTGTGACCATTCTAGCTGGAAAAAAGCCCTATTCTTGCTACTCTTCAGCCTGAGGCAGCTGGTTGAATTCCAAACAAACAGAGACCTCTAGTGCTGTCGTTTCATATCAAGGGATAGGATTTCAGATCCATTCAAAGTTATTTGCTGGACTCTAACGTGCCACCTTATATGGGCATTTGCACGACACTGATGAAAATGGGGTTTTCTGGTGGCTACTGCTGCTCATCCTGTCTGGAGGGTCAAGATATTTTATGCTTTTAAAAATTATTTTCCCCCTTTGGAGGCACATTCCTAGTATTTTAATATTTGTACTGCTTTATTATTGCAGATTGTTTTTGGTTTCCTCTGGATATATGAAACTCCATATAAATATGACTTAGTAAACTATGCTGACTGACTTCTATCAGGTTTGGGGAAGTTTCCTAGTCTGATCCCAGTTTACTGTCTCCAAAAGGGGACAAGGGTCTCAGCAGTGAGGTGATCCAGAAAACCAATCACCATCAAAGAAAGGGAAGAAGCCATGAAGCCTGAGACTTAGTTAAATGTGGCAGAGGTTAGTGACATCAGGAGAGGAGTCGTGAAGCCTTCCCAGGGAATGCATTTTAATTTCTGCATCCTAAAGCCTAGATATCTTCAAATGAGAGACTCCCATCTCATGACAAGCCCCACTATCACCCAGGGAACATACTTAAAGCAGACATATTGCAACATATTCTCTACTATTGGGACCATAGCTGCCAAGTCTCCTGTTTTCCCCGGGAAATCCCCGTTTTCCCAGCTGTTCCTAGCTGAAAAAACTGGTTTTTTTGTTTTTCCCCAGTTTATTCTGGCGCAGCGGACATTTTGGAACTGGGCGGAGCATGCTCAGAAGCAACTTTTGATGCTGCTCTGCCCAGTTCCAAAATGGCTGCAGTGCGACTTCTGGCGCGGTGGCCATTTTGGAACTGGGCAAAGCAGCATCAAAAGTCACTTCTGAGCATACTCTGCCCAGTTCCAAAATGGTGGCAGCGCTACTTCCGGTCTGCTATTTCTAGCCCGGTCCCTTATTTCTCTGACAGCAACTTGGCAGGTATGATTGGGACCATTTTTTAAAAAGTCTGATTGTCCCAACGTTCTGGCAAACTAACTTCCTCTTCACATACTAATTCCTCCTGTGTGTGCTTTTGTGGCACATTTGATGGTGAAGAAGAAATGAATCCTGCCTTTGTGGTGCCTTTATTTTTATTTCATTTTTAACATACCATGCTATCAGTCTGTATGCGTAGGTTTATGTAATAATTGAATATTGATTTTTAGCATTGTCCTTCCTTTGTCTTCGTTCATCACCCCCTCCTCCTTTTCTCTCGTTTACCCTCCCATGTATCATGGAATCAACTATCTCTGTTTCTTATGACACGTGGTCTGTGCTTTCAGTTGTCTATGAATTTCTCACATGTTTCTGGGATCTGTTAAATTAGGTTCTATTTAAGGTACTGGCAATATTTACTTAAAATCAGAAGTCCTTCTCCAGTGACTGAGTCAGCATACTCTTTGCCTGTATAATAATGAAGCAAACTCAGTGCTGTGCACATAACAATTGGCTGCTGCTATTGTATGCTGCACTCAGAACCTACGATAGCTCCAAATTTGGTTTCCCAGCTTGTATTATGGTGACCCAGTAAAATAATAATATTCTCTTTATTTAGACATCAGCCAGAAGCTCATACTTCCAAAGACCGGTGTCAAACACGTACCAAGTTCACCCCAACTTTCCCTATTTGTTTAGGTAGCAAAGTTTGAGGAATTCTCCCAGCTTGTAAGAAAATCTACCTAGTTGGAGAAATCGTTCTCAAAGGGAAGAGCTAATATAAAATACTCTGTACAGTTAAAATGGTTGTTTCCCAGTTTCTATTGCTCTGCAGTTACTAAATATCATTTTGCTGATCACTCTCTTTCGGTGCTCTCCGGAGAAGGGTTACAAGTCATGTCTAATGCGTCGATGTGAGGCTCCAGATGTAACAATCAAACATCTGATCTCCTGCATTTTGAAAGTTTCCCCGGTGACTGTACCACCGTGAGCCATATTGTTCACCTCTTTGCATCGCTAGCATGTGGGTGTGACCTTGATAAAATTCTGGGGCATTAACTAGTGGCCTGTTTATTGCTTGGCCTATATAATCAATTACCAGATCCATAACGTTTGGTTTTTTTTTTTTTTTTTAAAAAAGGGGGGGTTATATTTTTCTGCAGCAACATCTTGGGAGTGGAGCATGAGAGGAGGCTCGATCTTTCTTGCCAGAAGGAAGACTTCCATTTGGCAGCCTGCCTGGAAACTTGCAAACTCAATTAAAAGCGCATATGGCCCCCTAACAAGGAAGAATTCCTCTATGCCAGTCTTCCTTCCACACTGTAATGGCACTTATACAACTCTTCCCTCTGCCACCCTGTGAAATTATGTTTCTTTCCCTCCCTCCTTGTTTTTCTCATGCTACTTTGCCAGTAGCATCCGTTGCACATATTGTTTTCTCTGCCCTAAAATAATACCGGGACCATTGCCAGGAATGAACATCCATGTGAACTCTGTGGGGGTGGATTTTTGCTTTTGAGGAGTTTTTGTCGAGCAAGACAGGTACGGAGATACTTACTCTTAATGAGCAGTACTGGTAGAATTAATAAATCTTTTCAATACTCCCTGAAGCAGCTGCTCTCTTTTTGAAATAATGAGCATATGGTTTCATCATATTTCATTGATTTGATTCCCTTCAGCTAAAGAAGTATTTCAGTGGAATGCAAACAACTTAGCAGAATTTCTGCATAGGTTTCCTACCTCTTTATTTCCCCCCCCTTGGTTAACCAGAAAGTTGACCAGCATGCAAAAGGGAAAGCCAGGGGCAGTATCCAGGGCTCTGAAACTGGAGAGTGCATGGGTGGCAATGGAAATGATGAATGCCAGGGGACGAGGAAGCTGTTTGACTTCATGCTATTGGAGGTTATCTAGAAAGACGCAGTCCAGTTCTATTAAAATCAAGAGGAGCTTTGCCACTTGAATGGAAGATGGAGGGTACTCAGGAGTTTGAAGATGCAGCAGAGAATTATAGCAAAGGAGTTCAATATGTGTTGGGTTTGTCTGAGGGCTGTTCATGTGCTTCAAATCTCCTCCATGTTTGATAATGCTGGTGCATGGAGGATATAGCATGTGATCAAGTGTTCCTTTGAATGTAGCCCCGTGTCATGGTAGCTATTGCCACAACCACTGTGATTTCATAACATGCCAGTACAAGAAAAAAATATCACTGCTGAGAACCTGCATTCTACAGTCACACCTTGGATCCCAAACGCCTTGTGAGTCGAAAGTTTTGGCTCCCAAACTCCGCAAACCCGGAAGTGAGTGTTCCAGTTTGTGAACTTTCTTTGGAACCCGAATGTCCGACATGGCTTCTGTGGCTACCGATTGGCTGCAGGAAGCTCCTGCAGCCAATCAGAAGCCATGCATTGGTTGTCAAACAGACCTCCGGAATGGATTCTATTCAACAACCAAGGTAGGACTGTATTGTGAGATGAAAATGTCCTATGCTCATCTCCTTCAAGGTGTGGGATAAATGTAACACAGTGAACCTCATAGTGCTATGAACAGAAACTAATCAATGAAGTACCAAGGTTTCTTCAAGATGGATATTTATTGTGGGATCAGTGGTCCTTGCACATGTCCACATGGCTTCATTGGTATCAAAATGCCACCCTGTATCCTCCCCACCATTTAATGTGCTAGTCAGACTTGATTGAGAATGACTGCAAAGCCCTGCTCTCTGTTCCCATTCCAGACAGACATGCCAGAAGACAACCCTAGTTGCTGGAATCTAAACCTTCTCAGAGGTTTAGAACCAACAGAACCCAAGGATGCACTACCACTGTCCAGTTCACATTGCATTGTTGGGAATCATATTCAGACTTGAGTCACTTGGCTAAAATGTTGGAAATGTTCTTTGTATACTTATTGAGTTTAAATTAAGTTGCATTTACATTAAATATCATTTTCGTGTATTTTAATGTTGCTCCTTGCTCTGGAATTGTGTCAACAATGAAGAGCGGGTTAGTAATCTTTTAAATAAATAAAAAAATCAAATCCCTCTTGCGATTGGTGCAAGAGAGTTCTGTGACTTTCTGCTGAGGTCAGTGGTCGGCAAAATGGCTGCCACCTGCCATTCTCATTTCAGACATGTGTCAATCTGGACCAAGGACAATGGGTTGAAGAAGGAAAGCATATTCTGCAGGCTGTTGGAAATTTATTGTGATGAAAAGCATTCAAGCCAAAAAGGATGCCTTTGCCATTTTGGTCAGCCCTGACTTTCCCTTTTCTTTTCCATGGGTAGCTTTTCAAAGGTGTGTGTGTGTGTGTGTGTGTGTGTGTGTGTGTGTGTGTGTGTGTGTGTGAAAAGGCCAGAATGAAGTCTAAGCTGAGCTTCTTCAAAAATTCTGTGTCTGATGGCCATATGAAATTATATGAAACAAAACTGCAGGGATCATCTGCTTCAGACAAAGCCATTTCACCTCAGAGGTCCTGTTCTTATAAAAAGAATGAATCATTTCCCACCCCTAAAATATGTGTCAGAAATAGGAAGTTTAATGCAGCTCTGAGTATCAATATTTATTCCGGCGTGCAGAGGCTCCCCACCCCCACCCCCCGAGGTTGCAGTAGACAGCAATGTTTCCCTCGCAGTTTCTGACATTCAAATGCCAGGGAGACAGATGAATGCAGCACCTCTGCCTTTGCGACATAATCCATACATTATTAATTTTTGTTGCTGCACTAACACTGGGAGACAGATGCCATTCTGAACTGAAAACCTCTGCTCCGACATGAGAAGAAGCAGTCCCTGAACTACCAAGCCTGCTAATTAATGCTGAATAATTGAATAAAGAATGGTAATTTTGGTGTTATCCCCCACTCCCCGCTCCATCTAATCTGCTCTCTGCTAATGGCAGCCCAGAAATTAGTAAGCAATGCAAAGTGCATGTGTGAGGGTGTGTATAGTGTGTGTGTGTGTGTGTGTGTGTGTGTGTGCACACACAGCTTGCAATGAAAGAGAATTAATAATAAGATGAAGTAAAGAGTGTGAAATAGGACAAAGAAGAAAGTGATAACATTCTAGTTGGTTTCTTACTGTCTCTCTGTTAGGTTTTTGAGACTGAGAATACCAAACAATGAAAGATCGTTTGATGTTGTCTGTGATGAAATGAAATGAGGGGGAACAGTTAAGCCTGTGAAAATATGTGGGAAAGTGATCAATATGTTTAGTAATACAGTCATACCTCGATTTAAGTATGCTTTGGTTTGAGTACTTTCAGTTTAAGTACTCCGCGGACCTGTCTGGAATGGATTAATCCACTTTCCATTACTTTCAATCGGAAAGTTCGCTTCAGGTTAAGTACGCTTCAGGTTAAGTACGGACTTCCGGAACCAATTGCACTCATACCTCGGGTTAAGTACGCTTCAGGTTGAGTACTCCACGGACCCATCTGGAACAGATTAATCCACTTTCCATTACTTTCAATGGGACAGTTCGCTTCAGGTTAAGTACGCTTCAGGTTAAGTACGGACTTCCGGAACCAATTGTGTTTGTAAACTGAGGTACCACTGTACTTGGCAATTGTGCCATTCTTCCACGCATAGGTCTATGCAACTCTCCTTCCACCACAATCTTAGACATACTTGTTTAGAAATAAATCTTAAGGAGACCAATAGCATTTACTTTCTAGCTAACAAACAACAGGTCCACGAATTCTTTAGGGGAAGCCATGCTTATTTAATGTGGTAACATAGTGAAATGTATAGCCTGAATGTGGCCATAGAAGCACATATATATCCCAAGACTGCATCCAGCAGTTCAGACTACTACTGTGTAGCCCAGGGTTTCCCAACTGTTTTTGGACTGCAGCTCCCATCATCCCTAGCTGGCAGGACCAGTGGTAAAGGATGGTGGGAATTGTAGTCCAAAACCAGCTGGAGACCCAAGTTTGGGAAACCCTGGTGTAGCCATACCAAATTTAAGAAAATATAATATATGAGAAAATATGAGAGAGAGAGAGAGAGAGAGAGAGAGAGAGAGAGAGAGAGAGAGAGAGAGAGAGGGAGAGGGAGAGGGAGGGAGAGGACTAACTTGGCAGAAAAGTATCCATTGTAGAATGATGGATAGAAAGATAAGATTTCTGTTTGCTACGTTCTTGCTTGGGATACCTCTCTTTCCTAAGGATGATTCAGGGCACACATGGATCCGTTTATTCTTCTGTGCCTCCACATTTCCTGTATTGTGTGTTCTTGTAGCTCAGTAAAACTTTCCTAATCTTAGCACTGACTTGGGTTTACCAATCTTGAGAATGGTGATTAAATCATTCCAACATCAGCAGCAACCTTACTGAACCAGATTGTACATTTCGTTTTACTCCATAGGTCAGGGTTATTGCTACAAGGTAATATTAGGCCCTCTTCTTGCTGCTTATCTGCCTAACACACTTGTTTACACCTACTGGCAAACACTTCATACACTTGAAATCCAATTTACTGTCTTCCTGACAAGAGGCGATCTTATGCATCTTTTATGTCAATTTCATAAAACAAGAGCTTGGGGGAAAGATCTAAAGTACAATCCATTCAGTGGCACCACTAGAGAGAAGCAGGTTGTGGCAGAGAAAAGGCAGAGGATGTTCTGTAGAGACAAGTTTAGTCTCAAATGTATAGGATGTTAGACGTCAACATGAAAGAAAACCTACCTTTTTGTTCAACCATCGCAACTGCGGGTGTTTCCAGTGATGGGTGGGAAGAAATGATTTTCCAGGGGAGCATTTACCTACCTGTGGCTTCTTGCATCATCACTGGAAACTTTGCTCCAGGCCTCATGGAACTCAAATAGGTATGCAAGGGTACCTGAGGTATGTTGAGCTCTGAGGGCCTTCTGGCGGTTCTCTCACTGTGAGAAGCAAAGTTACAAGGAACCAGGCAGAGGGCCTTCTCGGTTGTGGCACCCGCCCTGTGGAACACCCTCCCACCAGATGTCAAAGGAAAAAACAACTACCAGACTTTTAGGAGACATCTGAAGGCAGCCCTGTTTAGGGAAGCTTTTAATACAATAGATTATTGTATTTTAAAATTATGTTGGAAGCCACCCAGAGTGGCTGGGGAAACCCAGCCAGATGGGTGGGGTATAAATAAATAAAATAACAACAACAACAACAACAACAACAACAACAACAACAACAACAACAACAATTCATTTCAAGTGGGCTGCAGCAGGAGAAGCTATCACTGGACCATGGCCAAAGAACACTACCAGATGTGTCCTTAGTTAGAAGCATGCCCCATTGATCCTGGTTGTTGGGTATATTGTGAAATAAGGATGCACAGAATTGTATATTGCCGTATTTTTCCATGTATAACACACACCCATGTATAAGACATCCCCTGTTTTCGGGGATACAAAATTAAGAAATGGGGGGGGGGGGAGATTGCCAAGAGTTGTTGAGCTTCTTTTGGGGAAAGGATTGCAAAAGAAAACTCACCCGCCGGACCAATGATGACAATCGCGGGCGTTGCCAAACCCACCAATTGTCTGCCTGCTTGCCACCAGCAGCCACCAATCACCCACCCAACCGCAGCAGAAAATCTCCTGCTCGTGGCAGCAACCAATCCCCTGTCCCACCTCTGCACTATCCATGTATAAGATGACCCCCCCCCCAATTTTTGACATTATTTCATAAGAAATAAACCTCGTCTTATGCATGGAAAAGTACGGTAATTTAAGAGTATATCTGCATGAACCTCGCCACCCCCAGGAATCGGATGTATTCCGTCAATGCATCTGTTCCTACATCACACTTGCTGCTTGGCCTGTGGTGCTTCTTATACACATAAACACCCACCCCATAATCTTACAGCTAATCATTTTACTCTACGTCTTACTCCTTTTTTTCCCCCAGAGACTTTCTCAAACTCTCCAATTTAATCATAAATTGCTGAGCTCGGAGTGCAGAAAGTTCATTTTCAGAAGCTCCTTAGAAAGAACGGCATCGGGATGTAAGAGTTTTGACAGCTGACATACGCAGTACTTTAATAACCTGAAAGCCTCCCAAAGTGGTACAGTCAAAATGTTTCCCTGTTGGCCTAGAATTTCAGATTTTTTTATTTTTTTATGGGAAGGAATGAAAAATTACCACCCTCCCACATCTGGGTGAATGGCAGTTGCTTGCTCCTTGAAAAATAGCATGACACAGTTTCCCTTAATGCCACCGAAAAAGGACCATGCCGAAGAAATAATGACATGCAGACACAAGAATGAAGAGAAAAGGCACTGTGAATCCTTCCAGCAGGGACAATTAGGCATGTCCAGCCATTCACCTAAATAGACTAGGTGTAAAAACAGAGATGCAGTCCTGCCTCGGCATCTTCGAGTGTGCAGGCTGCTGTGATTAGTACAAAGGTCTGAAGAGGGTTTTTGCGCATGTTCAGCTGAGTGGTAACTGTAACCAGGACTCATAAGTTGTCCCAATCATGAGGAGAGCTCCTAACTGCATTCAAGAAACATGCTCAAAATATCCTTGTGAGACTGAAGAGGAGCCTGTGTGCATGCCTTTGCCCATAGTTGCCAAGTCTCCCGTATTCCCCGGGAAACCACCGTTTTCCCCGCTGCTCCCAGCCGAAATAACGGATTCCCCCCCCCGGTTTATTCTGGCGCTGCGGCCATTTTGAAACTGGGCGGAGCGTGCTCAGAAGTGACTTTTGGTGCAGCTCTGCCCAGTTCCAAAATGGCTGCAGCGCGACTTCTGGTGCGGCGGCCATTTTAGAACTGAGCAAAGCAGCATCAAAAGTCACTTCTGAGCATGCCAGTTCCAAAATGGCGGCAGCGCTACTTCCAGTCCGATCCCTTATTTTTCAAGAAGGAACTTGGCAGGTATGGCCTTTGCCACGATCCCAATTTTAAACTTTGATTAAAGAAGGCCGCAAGTTGAAGTCTGTGATGCTTGCATAACACTAGGTGAAGAATCCCACGCAGCTTTAAATGCCAGGCCTTTTCGATCATTACTAGCTCCAATAATTCTTGCTTGAAGTGGACCTTGGATCCACCTGGAATGGTTTTAGGGTGTAGCAACCGGTGAGGTGGCATTGGGGCAGGGCTGCGGGGGTGGGGGGCACAACAAGGCTATAGAATGGAGTGTCATCACACAGGTTGCCGCTGAAACTTGAGAGCCCAAAGTCTGCTACTGATTCACCCAGTGCTTTTGTTTTCTTGGGGGATGCAGGGGTACACATACCCCTAAACATTTTGTGCATCTAAGTTTGGCCTCATTGAGGGGCAGTATTTCAATATGAGTAGGAAAATGAGACAGGTAGGTAGCCGTGTTGGTCTGAGTCGAAGCAAAATAAAAAAATTCCTTCAGTAGCACCTTAAAGACCAACTAAGTTTATATTTTGGTATGAGCTTTCGTGTGAAGTGTGCATGCACACGAAAGCTCATACCAAAATATAAACTTAGTTGGTCTTTAAGGTGCTACTGAAGGAATTTTTTTATTTTGCTAGGAAAATGAGAGTACCTCTAAACATTTTTTTTTAAGAAGAAAAGCACTGGATCCACCCATTTTCTGCCCCACTCACCTCATCATGGGGGAAATGAATAGCTGAACGAGGAAGTCTTGTTTTCAAATAATTAGGAGATCTGCATGTTCATTGATACCTTGTCCCCATGGTCATAGGACAAGCAGAGCAGAGTATTCAAGCATGGGGGGGCACGGCCTGATAATTTCTATACAACCTGATATTCCTTTATCTCTCATGTGAATGGTTATCTCTGTGTTCATACACTCCCACAACTTCGGAGGTTGTTCTGGACAGATACTCTAATGTGGATTTCAACTTCCATCCAACTACCATGACCAATGATAAGTGTTGTATTCCTGAAACATTTGGAAGGCTCAGTTCTGGCTATCATTGAGCTAGACTAGAGTCTAGGATAAAACATTGTTGAAAGTGATCATGTGGTGGCATATTATTTGCACTCCATAACCGCTCCTTCTGTTCACTGTCATTTTTGAATTTTGTAACATTCATACAATCTACGTGTTTTAGAAGATACAGCATCCTACTTCTGATATTTTTTATTTCATGGGACCAACACAGCAACTCTTGTTTTCATACTAGATCCCCTTAAGGCACAGAATTGCACTTTAAACACTGAGAATGGATCCTTTTCAACTTGAACATCCTTTTCTAAACAATGTGCAACACCCTGCTTTTCTGTTGGGTTTAAGCATCCAATCTAGAGATTAAAATGCAATAATAACCTGAAGCGCAAGGTCACCCTGAGTTATGTTGGGAGAAAAGAAAATCTATACCTTTCCTCTTGAGATAACTCCCACCTGATGTAAAATTGAGGAGATGCTACAGGTGTCTGCATGAAAGATGTTGCACAAAGCTCTAGGACATCTGGTCAGCTTCTTCCATCCTAGTCTTTTTTTTCCTGCTTAGAAAAATTCAGTTTGTTCTCAGTGCTTGTTAAAACAGGGAGTCTCGATAAGAAGCCAGGGTGATTGACAGGAAGGCAGGCATTATTGCAAGTGACGATTTTTATGCATGAAGGCACTGGGAAGCTTCAGCACATTCATAGAATCGCAGAATCATAGAATTGTATCCTCGATGCTTTGTTATTTTCTCAAGGCTGCAATCGTATGCACACTTTTGTGACATTGAGTCCCATTAAACTTAATGGGCTTGCTTCTGAGTAGGTATCAGGGAGGGTTTTCTCAGTTCGCATCTGAATTGAAATGTACCAAATTCCCCAAATCAATAGGTGAACAGAAACACAGCCATCCTTTGAAATTCACATTTCCCTCAATTTTGTGATGCAGTTCTACAACCAAAAAGTACACAAGCCTTGCATATATTAGAGGGGGGAAGGGGTTCCGGTTTCCGCCTGCAGGAATGGCGGACCTGTTTTCCATCTCTCTGACCTTTGTAAGGAATTTGGCGGTTGCTAGGGGAGTAAATGGCAACCCCCTACCCTCTCCGGGGGTTACGGAGAGGGGCCGCTGGCCCGCGATGCCCCCAGACCCACTCCGACTGTTTTTGGAGTGGGGGGAGCTTGGGCTGAGCACTTACAAGGGCCAGGACTCCCGGACGCTAATCTGCATGGCGGGGATTTCCATGGTTAAAGAAGATAATTAGGCTTAAATCTATGGACATACTTCAGAAGGAGGGAAAGAAGCGCTGTTTACTGCTGAGAAATTTATGCTGCCGAGTGAGAGGAGTCAAAGATTGTACTGCATCTGGAAGAAGGATTGATGGGGACGGAGCGATAAGGGGAGTGAGTTTTTATTTTATTTTTTTTCTTCATATTGTTGCCTCGTACCTTCCCGGACGCGATGTCCTGGCTTGTTTGGAGTGAAAGAGAAGCAAAAGACTGTGTGAGTTGAACCTTATAACTGTTGTTACTGAGCATATTTTTTTAAAGATGTGGAGTTGCCGATGAGAAAAGCCCCCCCCTAGTCGGACGGAAGGAGTTCTGAATGCGTTCGGAGGATTTATGAGCTGTGACGCACTTTAAATTGGAGCAGCGACCTGAAGCTAAGTTCAGCTATAGGGCAAGGAGATCCATTAATTTACCAAGAGTCTATGGTTTGATGTTTGGGTCTCCTGCCTGGAAAAGCTGTAAATTCTATAATGATCGTAAATCTTCATGGCTATGAGAGAAAAGCGAAAGTGATTTGAGCTTTTTAAGATGGCGCTACTTCAAATTGCTTCAACGCAACAGGAGCTCCATTAAGAAGATTTATGGGGAGGCTGGACTGATTAACTCACACAGGAGAAAGAACATCTGTGAGACTTTGTTTGATATTTATATCAGCAGCTGGGAAACAATCGTGAAAGTGGAAAACATCTATGTGACTGTAAGGGGAAGATCTGGATTATTATGAACTTGAAGGACGATTTGAACTTTAGAAAAAAGACGGCAGTGGACAGTTGCGAGGAATTCCCAATTTCTTGAAGCATGGGAACCCAAATAAAAAATTCTTTAGATGATTTGGCATAACATTCGGTCTGATTGATATATATATGTGTATAATTTGAAATATTGAATGTGATATAATTGGTTTTAATTGGAAAATTAATAAAAATATTTTTTTAAAAAAAAAAATATTAGAGGGGGGAAGTAAATTACAGCACTTGCAAAAAATGTTCATCAAACTGAACAAAAATTCCTATATGAAGATGCATTAATTAAGATGCCTTGCAAACGTGCACATGAATTTTCATGCATACATTTATTTTGAAAGAATTGCAAATTGATGCAGAACTGGGGCAAACAGAAGCTGAAAGAAAGTGAACATAGCACAAACCGTACATACTTACCTATTTCTAAGCAGAAATGCATAGAATTGTATATAAAATACATCTTTAAGACAGAGCTCATTATATAAAAACAAAATATATCTATTAGCATTGAGGTTCAGATCCTGGGTAGTTGGAACGTCAAGTTTGTGAAACAAAATAATCTTTTTAGAATATGACAAGTGAAGTTGAAATTCAGATTAATAGATCTTCAGGTGTTATCATTGCTGGTGTGAAAATTGAATTTTGTGAGCATTCTCAGAATATTCGAATTCAACATTTTCAGCTGGGAGGGCAATATTTTTTCTCCGTGTAACTGCAGAAACATACATTGACTGGAAGATAGGGAACAGTCTGGTCTCAGCCCTATCCCATAGCCTGTTTGAAAAAGCCTGTGGGCTTGATGAGCCCACAGAAACATAGAGAAACCCAGGCCACATAAACAAAAAAAGTGAGGTGGCCTATTCCAAGCATTGATGGCTTATTCATTTTTGCATCCACATTTTGCGGACAAGTGAGGAGTCATAAACGAGGACTTTGATTCCTGCTTCAGTTAGAACATCCATAAAATCTAAGCAGTTCTCCCAGTTGGTACCCTCCCAATGTTTTCCTCCCATCATCCCTAACTATTGGCCATGCTGGCTGAGGCTAATGGGAGTTGTAGTTCAAAATCAGCTAAAGAACACTAGGTTGGGAAAGACTAACTAGGAGAATGGGCTTCCTCTAGCGACTGTGCTTTCATAAGGAGGCCCACCTCTGAGAACCCATCTTCTAATATCATTGGAAGTCACATCCGTAAGCATTTTTGCAATAATGCAATAATGTTAAATTAAGAAAAAGCTTCATGCATCACTGCAGAAACATTCTGGGCTGCAAAGTTTGGGAGGCATAATAATACGAATGTGTACAGAAAACTACTTTACACCACATGCCACTGAAATTGCATAAGAAATGTCAGTGCTCTTAAGGCAGAGCTATACAATAGTCTCCCGCTCTCCAAAGAAGCACAAAGATAGGATCACATCTCAGGCAAGAGCACTTCTCTCATTTACAATAGTCTATATACTCCTAGGATGTCATATTTTAATAAGGCACCAGAGTCTTACTGAAAGGGCAGGGATCAATCCTCAGCAAACCAGTCAAATGCACACTGAACTTGAATCCAAATTAGTGCTTCTAAAAGGCTGTCCTTCATTCTTCTGTACAAGTTAAACAAGCACCTCTCCACTTAACACATGCCATGCAATTCTTTTGTACACTGTGCTCCCTCCTCCTTGCCTTGCGACTCCCCCGACTCCCCCCTCTTTGAAGCACTGTAGGCTCTGGTACAAAGGATTTAGAGTTACATTGAAAAGCTGTAATTGCCTGCTTGAAACGACTGAGTAGAAATATAGTTTCCCCCCCGAGAGGGAAAGGCATGGCTAGAAAATTCAGAACACAGACAAGAAAATGTGAACACCGGGGGCTCAGCAAAAGAATGGTCACCTTAGCAAGAGTATCAGGAGCACCAGTCTGCACATGCTCAAAGGAACTCTCTTCCGTATCATGTCCTACTGAAAACAAGTCCCGGAGACAAGTGTCACGGTCTGGTTGGCAGGAGGTAGCAGTCCCGACTCAGGATGTCAGGACCAGAGGCAAGATGGCAGGGTGGAAGCAGGAACAGGAGTCCAGGTGGCATAGGGCTGCGGGTCAAGCAGCAGGAAGTCGCAGGGTCGAAGAACCGAAGGTCGGGAAGCAGGGTGTCACAAAGGTGAAGGTCGAGGAGCAAGGAGTCACGAAGGCGAAGGCCCGAGGGTTAAGGAGCAAGACATTGGCAAGGCAAAGGTCCAAGGGTCGAGGAGCAAGGAGTCATGAAGGCGAAGGCCCGAGGGTCAAGGAGCAAGGTGTCGGCAAGGTGAAGGTCCAAGGGTCGAGGAGCAAGGCGAAGGTCCAAGGAGCAAGGCGAAGGATCAAGGAACAGGAGGCCAGATGCAACAAGGCAGGTATCATGTTGCTGTGGCAAAGAGCTGAAGGAAAATGCTGAGCTTTTATCAAGTGGCCTCACCTGAGTGGCCACTCTTTGCTTCTCCAGCACAAGCTGAGGCAGGCCCCAGTCCTGCAAAGCACTACAGGCCCCAGAGCCCGACTCCTGCCCATACTCCTGACAACAAGTCCCCGTAAGTCCTGACTTTGTCTTTCACCTGCTACATGCAGAAATCTGAATGGAAGAATTGGAACTCCAGAGATATATTAAAAGAACTGCAGAGATACAAAAGCATTTCATTTTAAATTGAAACAGATGGATGGTGTTTCTTTTTCCACTTTCCTTTCTTGCAGGCCGTACCAATCTTGATCCTTGATTAGTGACATAATTAAGAGATTTTTGAAGCTTAAAGGAGATTGGCAGAGTCCGTGACTGCATTCCTCTAATCTCAGTCTTACATCCATCTATTTAGTCATTTCTGTTTGCTATGAGGATCTCATTAGAAGCTGTCTTAAATAGGTTTTGTTGGTGCAAAGCTCATTGTCTAACATTTGCTACCTAGACAAATTCCATTCACCGAAACCAGCAGTTACTAATCCAGCAGAATATGACAAGTTTCCAACAGGAAAATAAGGATCAGAATCTCCCTAGAAACCTGGAAAAACGTATTTTTATATATACAGTGGTACCTCAGTTTACAAACACAATTGGTTCCGGAAGTCTGTACTTAACCTGAAGCGTACTTAACCTGAAGCGTACTTAACCTGAAGCGAACTTTCCCATTGAAAGTAATGGAAAGTGGATTAATCCGTTCCAGACGGTCCGTAGAGTACTTAAACTGAAGAGTACTTAACCTGAAGCGAACTTTCTGATTGAAAGTAATGGAAAGTGGATTAATCTGTTCCAGACGGGTTCGCAGAGTACTCAACCTGAAACGTACTTAACCTGAGGTATGAGGTATGAGTGTAATTGCTTCCGGAAGTCTGTACCTAACCTGAAGTGTACTTAACCTGAAGTGAACTTTCCCATTGAAAGTAATGGAAAGTGGATTAATCTGTTCCAGACAGGTCCGCGGAGTACTTAAACTGAAAATACTCAAACCGAGGCGTCCTTAAACCAAGGTATGACTGTACACAAATACACAATATAGACATATAAAAATCACATACAAAGCATTGCATTGTTGTTGTTGTTTAGTTGTTTAGTCGTGTCCGACTCTTCGTGACCCCATGGACCAGAGCCAGCCACGCCAAGCACTCCTGTCTTCAAGCATTACATTAAAACATCACAATACTAGCCTTTTCCTTTTAAGCCTTTTCCTTAAAAGTGACCTTAAAGAAGAAAACATCCCAAAGGGCTGACTGAGGCAGGCAGCTGATTCTGCAGTTTCACTGTATCTGTACTTAAAAGCAGTCATGAAAACATGGGAGAATAAATGTTTAACATAATAATATAATAATCATAATATTCACAGAAAGCTTAAAAAATGAATGGCGTAAAATATACTCCTTCGTGGAATACAAGGTGCATTTTTCCACCAAATATTCGTGAATGTTGCCAAATAAACTCATATTTTGTGGGAATGTTCCAACCATGAAATTGTTTGGTCATACAGTCTAAATCACAAATAGCCCGCCAAGCAGAAGTAAAGTCAAGATGATTCGCATCACCCCTAGTAGCCCGAATTTTATCAGTCCTTCCCCCCCCCCAGAAATGGCGATGAATGTGACTTTTTAAAACCATAGATCCATAGAATAACAAGGTGGATCCTTCTACCCTTAAGAGATCACTAGATGAGAGGCAACAAACCAGTACAGAAGTGTTTGTTGAGATGTAAGGTCTCCATTAACATCATCAAAAACGGATAAGAGACAAAGTTTAGCATCCAAAATTAATTGTTGGGGATTGTTGTTGTTGTTTAGTCATTTAGTCATGTCCGACTCTTTGTAACCCCATAGACCATAGCACGCCAGGCACTCCTGTCTTCCACTGCCTCCCGCATTATTGGGCATTATTGCTGGCAATCTCCATTACAAACCTGCTTCCAGAACTTGTGTACATAATTACATCCCCACCATATATGCCAATATGCTTCCCGTACCTTACAAGCCCGCCGACATAAGGGGTATCAGATTTTATAATATGGGCCAGGTTCACATTAAAATGTAAAGCAAATTGAATTTCTCCCGCACCCCTAGCCATAGTTCAGTGGGTGGATTGCAGAGCAAAATTAATGCCGCTTCCTTGCAAATAGGCCTGTTAACCTCCTGCTAGTGGCATCAGTCTCACCACTCCTTCATTTCCATGTTGAAAGAGAGGCTGCAAATTATTTTCCGGAGACTTCATCTCTTATGTGCTAAGTGCGATGGAGCTTTTATTAAACATACTGTTTTATTTTAAATAGTACTTTATGAAACATCACTGTACGAAAACCAAGATGTGGGAGCAATCTGTGAAGACAGGAATGATGTCTCCCCAGGATGGTGGGGTATTTAACCTCCCATTTTTACATTTTATATTTTGAGCTGCTTTTCTTCCCAGGCAATGTTAATATAAATTAATCAAACACAGGAACAGCAGAGGATTCAAATGATGAAAATAAATCACGTCTGATAGTTTCAACAGATAAGAAACGCTCCTTCCTCTATTAAAAGATAAAATTATTTTACATAGTGCAGATTGATCAAATCTGCAGTAAAGTCATAACACAACCCCCATCACCATCAAGTAGAATTTTTTTTACACATCTGATAAGCCTCTTGTGTTTAGTTATTGGTGTGTTTTATTGGCAGAAGAAAATTCCAAAGTTTTACAGCCCAATCCTACGCATATTTACTTAGAAATAAATCTCACTGAGTTGGGCAGAAATTTTCACACCCCATAGCCAAACTGAAAGCACAGGGACTACTCAAGGCCTCACTAAGTCATCTGCTTTCACAGTATCTCTGTTTGCAAGCATTTTACTCAGCTATGTCGTCACCTTTTAACCTTTGCTGTTCTTCTTTCAGTTCATCACAACCCAAGATTTGCCTCTTTTCCTCATTATTCACATTTTATGCTCTGCCTAAAAATTACTCACGGGGAGCAGAAAAGTCTCTATGTATGTGATGACATCCGCACAGATGCTGTTAGCCCAGAGATGGAAAGAAAATAAAGTCCCTACCAGAGAAGAGTGGCAAATCAAATTGTTGGACTATGCCGAAATGGCAAAACTGACTGGAAAGCTCAGGAACCAAGAAGAACAAAAATTCAACAAAGAGCAGGTGGCGCTGTGGGTTAAACCACAGAGCCTAGGGCTTGCTGATCAGAAGATTGGCGGTTCGAATCCCTGCGACGGGGTGAGCTCCCGTTGCTTGGTCCCAGTTCCTGCCAACCTAGCAGTTTGAAAGCACGTCAAAGTGCAAGTAGATAAGCGTTTCCGTGTGCTGCTCTGGTTCGCCAAGTTCAAGATGTTGCTCCTGATATATAAAACTCTTAACAATTTGGGATCTGTTTGTGTGCGGTTATCACCTTAACCCATATATGTCCACTTTACTGTTTCTATATGCAGAACTGTTACAGTTGCCACATAATACACATTCTGAAATAATATGAAATAAATTTTGGAACTCCTTATTGATACCAGGCAGGTGCCTTCATTGCACTATTTTCAGTGCCTGTCTAAAATATTTATGTATATGCAAGCCTATCCAGACACTTAGATTATTGTTATGATTTATTAAATTTATATATTGCCCTTCATCCAAGGATCACAGGATAGTTTACAGTCTAAAAACACAAAAATACACAATAACAAACAAACAAAAGTACCCTCCCCCCAAGTTTAAAAGGCTATAGTTTGTTTAATTAACCAAAAGCATGGGTGAAGAGGAATGTTTTCGCCTGGCACCTAAAGATATGTAATGAAGGCGCCAGGCAGGCCTCCCTTGGGACAGCATTCCACAAATGGGGAGCCACTTCAGAAAAGGCCCATTCTCATGTTACCACCCTTCAGACGTCTCATGGAGGAGGCACAAAAAGAAGAGCTCAGATGATGATTACAGATCCAGGTCAGTTCATATGGGGAGAGGCGGTCTTTGAGGTATTGCGGTCCCATACCCATCAACTGTCCGAATTTGAGTTGGATATCCTGGAGTTAGAGAAGCCATCCTGACTTCTCATTGGATTCTAGGACATCCCAGTTTTGGCTCCCATGAGAGCATGGCACCCAAAGACATGTGCTTTGAGGGGCATGCTGTCACACAAGTCATGTGACCTGTGTGAGAGTGCAGCCCCAAAAGACGCACACTCTGATTTTCTTCTGAGGAATGTTGGAGGGTATGCAAGAGAAAGCAATGGATTCGGAAGTGTAACCTCATCAAAATCAGGCCACTTTCCATCTATCCGGTCTAGGAACCACCCACTAACAATACCTCATTCTTATCTGGATTGAGCTTCAGTTTACTGATTCTCATCCAGTCTATGACCGAGGCAACACAATAGTTCAGCACATCCACTGCCTCACCTGCTGATGAAAGGGAGAAGCAGAGCTGTGTGTCATCAGCATATTGTGGACAATGTACTCCAAAACTCTGGATGACCCCAGCCAACGGTGTCAGGCACATGTTAAACAGCATGGAGGCAAAAACCAAACTCTGAGGAATCCTACACTGAAGGCTTCATGGGGCCAAAGAACACTCCCCACTCTTGAAATGAGGTTGATGTGTTTCAAGCTTTTTTCTTTTTGCTGTGAATTATAATTAAATTTAAATATTTTAAAGTGTTTTTAAATGGTTTAAATTGATGAATTTAATATTTCTTGTAAACTACTTAGAACCAAGCTGCACATACATTTTGGTAAATAAATAACCTTGGCAAATCTGTTTTCTGCCTTCAATTCTACTAAAGAAGTTTTTTCCCCTCCCTAATTTAATCTCTAGATACTTATCCTAGTATCTTTCCCCCTAGGGAAAGATGAACAGGACAAATCAGGGGGACTTCTCAATATTTTTTGCCCATTTTTTGCCCCTTTGATAAATGTTCCCCATATTCAATCTTCTTTTCCTTCTTGGGCTGGTGGTGGTGTAGTGCAGATAACTGAATTACAAAACAGCAAGCCCCTTATTCCCATCTCACTTCTACTGGAAACTCACAGCACATTTTGAAATTCCATCATGGAATATACATCTACTTAGGGGTTTTGACCAAACTGGCATGTAACTCACCATGTGAAGCAAACCGATGCATAAGCAGTTCCTAAATGGAATGAAAACCAATGTGGTCAACATGTCTGTCCAGGGGCATCCAACTAATTCCTGCCTGGAAATGCCTTCTGTGCAGAGTGGCATTTAATGTGCACACTGGTTTCTGTATGGTTTCCAAATGCTTGGAGACTGCGGAACATTTTGGAACAAGATGAGCCTGTACAAAGGATGGGTCCCGCTGGAATGCTGGTGCATAACATCAAAAAGATGCCAGAGCAGGTTACAAACTGACTTCTGCAAAGAAGTTGACAGGAGGTGGAAAGGAGCCAGGCCAAGGTGGCTCCCTAATGCTAAGGGATGTCAATGTTTCATGCCATCAAAGTGGGGGCTAAGTGGAACATGGCAATGAGCACAAAGAAGCAAATTGCAACAATTTAAACTGGCCGAAGAAGGAGTCACAGGAGAAGTTGCACAAAAGTGGACCTTAGGAAAAGGATACCACTGCCAGCAAACCTTTAATATGTATTTTCTAATCCAAATGCAAAGAGAGAGGACATGAAAAACTTTTAAACCTGTGGATAAAAAAAATTAACTCAGATCTGTGATGCTAGGGAGAAGTGACCCAGGGGTCAGCAAATTTTTTCAGCAGGGCGCCGGTCCACTGTCCCTCAGACTTTGGGGGGGGGCAGACTATATTTTTTTGGGGGGGGGGATGAACGAATTCCTATGCCCCACAAATAACCCAGAGATGCATTTTAAATAAAAGAGCACATTGTACGCATGTAAAAACACACTGATTCCCAGACCATCCATGGACAATTTAGAAGGCGATTGATTGGGCTGGATCCGGCCCCTGAGCCTTAGTTTGCCTACCCATCTTCTAAGATACCTGCTCTATATCTGGATAAGATGGTGTGACTATCTTTCAGTCATAGTCGGCCACCTGTAAGATAGGAATGATAATGATGGCTAGCAGCCTTCTTCCCCAGCTTGGTGTTTTCCTGATGTTTTGGACTACAACTCCCATCAGCCATCACAGCCATTCTTGCTCAAGGGAGCTGTAGTCCAAAAGTTCTGGAAACCATCAAGCTGAGGAAGAATAATGCATTGGGTCGGTTATCCAGGAAAGATTCATGTGCAGGAGAGCCCAGTAAGAAAATTACCAAGGTGCTCCACAACTTTGCAAAGTCGTTGCACAAATGATGAACCAAAATGCAAAGAAGTAAGAGGTGTAATATCCACAAGTGATCCCTCCCCCCTCCTCAGGCACTTCTAATGTACCTAAAAGTGGGGCATCAATTTCCCCAAGCGCTCCACGTACTACACTCATGATAACCCATCTCCTCGCATTACATGAAGGGATTTCTGCTGCAAGGGGAGTCTGCTTCCACTAGCAGATGCTTGCTCATTTGGCATGGGCTGTGCCTGACAGGAGGAAAGGAAGAAGATTTTTTTCCTCATTACTCAAGCCATCTCTCAGGTACTAAGTGAGACGTTTGAATTTTGTAGACCCCAGAGAGTTTATGATTATGCTGGACAGCATCCAAGACAGGATTCATAGACCATTTTACGTGTTCGCGGGCACATAAACTCCAATGACGATGACAACGCAAGCTGTAAGGGAACTGGACTCAGGTGGAACAACAATACTGGCAGCATATGCTCGATCTGAAAAAAAAAACAAGCACTTGCAGCTCCTGAGACCAGCTGTTGTTGCTTTTCGGGTACAGAACTTGTTTCAGAAAGGAACTGAAATATACTTGGAGTCCTGTAGCGACTTCATGCTCTTTATTGCAGCTTGTAAAATAGTGAATGGAATGCCCCCCCCCAAATCTCAGGCTTTTATATATATTATTTACACAATGAGTCCCGTCTGATTGGCTAATTCTGCTTCCCTCCTGGGGCCTGATTGGTCTTCTCCTGCAGGCCAATCAGTTTTTGCCTTATACAATCCTACCAGCCTAATAGGCTGATTAACTCCATCCTGGAGCCTGATTGGTCTTCTCCTGCAAGCCAATCAGTTGTTGCATTCTAGGATCCTACTTGCCTATTGTTTTAGGATCCAAGCTTAGTACTGCACATAACAGGAACGGAGGTTTAATCTAAAATATGTGACTATCGTATTGCCAACGAATCACTGAGGACTGCAGTCATTCTTACTACATTTGAGGGAGTGGGGATTGAATTAATGGCTATAGATTTACAGGCAACAGCAAAAAAAATTCTGGGCATCTAGTTACCAGAGTAACAATGTGCAAAAACAAAGAGCTTAATACTGCAGTGGCTTGATCCACAGAGCTAACATCACGTAGAAAACGCAACCTGCTGAAATTGGATACTTACTGAGGAGCTTCCCCCCCCCTTCCTTCTATTTAACGGGCGCTGTACTTTTCAATGTAAGGTATAATTGCAACAATGCAATACCTTCGTTTTACATACAATCTCAAAGAAGAAGAACTAATTCTAGTTTTGTCTCCATCCTTCTCCCTGCTGAATTATACAAAGCCAACACTGGAGAATAAAAAGGAGGAAGCTGACAGCCATAACCATCCTCTGGACCAGTTGTAATAAGAAACCAGGTGGGTAAGGGCTAGCTGAGGGCGGACTGAGTTTCATGGGGGAATATCCCATTTTCTGTAATGCACCAGCCTCCATGGGATAGAACACTACAATCCTTTAAAAAAAATCATGTTCATGTTTGGAAATCACCCTGAGGTCACACTTGATAAAGAATGGTGTAGAAACCAAATAAATGAACATACACCAGGTCTAACCAATCTAAAATCTATATAAAGGTAAAGGTACCCCTGATCATTAGGTCCAGTCGTGACCGACTCTAGGGTTGCGGCGCTCATCTTGCTCTGTTGGCCGAGGGAGCTGGCGTACAGCTTCCAGGTCATGTGGCCAGCATGACTAAGCCGCTTCTGACGAACCAAAGCAGCACATGGAAATGCCGTTTACCTTCCCACCAGAGCGGTACCTATTTATCTACTTGCACTTTGAGGTGCTTTCGAACTGCTAGGTTGGCAGGAGCTGGGACCGAGCAACGGGAGCTCACCCCGTCACGGGGATTCGAACAGCCAACCTTCTGATCAGCAAGCCCTAGGCTCTGTGGTTTAACCCACAGCGCCACCCGCGTCCCTATAAAATCTATATACTTCTTGCTAATTGCAGGCATCAATGCTAAGAACACACAAGGAGACTGATGGGTTAGGTCCGTGGTCCATCTACTCCAGCATCCCTGTTCTCATAGTGGCCAGCCAAATGCTGATGGGAAGCTTGAACATTGGCCACTCCTATTTAATTTCCAAATGTCCAAAGAGAGCTCTCCCTACATGACTATGTTACACATTGCAGGTTGGGTGAGTACATAAAACATCCCTGCTTTTGTCCTATAGGCATCTTCAGGCATTTGATTTGTTCCATGATCTCTTCTCTTCTCAACTGTTGTGTACAGCACATTTCTTCACTACTGAATTTCCTCCACTTAGATTGCTAAAAGCCAAAATTCCCATTACATCTGAGTTGGGAAATTTCTCATTTTTTAATACTTTCTGAACCCAATGCTGTTTAGTTCAGTTCCTAAATCCATCTAACACCATACCTCTCCTGGTGTTTCAATGATACGGACCTATAGCAGATAATGCAGGGAGTTCCTATTTTAATCAAACTTAATTATGTACTCAGACAAGCAATTTTTCTTGGCTAGTTGCTTCATTCTTCATTACACCTTCTCTCTGGGGAACAGCAAGCTTATCTCAAGATGGAAATACCCTCTTTCGCCAAATGTTTGATAGACAGCAACAAAATGCACAAATTCATATACAATATGCAATTAGCATTGTCAAAGGATAGATTTAAGTAGGGTCTGGTCTGTTTTAGCCATTAAATCTGACACTTGATAGAAGAAATCATTTGGGCTGCCTTTCTTGGTGTAGCAGTCTAAACAGTACTGACACCTTCAATGTAACACTGCTGATACAATGATGTTCTAAAATTAAAATTTCAGACCACCTAATTTACAAGGCTGCTAAGATATCTATATCTATATAAAAATACTTGGCATGCTCAACAAAAGGGGCAAGTCAAATCAAATCAAAAAATTTATTGCATTAGTCTTTTGGCCATAGCACATAACACATTAAATAAATAAATAAATAAATAAATAAATAAATAAATAAATATCCTAGCTGTAACCTACCGCTATTATACAGAGCATGTATCGAAAACACTTACAAAACATCGGATATAAAACAGAATTTGGCAAAAACTAGGATGCATCATGTGTGTTTTGTCCATTGGAGAATGTTTAGTGAAATCCGTGTCTAGAGAAAATTAGCCAGTCGAGAGACCTCTGAGTTTCAGGGCCTGCAAGATATAAATGGCCACTCCATGGGTAACCCTGGGGTTAGCGTCCACCAATAGAAATTTCATGCGGTCATCTTCCAAGGTGATAAGTGAAGGAATTAGTATGAGGAGCCTTGGTCTTATTGCGTCGTATAGGGGGCAGTGAAAGAAAAAATGGATGAAATCCTCTATCTTTCCCTTGTTGCACGGGCAGAGTCGGCGATCGGGGGGAGTGTTGGAAAATATACCCTGTAAGAATGCTATGGGAATGGAATGGAAGCGGGCAAGTGTGAAGGCCCTTCTTTGTGAAGCGTTCGTCAGGTCGCTCAAATAGTGAGCCATAGTTCTTACTGCCTTCACGTGAGGATACCACGTGGATAGGTTGGCCGCATTAGATAGGGCCAGGGCCAGCACTTCGTCCCTATCTAGAATCCATTTACGGATTTTATCATTGTCCCAAATGATCAGAGCGGAGAAAGCTGGGAGGGAATAACGTTCACAGATGGCCTCCATGCCTTTTGACCAAATGTGGCTGCCAGTAAAGGCTAGAAAGGCTTGTTTGGCAAGAAGCGAGTTGGGGGCTTCTGCAAGAGATTTATAATAAGTGATTATCCTGATGTGAGCTCTTGCCACAATAGATGGCAGTCCCAGTTCCATTCTTAATTGGGTGGGGATTGTTCCGTTGGGGAGACCCAAGAACTTTCTTACCAGGAGGTTTTGCAGGGTCTCCAGGCATTGGAGTGCTTTCAAATTCCACCCCCATATTTCCACCCCGTATAGCAACATTGGAGGGATTTTGCTGATGTAGACCTTTCTTATTGGCGAGTCAAACTTGTTTTTCTAACAAAGCCAGGAATGGCATCCCAGGACAAAGAGTTCTTGGGAATGATCAGTAGCAATAGGCCAACACAAGCCCAATTGAAATGAATGATTTCTGGTGAAAAATGTTCCCAGTCCATTCATTTCATTGGGTCTGGCATAAGATTACCTTGCCATAGATCAGTGGTGTAGTGGTGTTTGCCAGTGCCCAGGGCGTGGAGGGTGAGCTGGCTGCACCAGCCCAGCCACTGGAGCCAAGAGGGGCCACTCTACACTGCCTGCCCCATGCCCATGGAGAGGGGCCTCAGGCTGAGCCATGCTGGGGTTACCCCTTGCCCAACTCCCTCTGTCTGAGACTGTTCATCATCTGAGTGAGGAGCGAGCGAGCGCTGGCTGAGCAGCCATTCAACAAGGAGGGCGGGGGATGTGATGGTGAGGCCAAGCTGGCTGAGCAGCCATTCAACAAGGAGGGCGGGGGATGTGATGGTGAGGCCAAGCTGGGTTCTGGAGCCCAGAGACTTCCATTGACTGACGGGGTGGGACAGGGATCCCTGCATGGGGGCACCTGGTTTGCACCCCCTCAAAATTGTGTGCCTGGGGCCATGGCCCTGCTGCCTCCCCCATGCTACACCCCTGCAATGGATTGCACCCAAATACATTTCACACCTTTGGGATCAATAAGCATCTCCATTCTGATGTATTTTCTTTTTAAAATATTTTTATTTGATTTTCAAAAAGAAAGAAAAGAAAGAAAGAAAAAACAGAAAAGAAAAAGAATAAAGTTACATCAAAATATCATACACATTCCCGAATTAAGATTACTCTGAATCTCCTGACTTCCCCCTTCCCATCCATGGGTCCTCTTAATTCTGTTTTCATCTGCATATCCGTACTTCTCCAAATTTTTCATCTTCCTAAATTATCTGTAGTTTCTGTTACATTACAAGTGTATTTAGAATCCTGCTAATGTTTTGACCTGTTTACAATGATTATGTATATACACGATAAACATTTCCCATTCTTTTTTAAATTTCTTGTCTTCTTGGTTCCTGAGCTTCCCAGTTAGTTTTGCCATTTCGGCAGAGTCCATCAACTTGATCTGCGATTCTTCTTTGGTTGGGGATGTCTCTTCCTTCCATCTCTGGGCTAGCAGCAATTCTGATGTATTTTCAACTGTGTCCATCATACCTCAAATACACCTACAGTATATGAAAAATAGCTCTTCCCCCCAATTCATGCCTTTTAAACAGGAGCAGCACACCCGATGGGCAGTGGCGGAGCAAGGTGGGGGCAGACCGCCCCGGGTGTCATTAACAAGGCGGTTGACATTCGGGGTGCTGCCCACCCATGATTCCTGCCTACCATGATCCATTGGGGGAAGAGATGGAGCTGCACTGCTTTGCCTTCTCTCCTTTGTTTTGACAGCCCTGCGCTCCCGGGCTGCTGTAGAAGGCGTGCAGGCAGGCAGTGAGAGGATGGGAAGGAGGAGGCAGGCAAGCAAACAAACAAACAAAAAGCCTCCCCCCAAAAAGCTCAACAACTTTGGTCAATCCTTCCATTAAAAAAACTCAGTAACTCCTGGCAATGACAATGGGTAGGTCACAGCCAGTTTTCTTACTCTGTGAGTAGGTTGCAGTCTCTTGGGAGTCCAACTAGATTTAAAAGTGTATGTGGGGTGTGTGAGAGAGAGAGACAAGAAATTGTTTATTGTTTGCACCGGTTACCACCTGACCTTGCTTCGCCACTGCAAATGGGGTGGAGGTACAGCAATAGTCTTCCATTGGTCCTGTATCACATCCACATACATGTTCTAGAAAAGTGAAAGGGCATTGGAGACTTTCTTGATTCAGGCATTTGTGTGTTCCACCTACAACAGGTGCATTAGGTTTTCAAAAAAGCACCCCATGCAATATATAAAATTGGACACAGTAAGCCATACTATGACGCCTACAATGTAGGAGAGGGCAGCAAGGGTGCGGCTGTATGACTTGCAGCATAATGGCTCTGCAGGTGTGGCTGTGAAGCCCTGGCCTCACCTTTCCACATCCTGGTAAGTGGTACAAACTCTGCTGCTGAGAGGCTGTCACTCCAGACATCGACATGGATGGGACTATGAACCGACCCCAGAAGTGCTTTTCCCTTCAGTTGGAGCAATTGGGAGTCTCAAAGCAGCAAGAAAATGGTGAATGTAGAATCCCTTTTTGCACCTGCTGATTTAGTTTAGTTATAAACGCTTAGGTTTGCTATTGTTGAAATGAGTTTATGAAAGGGAAACATTGCTAAAGACAAATGAAGTAAAGAGAGCTATAAAAAAAACAGAAGGGAGAATAGTACAATGAAAATGTGTGTGTGTGTGTGTGTGTTTAATGGATTTGTGGGGGGACTACCCACTCCTTGTGACATCACACATTGCCACACAGAGAAGCAAACAAACCTGTATGTAGTCGTCTTTGTACTCTGCTTGCTATCCTGAAGATATATTATCCTATAGTCCCATAGTATGTCAAGTGTCTCTCTGAAACCTAAACAGATTATGTCCACTGCTTCATACCTATCTTACTCTCTCCTTTTGCCTCGTGATAAGACAAAGATTTATATTCTTATTCTCCTCAGTGGGGTCCATCAATCTCAGTCAAGTTGCCTGTCTCAGCCGCAAACCTCCATATATCAGAATTGGGTTAAGCGTAATGTTGATAAATGTGAAGAATACTTTATGGACATATGGCATCAACATATTCCATCATTCTTGATACTTGACATCTTACCAAGTGACAGGATATATATATATGGCTTTCCAACCAAAGAGTAATAATTTGGATTAAATCAGGAGTTCAGTTGCACCCTTTCCCCCAGGGAATGCTTTCCTTTGCTGTGAGTGAATTTGGCCGTGAAATTCACTTGGGGGAAAAAGGTCCTAGTCGAAAAGTATCTCTGCACCGCAATTGCACACAACTGGGTTTTGAGTGACAACAAGACTATATATTTCGGCTACTGCAGACTCTTTATAGCAAGCTAACCTCCTATCAGTACTGCTGCTACTCCCTAAATGTGTGTGTGCGCGCACCCCCCCCCCTTGAAAGGCCTCATCCAGGAGGAAGGAAGGAAAAGGAAGAAAGTGACACATGCTATTCTTACTATGCGCAATGTCATTTGAGGCAGCATCTATAGTGCCATCTAGCTGAGAAACGAGAACATGTAGCAAGCACAGAATGTAAACTTTTTTTCCAGATGTTTGCTCAATCTTCCTTCAGTGCGATCATCACTCAATATGTTCCTCCACAAATTGCCATATAGCTGTTTTTTCCCCCTCTTGCCTTTGAACATTTGCAGTATCAGTTTCAAACTTGCCCCTCGTAGGGAAAGGAAGAGGTACATCAAGAGCTGGGATTAAGGAGGCTATACTTAATTAAATGAACACAGCAAGAACAGTCTAGCTATTAAGTCCAGGATGGAGGGAGCTGGTCATAACCCTTTTGCTGCAATAAACACAGAGAAAGAAGACATGTCCAGACCTTTTATTTATTTGTACAAAGCATGGTAGTTATCCCACACTTTGAAGTAGAATTATCCCGTCACTGCAAAAGTTCTGCTCAGAGAAACCATGTCAAATTGCACTGAAAAGTCTGGGATAACAGCCACCAACTGGCAATGTCATATAACCTCTGCATGAAAGTGTCGGAGGTGACAATGTATAATTTTTGCACAAGTTTTTTGTGACTGCACTAGCATGAATGCCCAATAAAAACAGCTGTTCCGGAAGCTCCCTGAGATGGAAAGTCAGCTAAGATATCCAACTGGCACAATTTATCTCTCCCAGCTGTATTCGAGAGATTGTTCAAATCTCTCACAGGAAGTGTTATCTATGAAGTATCTAATATGCTGGTTCCAATATCCAATTTTCAATCGCAAGTTTGATGAGCTCTCAATTCCAGTTTCCATGCTCTGGAAACAAACAGCCCACCCATTGGCAAAAAAGGGGGATAGCATCACACTAAAACAAACATCAAGGTTGCAGCATTTTGAGGCCCTTTAGTTTGGAGAAAAGGCGAGTTAGAAGCGACATTATAGAAGCTTATAAAAAATTCCATGGCACTGAGGAAATGGATAGGGGGGAAAGTTTTTCTCCCCTTCTCATAACACTAGAACTTGTGGGCATCCCATGAAGCTGAAGGTTGTAAGATTAGGTTAAAAAAGGAAGTATTTTCCTGCGTATAAGACTACTTTTTAACCCAGGAAAATCTTCTCAAAAGTCGGGGGTCGTCTTATACGCCGGGTTGTATTTCTTATACGGCGAGTATATCCCAAACTCTATATTTTAACTGGAAAAGTTGGCGGTTGTCTTATACCTTACCTTCCAAGTCCCGGACTGCAGAATCCGGGACCGGCAGCCGTGTGACACCAGAAGTTGCGTTGACGTAACTTCCGGTGTAGCTTTGCCCTTCTATGGGCACCAAAAATGGCCGCCGCCGGCTTCAAAAGTCGCTTGTACACATGTCAGGAAGTGCGTCTATGCAACTTCCGGTGTCGCTCCGCCCATCTATGGGCACCAAAAATGGCCGCCGCCGACACCGGAAGTTGCGTCTATGCACTTCTGGACATGCGTAGATGCGACTTTTGAAGCCGGCGGCGGCAATTTTTGGTGCCCATAGAAGGGCAAATCGGAAAGAAAACGAATGGCCGCCGGCAGGAGAAAATAACAGAGAAAAACGGGAGGTGAAGTGATACGGGGTACCACCGGGAAAAGGTAAGTAAAATCGGGGTTTTCCCGGAGAAAACGGGGTACTTGGCAGCTATGTCTTATACGCCCAGTCGTCTTATACACCGGAATATATGGCACTTCTTTACGCAGTGCATAGTCAAACAATGGAACTTGCTCCCCCCCAAGATGGCCACCATCTTGGATGGCTTTAAAAGAGGATTAGACAAATTCAAGGAAGAGAGGGCTATCAATGGCTCCTAGCCATGATGACTATGCTCTACCTCCACACAGAAGTGGAGAGTGCTCTTGTTCCTCTCATGTTCCTCTCCCTTGTTTTCCACAGGTATCTGGCTGGCTGCTGTGAAAACAGGATGCTGGACTAGATGGGCCGTTAGAAGACTATTCTTATGTCCTTAAGTTCCCAGAATTCTTTGGAAGAAGCCATGACGATTTAAATTGGTATAACAGTACTTTAAAGGCACGGTGCGGATGTGACCAATGAAGGATAGACTATCTGAAGTGATTTTAATATGAGCAACCATAAAACTAGTTTTATACCGACTCTGAAAATATAGTGGGAAGGTGGTTGACTGTTTACTAAATTAGTTAACATCTCAGACAATATAGCTTAGTTCTCGCTCCGATTCTAGAATATGTGTTTTGTGAACTTGCCTCTTGCCTGAGACATTGGAGTCGACTTTTACATGCAATAATAGATCAAATCCATCTTTAGTAAAATGCCATTAGAGAAGATGGATGGTTTTGCCTTAGCCGGTTAATGTGATAGTTGTGAAATATGCTCATTTTTCTACATTTTTCTTCTTTGAGGACCTCATCCAAACCCTATTAAAGTCAACGCTGTATTTTCCATTGATTGTAATAGGTTTTGAATCAAGACCCTTATCATCTTGGATATTCTTTGTAATAAACCCTGTAGCTATGTAATAGTGATTGTTCTAATCCCAAAGTATGATGAGGAGATCACTAGTCCTCACCTCAAATTATTATACTGGCTTGTAATAACTGCAGTTTTCTCTATTATTGCTTAATGCTGGCGTAGATGATGTCTTTTTTAAAGGAATGATATCCAAGCAACTTTTTACAAGTTTTTTTTATTCCACACTCCTCACCAATAGATATGGAAATTGACCCTCTACTTCAAAGTTCCATATTTTGGTTGGTGGTTTCTAAAAAATTGTTTTGGTTTTTAATTTGGTATTCCTGGTGTAAATGCACACCATGCTCATTCTTCCACTGCCAATGAAATTTCATTTTTTTAAACATGATGGGTTGTTTTTTGTATGCATCTATAGGGCAGTGAAATCAGTGATGACAAGAAACATATTTTCTATATCTGTGTAATTTTAGATATTTAATTTTTTTAGTTTAGTTCCTTCCAGAAAAAGTCCTTCCTCTGTATCACATACAGTCCTTCCCAAGCTTGTTTTCTCCTGCTCTGGAGGGTAGGACTTGAATCAATGGCTTCAAGTTACAAGAAAGGAGATTCCAACTAAATGTGAGGAAGAACATTCTGACAGTAAGAGCTGTTCGACAGTGGAATGGTCTCCTTTGGCAGGTTGTGGACTCTCCTTCCTTGGAGGTTTAGAAACAGATGTTGGATGACCATCTGTCAGCTGAGATTCCTGCATTGCAGGGGGTTGGACTAGATGATTCTCGGGCTCCCTTCCAATGCTACAATTCTACGATTCTATGATTCTAACCCAGACATAGGCAAACTCAGCCCTCCAGATGTTTTGCGACTACAACTCCCATGATCCCTAGTTAACAGGACCAGTGGTCAGGGATGATGGGAGTTGTAGTCCCAAAACATCTGGAGGGCTGAGTTTGCCTATGCCTGTTCTAACCCAAACGAAACACAGTGAGCTACTTTCTCCTATAGCCTTGCCTCGCCGTTTGAGAACCCTTCTTTTTTTCCCAGATTGGTGTCCGCAACATTTCATTGCAGCTGCAATAATAACATCATTTGTGGTGGATTTATACCAGAGTACCCACACACCATTCTGCTTTATTCATTGTTTTGTGATGTCCCCCCCAAGATAGCCACATTATGGATATCTGATGGGGCACTCTGGCACTATGGTACAAAAAAGGCAGGACAACCCCTCCCTCCAAATATTTCTGGTATGAAAAGTTACCGGATTTCAGCAGGAAGCTACAGGAACATTCAGCAGTTGGAAATGAAGCAGTATGTCAACCCTGAAACTTTTGCAGGTGCAAGCAATATTAAAAGCAGGATCACATATAATCGCCCCAATGCCAACATGAGCACAAATCATCATGAATGCACAATAAAAAAGGATGTCTGGTGGGGCCCATAATTGTTTTCTTTGAAGGATGTGTGCCCTCCTCTCTCCAGCATTGGAGCACATATCCCACATCTCTTTCAGGACCTAAACTTCCCCCTCCCACTCATGACAAAGGTACTATTGTTGCAGCAAGGCTGCCCTCTCCCATTATGCTTTATGGGTTTCTTGCTCTCCCTGGAAGATTGAGGGTGCATGAGCACATTGCTAAGGGAACATTGATCCCATTGCTCAAAAATAAATGAATAAATAAAGATTGGTACGAGTCCAAAAAAATTCACATTTTCCAGCTCGTTTCCACAGTCACATAGAAAAGTAACTGAATAAATAATAGCTTTCGTATTACATTGCATTTTGAGGTGCATAATTTAATATTTGGTATGCATGAGGAACTCCAGCTTGTTTTACTGTTGCATTTGAAGTTCATTGTTTTCTTTTCTTTTTGGATGGATAAACAATTACAAAATCTAATCAGAATAACTGATTGCTACAGGTCATCAAAAAATAACAATAATATAAAGTCCACAGAGTCTAATAAAAAGCGGAAATATTGCTGCGTAAAATAATGAAACACTTTGTGTGACCAAAATCCACAAATAAATGGCAAATACACGCTATGCTGTCTCATTGCTAGCTGGCTTGAAAAACAAAACTAAAAAAACCCACACCAAATACATAATTAAAATGCACACTTCGTCAAATTTAACAGCACGGTCTGGTGAGATTTTCAAGCTGAGCAAATAATAGAAAACCATTAAGCAATACAACTACTTGTTTAAAACACACACACACACACACACACCCCTAACTACATCTCTGAAAGTGACAGAGTGCAGGCCTGAATGAACCATTATGTAAAGCATGCTATAACTTTGGGTAATTGTACTTGGGTGGTTAGTGGAACCATTACGTCTGAGATAAATATTTTTAGACCCACACTATTCTTGTGATTCTAATTGGCTTTAAACTGTTTATAAACATTGTGTTATAAATTGGTGTGACCCACTCTGGGACCTTATGGGGAATGGACGGTCAGAAATTGAATTGATGATGGCGGTGAATTAGGAAATGTAGGAGCTAGGATTTAGATGTCATAGGTGCTCCAAAGAAAGTCAAGAGGCAATGGGAAAGGTAGATTCACAGCTTAGCCAAGCTGGGCACAGTTGCTTTGTGGATATGAAAGATCAGAAATATGTACTGGAACATTTCAAGTTCCCTTGTTCTAGGGAAGCCCACTCTGCAGATTGCTGCACTTGGTTTGCTCATGGTTTCCTCCTTTACATCTCCCCCCAGTTTGGACTTCAACATATATGTCAGGGGACCAGCATCCGTATCAACAGCTGAGATGCAACTGGAGAATACTGATTGCTTTCTGGAAAGAACAGCTGTTTCCTCCTGCAAGTATGAAAGTGGTGTGTGGCTATCGGTACCAGCAGAGGAAGGGATGTGGATCAATCAAAGGGAGGTGGACAGAGAAAGGTTCAGAGAAGAATGACAATCTCTTCTCATCCATCTATCATTGAGTGTTCTTCCTTTAGAATTTTTGGATCATTATCTGGGCTTATTATTATTACAGATACATTGAGGGGATTATAATAATGTGACACACAGAGAGAAACACATTTCTCACACTTTCTCCAAAAGGATCTACCCATGCTTAGTTTACAGTCAGCTTCTCTTTTCTGAGCCTCCCTCCATGTGCTGTGAAATCAGTCAGTCTAAAAGTCATTCTCGGCACCAGTGCAGCTAAAGACAAGTCATCAATCTTCACAGAGCTACTGTAGGCTTCCTTCTTCTGCATTCATCCAAATGTCACGGTAAAGCTCTGTGGTGATGCCGTCCATGTCAACCCCAGTTTTGTTTTGCTTTGAAAAATATAATTATGGAAAACTCACCAGTGCAACACAGCAAGGAGGCATCTGAGGATATGCCACCTCCTCCATTGTGAGATCTCCATTGACTAGTCTTTCTGGCAAGAAGGGAGAATGACCTCCAAGTAAAACTGACCAAAATTGATTTCCAAATGAGCTGATTGGGGAGAGTGGAAATATGATATTGGAGGCAGGCAACTGTTTGGTAGCACTGGAAGTTGGTTCACAGATGGTGTGCATGGGTTGGCCTTCCCCCTGAAAGTGTGTGTGGTATGCAGTTTAGGAGGGCTAGATTCAGTGCTGAATGAGGAAACTCAGGTGTTAGCAGTGACCAGGAGAGTTAAATATAGCTCTAAATAGAAGATATCATTTCAGATGTTTCTGATGAGTAGAATTGTTGATGGAACTGCATGCCCCATAGATCTTCATGCCCAAGATGTGACCAAAGTGTTGAAGGTTTAATGGAGACCCTCAAAGTGAGGTGTTTCAAACCTTGAAAAAAAATTGTGGTGAAGGCAGCATGAAGCTCATTTGGAAATGGGGAGGCTCCAGATCACATCACACTCCCAATTCTATAACCAGGAGCACACCAGCATACACAATTGCACCAATTTATTTTCTAGAAACAGTCCCTAGTTCACAGGTAGTCAATATGGTATCCTCCAGATTTTATTGGGCTACAAATCCCATCACCCCTGACCATTGCCCATACTGGTCAGGGAATTGGGAAGTTACAGTCTAGAGCAAATGAAGAACATCATTTCCTCTATTTTTTTCGGTAGATCATTATCCTTATCCCCCACCACACACTTTTGATGATTCCTTCTTAAACTTCTGCTACTACAAATTCCTAAGGCTGCTATTCTTCAATGTTCAGCCCAGCTCCTTTTCAGCTTTTAACACTAGCTCTTTCCAGGTGTTACCTTTCATGTGTCCTCACCCTATCACCATACCTGATGGCCAACACTCACTGATGTCCATGCATACATACTGAACATCTGCAGCAGGGAGCTTGTTTTATCTGTGGAGGCTTCCTGCAAAGTTCCAAATTGTATTGGGAGCCTCCACATTGAGATAAGACCACCTACTTCAAACATTACTCCATCAGCGCATGGGGTGTGTGTGTCAGGATGAGTTGTCAGGAATGTGATGGAGAGGTGGGACTAGCAAGCACCTCCTCTATGGAGAATACTGTACATGAGAGGGGGACACCTGAAAGGACTTCTGTAGTGGTATCATCTCAGAATGGTGAATCGAAACATCTTCTATCTTGTACATATGTAGCTTGTATGCTGATCTAGAGCAACATGGCACCCCTTTAGTAGATGATTGACCCAAAGAACAAAGATCCTTCCTGCAGAATAATTCTATGGATCCATGTATACAATAAATTGGACTTTGTGGGATGTTGGGGTTTAGGAGGTCCTGATGCATGGATTTAGTGAACTGTGTGCACTGCCTCCATAGAGTCATGGATATATGCCATCTGTCTCTCTCTCTAGCTCTCTATCATCTATCTATCATCTATCACAGTGATGGGCAACCTTTTGAGCTTGGTGTGTCAAAATTCGCCAAAAAAACGAGCATAACTTGGGTGGTGTGTCACTTTGAGAAAAAAACCATAATTTCACGATATTTATAGTTTAAATAATAAAAATATATAATTGTAATATATAACTGTATTTAATAAACCAAAAACTTATTATTTAACCAAACCAAACCAAAAAAACCTTATTTATCACAAAGTGCCCAGAGTTGTTGAGCTTTTTGGGTGGAGCTGCTGACCAAAGTTTTGGAGGTTTTTTTGGTGCAAAAGTTACTTTGCTTTTTGGGGGGGGGAAAGAGAACAGAAATAAATGATGAATAATTCCTTCGCTGGAACTAACACGCAGCACTGACATAGCCTGCCAAAGCGCCAGAAAAAACAGCACAGAAAGGGTTAAAAACCAATCTCTGGCTACCAGCAACAACAACAACAAAAGGACCCGGGTTTTAACAGTGGAGACAAGCTGTAGCATGAGGAGGAGCAGGAGAACAAATGGGGGGGGGACAACAACAACAGCGCAAACGGGCTGATGGGGCGCGTGCCAGCAGTGAGGGCTCTGTGTGGCACGTCTGACACACGTGTCATAGGTTCGCCATCACTGATCTATCATCTACCCATCTATTTGTCTATCTGTCTCATCACATAGAGAGCTGCTGGGCTGGACTATTGGTCCGTCAAGCAAAGCATTGTCTACACCTTGAGATGCCAGGGATTGAAACCGAGACTTTTTTGCATGAACACAGATTATCCATCACTGAGCTATAACCCTGTCTGCCTGTCCAACACATGCTATTAGTGACTAGGCTGCATCTGGCCCTTATGCAGGCCATGCTCACTGCTAGTGCCAGAAAACTGAAGCAAGCCTGACATTTGTCCAAAAGACTCCACTTTCAGACCTTCCATGTTTCCCTGTTTTCCAGGGACAGTCCCAGATTTAGAGAAGCCCTTCTGGAATGTCCCACTTTTCCTATTTTCATCAGAGAAATGTCGGAGGGTGTGAAGTAGGACACCCCTATTTTGATTGGAGAAATGTTGGAGGGTGTGTTTGTTTATTGCACCTGCTGAAGTCAACATCCTGGTGCCCAGAAGAACTAGACAAAATAATTTGTTAGAAAATGGAACAAGTGCATTTCAAGCATATTTCATCTTCTTGATGATTTTGCCTTAGACTATCTGAAGATTGTCAATGCATTTAACTCACTGAACTGTTAACATCCTCACAGCTTGCTTCTTTTGCTGTGGGATCTGAAACACCAGCAGTATAAGGAGCTAACTGAAGCAGCCAGGAGTCCTGAAAGATGGTGGTGCAATTAATTGAAGTATCCAGAATTGATGAGCGCTGTCAAGGCCCCACTATGAAGGAAGCTACCAAGGGAGCTTAATAAAGTGACTCGGAGAGATCAGGGATATTGCAAGATCTAAGGGAAATTGCCAGGAGCACCAGAAAACAATGGGCGAGCATGTGGAAGAGCAGAGCAGACCTGCTGTGCTCAATTATGCATTCAAGAGTGATTAGGGTGCTGGAAAGATAAAGAAAACAGTGCAAATATCCATCACTACTCATCAATGATGAAGCCAACTTGAACTCATGAAGATAAATCACAGAATGTGCATAAAGTGTGGAAGAAATAATATATTCTAACCAACATTTTTCCAAAGTGTGTGTGTGTGTGTGTGTGTGTGTGTGTGAGAGAGAGAGAGAGAGAGAGAGAGAGAGAGAGAGAGAGAGAGAGAGAGAGAGAGAGAGATTCGGTCTTTGTTACAGATTCGTTTGTTGGTCCCGTTTCTGACATATAAAGGGATACTCTTAACATCAGTTTGCTTGTTTTTAAAACTACTGTTTATTATGTATACAGTCATACCTCGGTTTAAGTACGCCTCGGTTTGAGTACTTTCAGTTTAAGTACTCCGTGGACCCGTCTGGAACGGATTAATCCACTTTCCATTACTTTCAATGGGAAAGTTCGCTTCAGGTTAAGTACGCTTCAGATTAAGTACAGACTTCCAGAACCAATTACACTCATACTTCGAGTTAAGTATGCTTCAGGTTGAGTACTCCGTGGACCCCTCTGGAATTGATTAATCCACTTTCCATTACTTTCAATAGGAAAGTTCGCTTCAGGTTAAGTATGCTTCAGGTTAAGTACTCTGCGGACCGTCTGGAATGGATTAATCCACTTTCCATTACTTTCAATGGGAAAGTTCGCTTCAGGTTAAGTACGCTTCAGGTTAAGTACAGGCTTCCAGAACCAATTGTGTACTTAAACCGAGGTACCACTGTATAGTGTAATCAGCATACATTGTGTTTTATAGAGTTTCAGATACAAAAAAATAATATTATCGTCTCCAAGGAGCTTACAATTAACTTCTTCTTTTTTCACAGTGTGAGAATGATTGGCGACATTGAAACAACTAGTTATCATATATGGTATGGAAGAGTCTAAAGATTTCTAATACCCAGTACAATTTTCTAGAAAAAGAGGTGCCGGAACTCTCCATGGACACCTCCCTTGTTCTCTTACAATGGCAACAGAGCCCACCTGAGAGGTGCTGGAATTGAGTTCCAGCAAGTTCTGGTTGAAAAAAGTCCTGATGGTGCTTCATGTGTATGGTCTAGGTGTAACCACTGTTTACTACTATGTAGGGGGCAATGTAAAAGAAAGGCTACATTGTAGATCTACTTCTGTGTCAATCTTTCAATGAAAGGTAAAAATAGGATGTCATTTTACACATATGCACCCTGAAAAATGTGACACATGAATATTTGTTGACTAAGTCCAGGGACTCAGCTACATTCGTAAAGATAAGGCGCTTGACATGTGTTATAACACTGTGACAGATGGCGCTGTGGAGTACCGTATTTCGCCAACAGGAATTCCCTGTATGGCATTTACAATGCGTTTAACTGATTCACATTTTTGATGCGCCTAGATCCACCCCAGGTGTTGAATTAATAGCAAGGATGTGTTGTTCACAGTGTATAATCAAGCAGCTTTAAAATGGACCGTCTTTTAACATCGACTCTATGGTTTCATAATAATGAATGTATCACTTCCAGTCTCTGCCAACAGCTAGGGCTCAGGTAAGACATGTGCATTCAACCTCTTTCGAAAGGCTGCTTTCCAACACTCTTTCCTCTTGACTAATCAGAGCCCTGCTTTGTAGTTACTGTTCTCTTGGCATAGCATCAGCTCCAATTTCAAGCTCTTCAGCAATTTCTGTGCTTCCACTCCATCATCCTTGACAGCAATTGAAGGCCTACAGTGTGTGTGTGTGTGTGTGTGTGTGTGTGTGTGTGTGTGTGTGTGCCAGACACCGCAAATGAGAATCTGTTACCAGCGTTCTTACCTCAAAGGCAAGCTGGTGTATTTTGTTTTCACGGAAACAATTGACACCTTGAGCCCTACTCAGCCATTATTAAAAGGAAACGTATTGGACATGTGCAGAGGCTCCCTCTGCTCCCAACCTTCCCATGATAAGGCTCCCCCAACTCAGGATGGCTTGTAAGCATATTCAACATGCGCTTACAATGTGGTTTGCTTTCATAACACCTGAATAGATCCTTTGTGTGGTACTTGCCTCATGCAGCCACTTTTTTCCTCAGGTGGGAGCGGCATGGTTGAAAAAAAAGCAACTGGTATCTGGATATTGCTGCAAAAGGGAGAGGGGCATAATTTGGGCACTGCTTTAGACAGAGTGTCTTGGTGTTTCTAGTAAAGTTGTGGGAATTGCCTGAATGTGAAGGGCTTAGAAGGGTGTAAAGGGGTGTGGCATCCATGCAAGCCCAGTGTTCCTGCATGTGTGTGACAGGCTCCTCTCAGACCTTCAGGTATTGCGCATAAAGCAAGTTCTATATAAATGCTACTTAACCTACTTGATGTCATGGCCTTGAGAGGAGGAGGAGAAGCCTACAGAGTCTGGGGCTCCTGTACCACCAACTGGGGAATCTAACATGATGTTGATGTGGGTAGACATAGCTCAACACTATGATTCTATGTTTTTTAGTCAACAGAGCCCATGGAGCATGGACCCAGGGGCCTGGAGCTTGAATGGGGATCCTCACAGATGCTATCCCTGGAGCCTGACTCATCAGAGAAACCAAGTGTTCCTGAGCTACCACAAATGTCCAACAACACAGCAGGCACAAGACCACAGAAGGGTGACAAAGTGACAGGGGGGGTTGGCCCTTCAAGAGACGCATTCTTTAGGTCAAGGGCTGGAGTTTGGGAATGGTGAGCAGGAGAACAAAGCCTCACCTGTGACCTTTGTTGGAGCACTCAGTACTGTCAACAATCATCAACTTGTCTTGGTGCCAGAGTGGTTTGGTAAAGGTAAAAGGTAAAGGACCCCTGGATGGTCAAGTCCAGTCAAATTTAACTATGGCGTGCGGCACTCATCTCGCTTCAGGCCAAGGGAACCGGCGTTTATCCACAGACAGCTTTCTGGGTTGTCAGGGTTTGTTGTGACTACTCTTGAGTAACGACCGTCCACATGCTTGTCTTTCAGACGTTTTTATTGGTGCGCATTATTTACAGTGTAACGGATTGCTCATTTCATGTCTACCCGCTCGAGTCAGATTCCTGCACTAAACTCTTCTGCGTTTTCTTTTTTTAAAAAATATATTTTTTAAAAATTAATTTTCCAATTAATACCAATTATATCACATTCATTATTTCAAATTATACACATATATATATCAATCAAACCGAATGTTATGCCAAATCTTCTAAAGAATTTTTTATTTGGGTTCCCATGCTTCAAGAAATTGGGGATTCCTCGCAACCGTCCACTGCCGTCTTTTTTCTAAAGTTCAAATCGTCCTCCAAGTTCATAATAATCCAGATCTTCCCCTTACAGTCACATAGATGTTTTCCACTTTCAACCGATTGTTTCCCAGCTGCTGAGATAAATATCAAACAAGGTTTCACAAATGTTCTTTCTCCTGTGTGGGTTAATCAGTCCAGCCTCCCCATAAATCTTCTTAGTCTGGAGCTCCCTGTTGCGTCGAAGCAGCGCCATCTTAAAAAGCTCAAATCACTTTCGTTTTCTCTCATAGCCATGAAGATTAACGATCTTTATAGAATTTACAGCTTTTCCAGGCAGAAGACCCAAACATCAAACCATAAACTCTTGGTAAATTAATGGATCTCCTTGCCCTATAGCTGAACTTAGCTTCAGGTCGCTGCTCCAATTCAAAGTGCGTCACAGCTCATAAATCCTCCGAACGCGTCCAGGACTCCTTCCGTCCGACCTGGGGGGGGGGGCTTTTCTCATCGGCAACTCCACATCTTTAAAAAATATGCTCAGTAACAACAGTTTATAAAGTTCAACTCACACAGTCTTTTGCTTCTCTTTTACTCCAAACAAGCCAGGACATCGCGTCTGGGAAGGTACGAAGTAACTCATATGAAGAAAAATAAAAAAAACTCAATTCCCTTATCGCTCCGTCCCCATCAATCCTTCTTCCAGATGATATACAGCCTTTGACTCCTCTCCCTCAGCAGCATAAATTTCTCAGCAGTAAACAGCGCTTCTTCCCCTCCTTCTGAAGTATGTCCATAATTTTAAGCCTAATTATCTTCTTTAACCATGGAAATCCCCGCCATGCAGATTAGCGTCCGGGAGTCCTGGCCCTCGTAAGTGCTTTTCAGCCCAAGCTCCCCCCACTCCATAAACAGTCGGAGTGGGTCTGGGGGCATCGCGGGCCAGCGGCCCCTCTCCGTAACCCCCGGAGAGGGTAGGGGGTTGCCATTTACTCCCCTAGCAACCGCCAAATTCCTTACGAAGGTCAGAGGGATGGAAAACAGGTCCGCCATTCCTGCCGGCGGAAACCGGAACCATCTCTTCTGCGTTTTCGACCAGCATAAAAGCTTCGGAACTGAGGAGCGCCTCCCTTTCCTTCTCTTTCTCAGTTCTGCCGTCGGAGGTATGGGTCTTCTGTCTGCCCTATTCCTGTCCACTCTTTCCGCCTCTCTCTCTCCCTGCCTATGGAGCAGGGGCTCTCCAGTGCTGCCAGAGCCTTGGCACTCCTTCTCCGTTTCCTGATTCACCCCTTCAGACCCCTTGCTCTCATGACTGCTTGGAGATGGGCTGCTTCTGATGGGGGGGGTTCCCTATAATCCCTCCCCCTTACATGGGTCATGTGGCCAGCATGACTAAACCGCTTCTGGAGCAACGGAACACTTCAACGGAAGCCAGAGCGCACGGAAACGCCGCTTACCTTCCCTCCACATGGACATGGGTCAGCAAACTTAGGCCACATTCACACCATACATTTAAAGCAGTATCATACCACTTTAAAGAAAGGCGGTTTCCCCCAAATAATCCTGGGAACTGCAGTTTGTTAAGGGTGCTGAGAGTTGTTAAGAGACTTCTATTCCCCTCGCAGAGCCACAGTTTCAAGAGTGGTTTAAGAAATAATCAAACTCTGGGAACTGTAGCTCCGTGAGGGGAATAGAGGTCTCCTAACAGCTCTTAACGAACAGCAGCTTCCAGAATTCTTTGGGGGAAGCCATGACTTTTCAAAGCCATGCCACAGTGCTTTAGAGATACAGTTTGAATGCAGGCTTAGAGCCCTATGCACAGTCCGGAACCCTGGTTGCAGACAGGCTTAAAGTGTGTTCAGTCAAACCTTTGTGCTCAGACAGGAGGCCCACATGCAAGGGCGTTGGTAGAGAGGCTGGAGTGTACCCTCTACTGCCCTACAAACTTCCAACACTCACATGTTCAGGCTGAAGATGACCGTAGATGAACCAGGGTTTGCACCAATGACTTCCCAAAAAATACTTGTGATACTTTAATTGCCCCGCAAACAAGATAATGAAAATTTTGTTTTTTCATATAATAGTAGAGTTGGAAGGGACCATGAGGGTCAGTAAATTCAACCCCCTGCAATGCAGGAATCTTTTGCTCAACGTGGGACTCGAACTCATGACCCTATGATTAAGAGTCTCATGCTCTACTGACTAAGCTATTTTCATCTCAAAAGGAAAAGAATCCCATTGAGGTTTATACTATATAAAATGCATTATCTGACAGTTTGGGGATATTTCCAAGAAACAAAACACAACCAAGAACTAAAGCAATTTTTTTCATTGTAAATTAAATATCAAGAGAATGAAATGTATCTTGCAAAAGCAAAAGAAGCAATTATTCTCAACAAACTGGATCTAAAATGCAGAATGCTATCCTTTTTTCTTAAAAAAAACCCCTCATGACTGCCTTTTTTAAAAAAAGTCTTTCAACGTATAACACATTGCTTTGTGTGTTAATTGACTTTATTAAAATTAGCATTTTAAAATTTCTAATTTTCTCTCTCATCTGTGAAATATCACTCATTTCCTCTCATATCATATTCTGTAATTAAATTTTCATAGTATCTAATTTTACTTGTTTATCATTTTTTGTCTGAAATACTGCCTGTTTTTACCAGAAATGCTGAATAGTTACTAATATGTTGACCAAACACACACACACACACCCCTCTATTCATTTTAAACTTGTAATCATGATTTTCTGCAAATGCCATGTACCTAAATGAACAGAGAGATAATTATTTTCTGTTGCTGCCTAAGGGCCAAATTAGATGTTACACAGGAGATGTGTGAGCAATGGTTTAGTTTTTAATGAAAAGCAGAAGCAGGAGGTTGCCAATCTAGGAGAAATAACTTTGGGGAGAAAGGTTGCTTGGACTTTATTGCTCCTGTCAGTTCTGTGGCCAAATATGACCACACCCAGCTACTTTTCTACCTATGGGAGAAAGGGGAGGGCAATTGGATCTCTGCAGCTTTTCCCAACAGAGAGAAAACACAACGACAAATGTGAACAAACAAAAGACAGGGTTAATCAGCTCCTTCCCATACCATACAGTTGCTCGAACTAACATCCTCCTATGGCTGATTTTCATTTTAAAATAAAATAAAAGTAAAGCAAGAGGAGCATATTCATGTTCTAATTTTGTATACCTTGTTGGCCATATGAAGGTTATATTCATAAAAGTAAAACTCAGGTAGTTTGTATACTGCTTTGGCAAAGATATTGGGAGTAAATTTCATTCTACTCTCTAAATTATTAGTGCAATCTTTGAGACATTCCTTAGTCTGTGATTAATCACATGATGGTAATTAGTGTCGCTTTGAACAAAATAGTTCACAAGATTTCTCTAGAGAAATAGAAAGTGTTGCTCTCTTTTCCACTAAGCAATCTACCTTTGACTTTAATATTTTATATCTCTTTCTATTGATGCTGAGAAGAAAGGTAATTACATTTTGTGGAGTGTTTTATTCAGCCTGTCTTTGCCGATGCCCAAAGTGTTGCTTGGCCTCTCACAAAAGGTTTATGCTTGCCTAATGAAATTTTGACTTTCTCTTGAATAGCTCATGAACTATTCCTCATATCATGAACTGATTTTGAGACTCTGTTTATAGTCCTATGTTCAGGAATGAACCAAAGATGGCATTGGCTAAAATATTGAATATCATTAGCACAACAATTATGGAAAAAATCCACCTTCTAATACAGTCGTACCTCGGGTTACGAACACCTCGGGTTACGAACAACTCGGGTTACGAACTGCGCAAACCCGAAAGTATTTTCTGCTGCACGAACGTTCTGTGCGCGCGCGGTTTGTGCATGCGCAAAGTGCGAAAATAGCGTTTTGCGCATGCGCAAAATGGCGGTTCGGGTTACGAACTTTTCGGGTTACGAACTGCGACCCGGAACGGATTGTGTTCGTAACCCGAGGTACTACTGTATGTCTAAAGCGAATTTTCTATATTGTCTTTGCTATATCAGCATTAACTAGTATAAACACCGACAACTGGGAAAGGCTGGCCTGCGAGCACTCAAGTTGGAGAACAGCCTTTACCAAAGGTGTCATGAGTTTTGAAGACGCTCGAATTCAGGACGAAAAGGAGAAACACGCTAAGAGGAAGGCACACTTGGCAAACCCTCACCACAATCAACTCCCAACCGGAACACTGTGGAAGGATGTGTGGATCCAGAATTGGCCTCCACAATCACTTACGGACTTACTTTAAAAACTGTGTTTATGGAAGACAATCTTACTCGGCTATGAGTGATCGCCAGAGAAGAAGACGAATTAACTAATTCTGGCATAGATTTGCAGGCCAGCAGGCAATTTGTTTGTGTGCCAGATCTGGCCCAGTAGAGCACTCCTCATACAGGCAATCATTGCTAATGTGGGTAGGAAATATTTGACCGTAAATATTTGACAATGTATTGCACCCAACACGAGCATTGGGCTAGATGTAATTCATACTCAACGTCCAAAACATGTGTGATTTAAATGGGCTGTACTATACCGCTGATCAAGCAGCTTGTGTTTTATTTTATTACTAAAACAAAAGTTTCTGGATTAATTGTTTTTAAATGAAATACTCTTGGCTGGGGGAGGAAAACCAGAGCACACAGGTCTTCAGGGAACCAGGCCTAACACAAGCAGCCATATATTTAAAAAAAACCAGACTCATAAGGATACAACAGGTAAATGAGTTACATTGGATAACAGTGAATTCCCCTTGGTTTGGGTGCATGATAAGCAGAGGAGCCATCACAGACCTCTAATCAAGTGCTCACACGGTGTAGCTGCCTGCTATTGGCAAGGCTATGACAAAAGTTATTTACAATGGCAAAAATCAATTCTCTGAAAAGTTGGGTCACACATTGTTTTCTGGATCAAGACCTCCAGATCCAAAGACTTTTTCTCCAGGACAATTGAGGCAGCAGCTTCTTCTTGAGTGTTCTCATACACAACATTTAGTTTACTTACATTAGAAAATGGACATCACAATTCACACTACATGCCAAGATTGCTGTACAACACACACACACACCACATCTCGGTTAGGACAGGTGTGTCTGTTTTTTTCATGTTGTTCATAATATCAGTTACAAAAATAGTAGAAGTATAAGAAAACTAAACAACCATTTTACAAAAAGGTACAAGGCCATAATTTATCTTGGAAATATTGTTCCAAAACGTAATAAATAAAGGCTATCTTTGAACAAACATCACCCCCCCGCCGCCGCCCTAATAGCTTCTTTAAAAATATGTCTGTTTGGTTCAAAACAGCATCTCAGATTTTTCTGACCCATTCAAAAACTGATGATACATCGGATTCCACCTCTCCACGCATACAGTAAGTATGAACACATATTTTGCCAACCAGTAATAAAATCAATGCCATATCAGCTCAACCGGACAAAATAGGGTAACTATTGAGCTCATAACCAAAATCTCATGCCAAAATTTTTGAATAATAATACAGAGCTACTGCCATAAAAGAGTTAATTTTTAAGCACAGCTCCCTAATAAATGTCCTTTTTCTCTTGGAGGAATATGGTCAAGACATTTTGGGATGGTGATGCCAGCAATATCTGGGGCTTTCTCTTGTTCTCTTCCTATGGTTTCCCAGTAAGAATATATATATATATTAATTACTGAGTTTCCCAATTGCCAACAAGACTAGTGCAGTTCTCTGGGTCCTTCCTCGGATGGAAGACTGATGAGGAGATTTTGGTTGTTTATGATAAGAATCTGCTCGTGGGGATTTGGAAATATTTCATGGGAGGCATTGTTTGGGTTGAAAATAAATCACCGAATGTAAATGTTTATTATTATGTATGTGCTTCATTAATTATTCAAGATGCTTAGAGCTTGGGTAAAGTGTTTGATAAATTGGAATACATACATATAAATAACCCGAGTTCTCCCTCCCACTTTTTCTTTCCTTAAGCTGCGGATTCAGCGCCATGCATCAGGCAGATCCAACACTTCAGAGCTTGCACTTCAGCCTTCAGAAAGAAATCTTAATGCACTCTTACTGCGCTAGGAATGTGGTAGGGGGCCTCCTGCAGAGTCAAAGAACTAACTCCTATATTGAAGCTGCATGGAACAATATTTTGCACGCTTCATAAGACCGGTTTCCTTTTACCAGGGAAACTACAACAGATGAATTGATATACAGTAAGCAGTGTTGATGCTAGACTGCATTGTCTTTTTTTAAAAAACAGGATTTTGGCTGAGCAAGGAATTGGACGTACATAAATGTAATGCTGATGACCGGTGCTATTTTGCTAGAAAAAGAGGTTCCAGAATTCACCATGAACACCTACCTCGTTCTCTTGGAATGGCAAAGCAGGTTCTCCTTCATGGAGAGCCTGGGTTGCGGTGGGGGCTAACAGGACACTCTCCCTTCTGTTGGGTGGGATTGACTAGATGGCCAGGGCGACAGTTGGTGGATTCATGTCATGGGGAAGATTTGGAGGTTGCAATTTGGGGACAACCCGCTGGTTTTATATTCCTTGCTCGCAGCCTGGGCTTTCTCTTTCTCTTTGCTGTGAGCTTCGGCTCACCCGCCCACCCTCCTCTTTAATTAGGCTGTTGCGTTTGACCTTGCTGTGCCTGTCATGGGATCGTCTGCTCTTGAGGCAGGGGCCTGGTAGGAATTTTTCCATTTGGCTGATGGGCTGGTGCCACTTGGTTTTCGCCTAGTGCGTAGCAATTCGTCACAACTTGTAAGGTTGCGGATAGGCATTGGTTCATAAATTGATTGGTGGAGGGATCATGATTGGTTGTGCCGGTCCCTCCAATGCTGTTGGTTGGTGGAAGGGCCAGAATTGGTTGTTGGTTGTGCCGGCCCCTCCAATGCTGCTGCTGCAAGGGTGAATTCCGTTAACAGAATCCAGGGGCTCAACATGCTTTAGTCTGTACCCGACAAGGGGCTAGGGTCAAGCAAGAGCCCCTGGGAACATTTGGCAGAGAGGCAAAGGGCCAGCCTTCCGGCTCCATTCTCTCCCCAAAATGCTTTCCCCGCACTGACTTCAGGAAGCGTGGAAGTCAGTTAGTTCTTAGAGACAGATGTATGTATGTGTATGTATGGAACCAATGCCTAAGCAACCACTCACATTTTTTGTATTTAAATAAATTTGTGACCAAAATTATGCCAAAAACTTTAAACTTAATTTATGTGTAAAGTGTGATTTATTGGGGGGTGTCCTGGGGACCTTGATGGAGCCCACTTGAAAGGTGCAGGAACCGAGTTCCGGGTGAAAAAAAGCCTTGCTGATAACATTTGTTTGCCCTTATACTGCTGGCTGAAATGTTACACAACTCATCCTTTTCTCCTTGGTCTCCCTAGCAAGGCTGGTGACAGGCCTTGCTACGCCTCAGACTTGGGCATGGTGTTTTGATGATTTTTATGACATCATTGATCGGAGACAACACATGAGGTTTGTGCTGAAGAAGCCATCTTTCTCTGAGCCTGTAGGTATCAACAAAATTCATGTTCAGGCTGCTGATGTTGTAAGCACACATTGGAATGCCAAATCTTTCTGAACTGAGAATAAGATATCTGAGATCTATTAGATTCTTTGTTGACAATCAACAAATAATTCATTTGAGCCTAATTTATCTCTGGACTATGACCCCCCTACACAAAATGTTCACAGTTACCCATTTTAACAGGTGTGTGTTTGCTTGTGTGTGTGTTTATCACCCAATATATAATGGTTATAGAAATAAAAGTAAAAGTTGATGGATGGGAGGAAGCTTGTACCAATAGCCATTCAGGTTACTGAACTGGTGAATTCAGAATTATTTTATAAAGTCTTCCGTGGAACTTTCTACACCACCAGCTGAGGAAAAACCAATGCTTTATAATTTTTTTCTTTTCTTTTTCAAATATGGCACAATGGGAATACAATTGGGAAAACACAAACCTTGGACTGTTTCTCTACCTTTCTTTTCTCTTTCATTAAATTTGTTAACCACACAACAGGCTCCCTTCCCTTTGTTCCATGCAGACTGGGGGGAAAGTTGAAGGAAGGGGAAAAACAGGGAAGAAACTACTCCATAAGACCATTTGGTTCTTGAACAACTTCTGGTCTGCAAGAGCAGCTATATGGAACATGAATTTTTTTAAAAAATACCATCGAGTATTTGAAGTTCATTTTCTTTTTTCCTTGAGCACTTGTTGACTTAGTAAGGTTTCCCAAGGTATGCTTTCAGATGGGATTACTCCAGCTTTCATAACACCATTTACAAATAATGTACCAGTAAGGGGGAATCATATAATCTGCTGCAACCACCAAGATAAAAGTAAATACAATTTTCCAGAGGCTATTGCTGTTAAGTTACAAAGTGGTTTCACAGAAAAGCACATGTTATCACAGCAATTGCTCGTATTGATTCTACAATTTAGCCGAACATTTTCTTAAAAGAATACCAGTGAGCACCAGTAATTTAAATGATCTGGGTATCACCCCAAATTATATAAATTGGGGGGAAACCCCACATATTTTCATGCATTTATGTGTTAGTAAAGTCTAGTTAGTAAATAATTTGGGAACCATTGGTGGACATTCCATAATACATTCAGATGATCATCAGTAATAATAATGATCATCCATGACGACAATGATGATTTTAATTGTTATGTTAATAATAAAGTTAAATGAACAAAGCTATCCACCACATAGATCCACAAATAGGTTTGTGGTGGATGGCAGCAGAAACTGAATGATGCATGTATCTTTAAGAAAAAATGTTTATCTTGAGA